>NC_090929.1:171454762-171757792 GCF_040938575.1 Ambystoma mexicanum
GGGTGATTGAACCCTCTAGTAGTCCTTGATCCAGCCCTGTGGTTTTGGTTCCAAAAGCAGGTACTTCTGAATTGAGGTTCTGTGTGGATTACAGGGCTCTGAATGCTGTCACAAGACAGATGCACACCCCTTGCCTCGAACAGATGTGCTGGTGGATACCTTGGGTGCCTCCAAGTACCTCAGCACGTTTGACCTCACTGCAGGCTATTGGCAAATATCCCTTGCAGAACATGCCAAGGAGAAGACAGCGTTCTCAACTCCAGGGGTCTTTACCACTTCAGGGTAATGCCTTTTGGGTTGAAGAATGCACCTGCCACTTTCCAGAGGCTTGTGAATCATGTGTTGAATGGGTTGGATGAATTCTGTCTTGCATATCTGGATGATATAGCAGTTTTCAGCGCCACCTGGGAAGACCATGTGAAACACCTTGGCATTGTGTTACAGGCTCTTCAGAAAGCCCACTTGACCATAAAGGCCAGTAAATCCCAGATTGGACAAGGCTCAGTGGTTTACCTTGGACATGAAGTAGGTGGAGGGAGGCTACAGCCTCTGCCCAGTAAAGTACAAGCAGTACATAACTGGCTTACCCCCACTACACAGACCCAAGTGAAAGCCTTCTTAGGACTCACTGGGTACTACAGAAACTTCATGGCAGACTATGGCACTATAACTGCCCCTCTGACTGCTCTCACTACTCATAAGAAACCCATGTAGGTAACTTGGACTGAAGAGTGTGAGAAGGCCTTCAATGGCTTAAAAGACTCCTTGTGCCAGGCCCCTGTTCTCAAGGCCCCTGATTACTAAAGACCTTTTATTGTGCAGACAGATGCCTCTGACACTGGGATATGAGCTATACTATCGCAAGTAGATGAGAAGGGTAAGGAACACCCTATTGGTTTCATTAGTCGCCAGCTTAAGGACAGAGAGCTCAGATGGTCCACAGTAGAGAAAGAATGTTTCTCTGTTGTGTGGGCCCTAAGGAAGCTGAGGCCCTACCTCTATGGGACCCAATTCCCTGTGCAAACTGACCATAAGCCCTTAAAGTGGCTAATGAACATGAAGGGAGAGAATCCAAAGTTGCTTAGGTGGTCCATATGTCTGCAAGGCTTTGACTTCACTATTGAGCATAGGCCAGGTCTCCAACATAGCAATGCTGATGGGTTGTCCAGAATGTTTAACCAACCTGAACAAGAAACTCATCTAGGGGTGGATCAGTTCCCCCTGTCCTTAGTCTGGGGAGGGCGAGTGTTAGGAAAGATTTCATATTTGAATGTAATTTTCCCTCCATGTGTCAACCCCCAAACTTTTTGCTGCTGTTTTACACCCTGATCTAAACTTTGCCAGAGAAGCACAGCCCTCTGATGCACTCCTCTGGGCTTTCGCTCAATTCTTATGGGGAAATGGACATGCCCTTAAGACAGTCAGTAGTGGGAGACTTTGTTTCCCTTAGTCCTTTCCTCATGTTGCAGCTTTTGTGCAACATGTAACAAGAGTGCAATGTAACTTACTTTACCGCACTCTTGGGTCTCTAGTCATTCCAAAGGCCCTAGAAACTCTTGATGGACTTATCATGAACTGTGCAGGTGTGTCACGGACGAGACTGGTGGCAGCTATTGTTTATCTTATGTTTTGAACCCTTCTTCGCCATGTTATCCGCGCTTACCGCGTTTGGCACGAATAGGTGGCCTGGCTCCAAAATGGCCATGCCACGCACTTTGTCCTGTCCTTTGGCCATCTTGCCCCTTCACCTTCCCCGGTCGAGCTGACCCGGGTTAGTCCTTATTTGGTCATGCGCTTTCCCGCGAAACCCAATGTTTTCGCGGGCTTCTGCATGCCTTGTGTGTGTGCCTCCAGGATGTGGGCTGGGATGTCTGTTCCCAATACACATCCTGGGTGCCAGAGAGTCTGTAGAGTCCTGAATGCCTGGGACCACCGGGGTTCGTGATTGGTCCACGTATGGAGTGAGTGTTTGTGAGCAGATCTCCCATTGGGTCCTCTCCGTTTTGGCGCGAAGGGAACTTTGGATAAGAGGAGGCTGAAAACCCCACTACCATGTCGATATCCTGCGTTCACACCGAACAAGGGATAAGGAGCCAAGTATCCTGCAACAAGAAGCATAATCGAGGAACCGCTGGTGACCCGCTGGAAGGTTTGGCACCCTGAGCCTGCTGTCATCCTGCGAGACCGCTCTGCATCTGATCGTCCTAGAAGTTCTGCGAAGGCGCTTCAACCCGTTGGAATAGTGGGACCAACTATTCTTGGCACCTTCATCAAACCCTGCAAGTAAGCCTCGTCGGAAGTGTCCCTGGGCCAACCAGTGGGGTGACCATCTTACGCAGGACTCTTTGCTCTGTCACCGCCACCGTTTCGGGGAAGCCCTCGAAACTTGGCCTACTGCTAGCTCTGTGTCTACGGCACCCTCACACCGAATTTCGTACACTTCTCATTCCCAGGTCTGAAGTGAGACGAGTGCGCCCGGACCAGAGTAGACGCGGTTGCCGTGTTGCCCTGTTGTGGCAATGACCTGTGCACGTTTGCTGCATTTGTGACCCCCTCAACCCTGCATCCTGCTACCGCGGAACCTACACGGTGTCAAGACATCCTGCTTGTCGCATCCGAACCTGCCAGCAATGTAAAGTGAACTGGCGAAGTCTGGGTCTGCCTGCGTCGGGGACCAGTGAGTAGTCCATACCCCAACCGGTGGCCCCTCGTGCAGGAGCCCATTTCTTTTTTACCACTGTTGAGAAATAGCGGTTCTATCCCGCACTCTCAACCTGCCTCTGTCCGCAAGTGGAGGTCTTGCTTGAGTAGAGGGGACTTGTTCTTCATCGCTTCATTCACCTTCATGAACTGTCAGAGACCCTTGAAGAGACCCTATTTTGTCCATTGGCACCAGTGCGTGCAGGTACTATTGAGCACAAGGCTCCTCTCTTCGTAGGGCTTGGACTGCCTCCTAGTTAGGTGTATTTCTGATGTCGAACTGGGTCTAACGATTACTTGCACTGCCTGTTTTCCTCCCCATCTAGGTAGTCTACATATTCTGTGCTCCTAACTCCTTAGACCCCTCGGTCTTGTATATATATTGTATTGATTGTGATGTGTTGGTTTACTTTAGTATTATTGTGATTCTTTGCTATGGTCGATGTTACAAAGGCCTTGTAATAAATGTGTCTATATTTTTAATATAACACCTGTCTGGAGTAGTTCGTAAGTGTACTTGCTTTGTGTGCTCATTGAGGTCTTTCAGTCACCCTCACCCCTCTTGAGACTTAGTCTTGACCGCCGCCATCGCTACCCTGATTGGTCTGGCTTGCCCAGAGGTTACCCTCTTCCAAGAAACTAGACTGGCCTTCTGAACCTCTCCCCCTCCAGGTCAGAGTTCAGAAATCCATCTTAACAACAACCCCCATTTTTCGGTGATGGATAGGGCTGGTAATTGCCCAACAGGCCCCTGCGTTACTTGTCCGGTCTGCTCCTGGACATGGGGGGGCATCAAAAGAGCACCCCCGGATTCCCTCTCTGGTGCTAATTGAAGTTAATTATTTTTGACAGAAATGGGCTCTGTACTTATTGACTGTGCCAAATTTCCCTAAAAAGAAAATTTGAAATAAAGGTAGCCACCAAGGAAAAAAGTAAAGGAAGTAACTTGCATTATTATTTTGATGACGACCATGATGGCAACAAGAGGAGTAGGACTGAGCAGCCAGGTAAGTGGGGTGTAAAGGAGAGCAGGGGCAGCAGATTACAGGACGGGGAAAAGAAGACATAAAGGTGAGGACAATGGGCCATGAATAAAAATGGCAGAAACCGGGAATGGCGCTAAAATGTCCAAGAAAATCTAGAAGGTCACTGTTGGATTCTGCCTGGGTTCCTGGCCATCTGATTGGCCAGTGGCTATCCCGGGTACTAACAATGGAGAACATATATCCTTTTTGATCTTCATGAACCATGTGTTTTATTTTGCTAGCATGACTGTAGTTTTGCATTTACTCTAGAATTTGTATTCAAAGATTAATCAACCTATATGATTCACATTATTCTGGATCTTTTACTTCTTCTAAATTACGATTATTCAGCATCCAGCCAATGCCTCTAGAACATGCTATAAATAATATTGTGTTGTAGATTTTTGCTGGGTGTCAGAGTAGTACCCTGTTCTTTGCACAGCTCTATCATCAAAGTGTCTGGGCCTAAATACTTGCTGCACTTCATAATGACAATAGTATCTTCAACTTCTATCTGAGTAATTTCCCTTGTTAACTTTTCATTTGCTAATTGTGATCACAAAGTAAGGAATAGGGCAATCTCTTCTATTGCCTTACTTTCTGGGTGTAGATTGTGATAAAAAAAGAAGTGAAGCTTATTTCCTCGATTTTTTGCAATGTTTACACCTGGTGAGAAGTGGGAACCTCTGTTGATTTAATAAATATTTGAGCATTCTGTGTTGTTGTCTGTTTAGCTAATAATTCATAACCTTACTAGCCATAGTCAAAAGTAATTGTTTATGTTATTCATCAGCACTTGATGTGTATCATTTATGTCTAATCACTTCTACACTTCCAATTTGTTGCTATCCCCCTTCTCGTTTCGATATATGTATATTTACCAATTCAGTGTTATGCTCTCATTGTAAAGTTAATATTTATTCTGGACATTTCTCATAATTCGTTATCCTAATTTATTTTAGAGGCAGATAATCTATGTATTTTCCTGATAAATATGCGTTCTGGACATTCCATAGCATATTGTATGCTGCGGATCTGCTGTTGATTAATGAGTCCATTTTTTATATTTCAGCCTAACTTCTTCATCCAGAAACAATTTTCAATCGATGGTTCATCTCCCACTGATTTTAATATTAGTCTGAAATGTGTTTATAAGGTACCTATAGCTTCATGTACAAGGTGAAGTATTCTACCTCACAAGTGATCGTCAATTGGTGTGTAGTCAGTGCGGCAAGATTGCTTATATTGAAATGAGTAAAATGTATACCCATTTTCAGGACTATTTTGTTCCCACCATGTGGCACTCAAAGTAAATCTGTTCAACAAAGTTTTCGCCTGTGTTTAATTTTTGCAAGCTATATTTATTGACTTTGCAGTTTTGTCGATCCGTGGACACAAGAATCAATTGCAATTTCCTGCTACAATACCAAATGTCATACACATTGTTAGCCCGTGTTAGAAGTTCCTTAGATGCGCTCATGACTGACATTTTCCCTTGGAATTTTTGGGTTTTTACGGTTGACAGCCTCAACATGTTTTACAAATGCAATGGCTGCACCCTTTCATGTGTAAAATTGGATAGAGTTGGTAATGTTTTTTAATTCAACTCATTTATAGATGTATGGCTTCCAGTATTGCAGATATGTTCTCTTATTTCAATCACCATTAGCTTTTGAAGAAAAATATCTGTGCCAAATGTTCCTGAAACCTCTTACTTTTATGTTTTCCAGAATCACATTAAGACATGTTTTTTTCCTAGTCACTGTAAGACATGTATTCTGTAGTTTTTGAATTGTATGTCTCTCTTTCATGTAACAATGTTTAATGCCCCCTCATTTGTTTAGCACATAGCTGGGTTGTCCTTTGACATGTTTTAGTAAGGGCTAATGACAATTATTTGTTTCTACAATATATCTTCCACCCTCCTTCTCCCAGGATTTTGCAGATGTTCCTGGACTCCTCTATTGTGTCACCTATCGATTGATTTCTCTGTTTCACCTTATTTCATTCGTTGTCCCGCTCAAGGGGTGCACTTTTGAATATAGTAATTCAGGTTTCTGCCTGTTGTTTCATTTTAATAATTACTTAAGAATTTATTTTGCATCAGTCAGTAAACTCAACGTGTGTATGCTGTTTTTATGCATTAGCTTTAATATTTGTAAGGGTGCAGAAGGAGGAGACTGACACGAAGGCAGCATGATGGTTGGCAAAGACTTTTATTCTTCTTTAAAAGAAAGAGAAAGGGATAACTGTCCCTATTTCTACAAGGGGTTCCGCTGCCTCAACTCAAGACTAAAAAAGACCTGTCATAATGTTCGTTTAACTTAAATGTCCACCGTCCTGTGTCAAAATCCCTAGTTCTGTCCCTCACACTTATAACTAAAGTAGATACGGCTAAATGATTTGGTGCCTTGGAGAAGGGCTCCCTTCTCCTGAGTTTGTGATAAAAGTTTGCTTCAGGACCTTCAATAGTTCTCACCAGGGGGAATGACTCCCTTCCCCTGGTTGGTGTATTGTCAAAACACCAACGTTCAAATAATGTTCATCAGGAGGAATGACTCCCTTCCCCTGGTTGCAAGTGTCCTCAAACAAACAAAGAAAAACAATCCCAACAACCCTTCTTGTCTCAGGTCATTGATGTATCAGTATGTAGTCAGAAGGCCAGGGGATATGACTCCCTTCTCCTGGCTGGAAGCTTGTCCTTACTGCCTCCACTTGTTATCAGGAGGATGTCTCCATCCGCCCGATGCTTCTCATCACTTGTTATCAGGAGGATGTCTCCCTCCACCTGATGCTTCTCACCACTTGATATCAGGAGGATGATTCTCATCATAACTTGCTAATTACACTAGACCCAGGGGGAAGGATTCCCTCCCCATGGACACTCCAGTGTCTCCTCTGTTAAATAATACAAAAAGTTCCAATTGTGCTTGGATCAGATACATTTTCAAAGATGCCTCAATAAAAAGACTCTCCCCTCCCGCCAGAGCATTCTCTTTTACACCGGGTATATCATCATAAAATTAAACATAATTGGCACAGTCATGCACATGATCACCTTTTTCTATGGGTTCAGCTACAAATGTGGCTGGGTTCACTATTTTACACCTTACAATTTTAATCATTGGGTTAGAATCTTTACCTCATAAACTGAAGCTCTTTGGGATGTGAATGTGCCCTTGCGTTTCTCTGAAATGGCAAACAGAGCATGATTCACGTCAAGGGTCATAGAGCAACCCATGACAATACTTGTGGATTTCTCAATTGCAAACGCGGCAGCTGCCAAAGATTGTTCAAAAGGAAATTGTCCTTTCATAACTGGATCTCAAATCCCAATTTAATATATGCCAAAGGTTTATACCCCAATGTCATCTTTTGTTTAAGCACTGCTGTCATTACTGTCCCATTTGTGTGTGAAAACAAATAACATTCCTCACCATAATTGGGAATCCCTAAAACTGGGGCTGTACAAATTGCTCTTTTTAACTCCTCAAATCCCTCCTCCATTTTTTCGGTGAATTCTAGTTTTGTTTTACCAACTTGTGCTTTCTTTAATGCATGCAGAAGTGGCTTTGTGTACGTGCTGTAATCAAATATGGAGGCTCTAATTTAATTGCACAACCCAGAAACGGTTGCATCTGTCTCACTGTTTTTGGTTTTGGTGTTTTCTGGATTGCCTCAGCTCTCTCAGGTGTCACTTTCTTTCTTTGAATGCGAAATTAACTGACCTATGTACAACACCTCTTCCTGGCAATACTGTAGTTTCTCCTTGTCCACATTATATCTTCTGCCTGCTAAAATAGTCTTTAGTTGGATAGAGTCCTGCCTACACTTATCCTCTGTCGTACTGCAAATCAATAGGTCATCTACGTACTGTATCACTGCACTTTCAAGCTGGATATTGCCTAGATCCATCTGTAGAACTCTGTTGAAGATTGATGGGAACTCACAATGCCCTTGAGGCAAACAAGTATATTTTAGTCTCTTTTGGCAAAATGTAAAGGAAGTCAAGCTTTGTGAGTCTTTGTGCAACGGGATCAAGAAAAATGCATTTTTCAAACCGATCACTGTGAAGTATTATTGAGCTTCTACTCGGATATTACATAATATTCTTTCTGAATTTGGAACTAAAGGAAACTCAGCATCTACAATCTGGTTAAGAGGTCTAAAATCCTGGCTAAATCTCCACAACTCTCCTTTAGATTTTTCAATCGGGTACACCGCAGTATTGCACGATGACTCTGATGGCACCAGAATCCCCTGATTCATCAGTGCTGGAATCGTCTGAAATATACCTTCATCGGCTTCTCGAGACATAGGGTACTGTTTTGCTTAGGTTTCAACCTCTCCTACCCCTTTCAATAAACCTACGTCATAGTGGCCCATGGTAGATAGGGCACTCAGCACCTTTTCAAGATCCTCCTGAAAAATGCTGGTCGTTGCCGCATTATCGCCATTCTTTGTGGGACTTCCCTTTTTTCTATCCTTATTCAGTATGTAATGCTCATGAAGAACACCACTTTGTCATTGCTTTGGTCTTCCCTGAACATCTCGTCATTGGTTATGTCAATCAGTCTGTATCCCTCCTCAAGAGCTATCACTGTTCTTCATGGTCTACCCTCATCGTCTATTCCTTCGAGCATTTCCATTTCTCTTCGTACTATAGCTGCTTCCAACTCTATAGGAATAGTCTGTACACCTTCCTCATCCATAGGTATTTGTGGTCTAAATAAAAACTCATCAGGTATCCTCACAATCTTCCCTACCAGGCCAGGTAGCCATGTTAACAAAATGCTTACTCCATGTAGAAACATCTCTGGATCTACTGGAACGCCTCAAAGAGCCACTTGCCCTGTGAATGCCAGTATGAACTCTCCCATGTTTAAATACTGTATTCATGGAGTGGAGCACACTAGTCCATGATCAGTAAATGAAATTCTCATATTAGGTTTTGCCATTAAATCTCTTCCTAAAATGTTAACTGGTGTCTGTCATGAATATAACAAAAGGAACAGACATGTCATATTCTCCTATAGAAACCAGTAATTTATCAGTAAAAGGAACTAACTTTGTAGCTCCAGAGAACCCTTGAACATTCATGGCAATACCTGACATTGGATTTTCTCCCTCTCGTATACACAAACGAGTTGCTCCAGTGTTTAAAAGAAAATAGAAAGACATGCTTCCTGTTGTCACATCAACCCTTGGTTCCTCTTGGGGGGTCTGGTGTCACAGATTGTACTGAACCCATCAAGTCACCCTGTGGGGTGCCCTATTGTGGGTACAAGCTCTGCCCCGTCCCTTTGAAAGTATGTCATCCTACCACAGTGACACCTCCTATTCTAAGCATCAATACTTGTCCTATATTCGCATACTGCTGTGTCTGCATAGAGGCTTGTTGCAGCTGCCCCTCTAGTAATGCATTTGTGCTTGCCCCTGCTGTGGCACCAGCTGTACTTGTGGTGCTTGTGCCTGATAAGATGTGTGATCTTGGGCAAGGCCCTCTCTGGTCAGTGTGCTGTATGGCAGAGGATAAGCTGTCCCCCTTCTGGAAAACTGGCCATTTTGTACACTCCCTCGGCTCTCGCCTATGCGTGAAATATGTCCTATCATTCCACAATTCCAACATACTGGGGGAACCCTTCTGATAATCCCTCGTTGGTCATATCCTCCCTGAGAACTCTGGTTCTCGTTCTGTGTGTTGTGAAACCACCTCGGTTATTCTGAAATCCTCCTCCTCTTCCCCTATAACCCATACCTCTACCTCGTAGCGTAAACCCATACCCACCTTTGTTGATCGGGCGCGGATTATTTGCCTGTGATGTACCCATTGCTTCCTGCATTCCGGTTCCTTCTCTGTTTGTCAATACCACCCCTTCTATGGCAAATTTTGACAACATTTTCTGAACCAACTTGGCTTCCTCAATTTTCCTATTTTCATCTTTCTTTTTGACCTTCTCTTGTAATAACTGGCAATGGTGTACTATTGTCAACTGTATCTCAGCCCATGGCTTTGCTTCCATCCCCACTTGTCTTTTCACCTGTCTCTTTACAGGCAACCCCTGACATCAAAGATGGTAAAATAATGCCACTGTCTTTTCCCATGGCTCGTGAATTTCAAGCGGCCATTTCTCTTGAATATCTTGAATATAAGCAATAGGGTCTTCATCTTCTTTCATTTTACGTGTCATAATTGCACCCATATCCGATGTGTCAGGATATTGTACCCTGAGAGCCCTACAATTATTGAATGACGCTCCATCATGCCCTGTGTTTTGTGCAGTCACACTTGAATATCCCGCTCTCTTCCATATGCCATCAGCCCTCTCTCCAAGAATGGCGGCCAGGAGACCTTTTATGTCCCCTATGGCCAGTGTGTTTCCTCCTGTCATTTTCTCTAATTCGTATATCCATTTTCCAGCCCCCGAAGTCAAACTAGGAAGCTTTCATTTTAAGTTATCCTTGTCCATCTGTGGTATATATTGCGGACTTGCTCCCTCCTTCTCTAACAAGGGGAACTGTGTGAATCCCACCCCATAGTTGGATCCCACTATTAATCTATCCATGGCTGGGATAATTGTCCTTGTCCGTCTTCTTGCCGGCAATGATCTTAACCTGCTTAAATATGGTGGAGTCTCTCTTCTCACTATGTGATCGTCCTCGTGGACGCTCAAGATATGCTATGGGATCTGGCATTTCCTCTTTGGGATGTTCCAGATCTGACCATCTTACTTCCTTATCCATTTGCTGGCATTCTTCAGGGGCTCACGCACTGCCTCCTTCTGCCCAAAGACCAAACTGTCCTCATCTGACATGTCCAGACCCCAACTAGTATGACTATCATCCTCCTCTCCTTTGTCTAGGTTCAATCTGCTAACGACAATGCTTGATGTTCATAACTAAACAGGTTTACTTCCTCACTTCGTGATCGAAGTACTGGGGATGGATCATCAATCCCTCGTGTTCCATACTCGCTATCTCATCTCAATTGCTGATAGACCCTATCGATCCTTTCTCCAATGCTTTTTCGCATCCTATATTTATTCTTCTAGCACTACCCTAGATGCTGCTGACGTTACTTCCGTTATTGGGAGAATCTCTTCCACTCTATCCCATCGTATTTCTGGGTACTGCCTCCTTTGTTCTTTATGAATAAGACTGGCATCCAAACCTCACCGTCTTCTTTTTCACTCTATTTCTTTGTGTACTTCCCTTTGCTTTCTCGCATCTCTTCCAACTCTTTCTTCCTCCTGCCTTTGTTATTCCCTCGTTACTCCTTCCCTTCATCTCTGTGATCTTTTATCCCTCACCCTTTGTGCTTCTTCCTCTTCTCTTTCTTTCCTTTCTGTCCCTCTCTTATATCGTCCTTTGTCTACTGTTGTACTTTCATTGTTCCTCTGCTTGTTTTTCTCTTGTTCCTCCCTATATATCTGTTATAGTCGTTCCCTGCTTTTCCTTCTTTGCTCATCTTCCTTTAATCTCTTCTCTCGTTCCTCATCCTTCCTCTCTTGTTCATCCTTATCTTCTCTTTGACTAACTTCTTTGATACTTTTCCCATCTATCTTAAGTAATATCTGTCCTCCCACGCATTCATTTTGTACGAGTGCTACCTCGTCAGTCTTATCTTTTTCTCCTGTCCATCTCTTGATTTCTCTGTCTATATCTGTCGTTCATTTTTACTGTTCGCTTCTTTCTCCCTTGTCTCGTATGAATTTACAAATATCTTCCTTTCTTTTATTCTCTTCCGGGCTATCGTCACGACTGTAAGTGGGGGGTTCACATATCGGATTACAATACCCCATTGCTGCTCTTAATTCCTTTAAAGGATACACTCCTATCTCTTCCGTAGCAACACTCTTTGCTTCAGGCAAGGTAAAGGGAGCTGAGGGCTCAATGCCTTTCCCCTTATGCTGATTAAGCATGCACTCCTCAGGTGGTAGATCTTCTTTTTCCTCTTGGTACATCTTCCAAAGTTCTAAAATTGCTAATCTTTTCCCTAACTTCTTCCCTGCGTATGCGGCGTGCAAGTATGTGGTCATGTATTGCAATACCGCTTTTTACAATGATCCCCCTTGTGGCAATGGCATGAACATTTTATCGGCTGTGCCATCAACCCATTCTGCACTGTACTGTTTGAGCTTGGGAGCGTGTTTTGGCAGTGTCTTGCATTAGTGCATGAGAGGAGTGTCCTCCATGATGACCAGTCTCAATTGACTGTCAATACTTACCAGATCATTAAATAAAACGTTTTCCTTGACTTAAATCACCACTTTTAAAGTTTTTAAACAACATTTATGAGCAAGCACCATTAATAACTGCCCAATCTTCTTATTTCAATGACCTATCTATTCTTTTTATTTGCGCCAATCGTTTTGCTACACTTTAATCACTGTTATTTTTCAATTCTTCGCAATTCTATTGCTCCTCGAAACTTTATTTCAACAAACAATATTTAGACTAGTCACACATTACACATTATAAATCACTTTGATCACCTCCCCACTTATTTATTTCTCATTTATAGGTTCGGGGTACTCTTCTCTCGCCTTTACTTTACCCTATACAGGGTTTGAGACATCACCTTACACGGTCCTGACCTGTGCATTTCTTTTCTATTTCTACTCCCATTGGAGTTTTGAAATGTCTCCTAATTCCCTTGAACTAGGACTCCTAGGTGGTATCTCTTATCTTCACAATATTTCCTGTTAGTCCATTTTTTTCTATTCAATTATACTTTATTTGGTTTGGTGAAACATTTTAACATTTTCAAAAAAACACATTGATTTACATTAATATTTCATTTCAAATGTGGTAACATCAGATTAAAACATTAATAAGAAATCACAAAAATCATCACATATAACACAATCTGACAGGCTAAAACATGATAAAAGCATTATAGCAATTAAGATCATGTTAAAACATAATGAAAGCATTATAGCAATTAAGATAATGTTAAGATCAAACAATAAAGATAAAAGATGTAGTCTCAAAGTTTCAAATCATTTAAAAAGGATACCGTAGCTATATTTAAGGAGATCTGCTCGCATTAAATATTCTTGCCTACATTTCATTGCTCGAGAATATATTAAAAGCTCAAAAAAACATATAAAAACTCTCTTTCCTGGATTGAGACAGGGCTGGAGCAAAACAAAAGAGGTGATGGCTGGAAGGTTTAGAATGAATCTTAACCTCTGGCATTGCTCTGGGCAACCCTCCAGACCATCGTTCTTCGCCTGCCAAACCATTACAGAAGGGGAAAAACCATATGCAAATCAGGATTGGCACCACCGCCAAAGGGGTAGTCCAGCCGAACTGCTAGGTCACATCCCTTCTGCACGAGACCACAAGCATCCCCAGACATGTTTCAGCCTTGTTGGGTGTCATCAGTGAGGAGTAGCTTGGGTCTCTAGGCCCAGCAGGCACGGGACCCACGTCTGGGCATACCCGTCCCACTCGGGTTGACAAGAGCAAAACAAAAGAGGTGATGGCTGGAAGGTTTAGAATGAATCTTAACCTCTGGCATTGCTCTGGGCAACCCTCCAGACCATCGTTCTTCGCCTGCCAAGCCATTACAGAAGGGGAAAGACCATATGCAAATCAGAATTGGCACCACCGCCAAAGGGGTGGTCCAGCCAAACTGCTAGGTCACATCCCTTCTGCCGAGACCACAAGCATCCCCAGACATGTTTCAGCCTTGTTGGGTGTCATCAGTGAGGAGTAGCTTGGGTCTCTAGGCCCAGCAGGCACAGGACCCACGTCTGGGCATACCCGTCCCACTCGGGGTGACAAGAGCAAAACAAAAGAGATGATGGCTGGAAGGTTTAGAATGAATCTTAACCTCTGGCATTGCTCTGGGCAACCCTCCAGACCATCGTTCTTCGCCTGCCAAGCCATTACAGAAGGGGAAAGACCATATGCAAATCAGGATTGGCACCACCGCCAAAGGGGTAGTCCAGCCGAATTGCTAGGTCACATCCCTTCTGCACAAGACCACAAGCATCCCCAGACATGTTTCAGCCTTGTTGGGTGTCATCAGACAGGGCTGGACATTCAGTGAAGAGGTGCATTAAGGTTGCGCTTGCTGAAACATCATTGCAAAAGCAGCATATATTATTATGAGCAGGATCTTTCGATTGAATTGCAAGAACATATTTAATGGGCCACAAATCGAAACAAATTCATAGCAGAGCATTCCGATATAGAATCTGGGAATTTTGATAGGTATTTTGGAAACAATTTTTGCACTTTAATAGTAAGGAAGACAATTTTCATAACCCGATATCTTTGGCATAAAGCCCATAATTTGATCCATTCAGATTCATTAAGCTTCCTTTTGGCTCTGTCTGGATTCACTATCAAAAATTGCTCTTCAATATCAAATTTTGTCAATAGTGATATGCAATGTTCTATCCAATGAAAAAAAAAATATTACTGTTACTATGCAGTAGAGCTGCTGATATTATAGGGATTAAAGTGCTTTTATGCACCTCTTGCAACAAACATTTTCTGTATAAAGCCAATGTCTGCCAATCTACCACTGGTTGCAATGATGTTAAGCCGAGCTACTCATGATTATCACAATCGCGTCCCCTTATTGCCATTTCCCTTAGTCTACTTACCATTTGTCAATCGACTCGAGGCCTTCGGTATCGACTCCTTCAATCCGACCACTTTGCCTTCCATCCGCAGAGTGCCCCTGGAAATCAAGCAGGGATTTATTCAAAGGGGGACCTGCCTACCATCTTGGTACTTCTTGCAAGTTTATTTCTATTCGGCCGGTCTCCACAGGAAACTGCGATCTTCCAGCTAATGGCGGTGGATGCCCGATCGTCCGAAAATCTGGAGCAGAACAAGTTTGGATCTTTAAACCATCCTCTGCTACCACGTGTGCTTAGGGCCCTTTAGGAACGTGCATATGTAATGGATGGGATCATACAGAATAATTCTGAGTCCAAATAACCAAACCAACTCAGGAAGATGGCAAAGTACTGTTTAATTAACAATTATCTTAAACAGGGAGTTTACAACGAACATCAACGGATCTACGCTCATTCTCTCAGCGATCATTACACAAAGCATAGACTTTATACTAAAAATACATCAGAGGTGATGTCATACTACATGGCAATAATGAAAAACCTATTGAGGGTCGGGATTGGCTAAGGGGAACATTTAAGTATACTTTTCTATATGGACTAGGATTGTGATTGGCTGTCCAGTATCAGATGGAAGACATATGCCTACCTCTAAAACATGTAATCTTCTGAAACATTAGATACACAGTTTCTCATTGATCTTCAAACTATAAGGCCCTTCATTATATGGACTAATACAATTGGTTGGCACGCTTGTGCCAGGTCTGGAACAATGGGTTCACTTAGCAGCACGTAAGCCCAGACCCAGATGCAAGGAGATGGAGCATGACACAACCCCACCACCCAATTAGCCCAACATCTCTCATTGCCCATGCCTTCTGCTATGAAGATTGTCTTTGAACTTGGCCTTGAAAAGTATCCTTGTCTTTTAGAATACACAGGAGTGAGAGCACTCACTATCGTGTTCTGGGACTCCAAGTTCGAACTCTATTTTCATCCTTGGCTCACAAGACAGTATATCACGATTTGGACCATTTTGCATGTTTTAAATGATCTAAATGAATTAAACTTGGGACTCTTGGTGTTCTTTCTTTGCACTTTAACAAGGGATGATTCATCTTCTGCACGTTCGCTCATTTCCAGAATAGATAGCTGACCTTGCCTGCTTCAGTCTTGACTTCAGGCCAGACAGCCTCGTCCTGCAACTCCACAATTTGGCTTATTCTTGCTGTAACACAGTTTTCCCTTCCTGCTTCATGGGTCCTGGCTTACTAAATTCATGATACTCATGTCCAGCTTCTATATAATAATGGCTTTGCCTCCGTCTCTTCACTACGTATGGCCAGCTTCTATGATGACTTGGTCTACCTTGCATTTCAGCATCTGCACATTTATTGTACGGTTGACATTCTGCAGCACTGTGTGCATGTGTAATCTTCTTTTTCGTATTTAAAACTTTACTTGATTCTATACTTCATCATTAGTTTCTTTAGGATCTATACATCTTCTTCAGCTAGTATCTCGGGACGTCGTGCATACTTTTTGTGATGTCACTGGCTTCTTTTCTTTACTCTTTCTCATATTCCTAAGTGAGTTCCTCCCTTAGGCTGTCATCACTTCGGGGATACATTCAGCAGGGTTGTCTCAACGGATATCATCTTTCGAACACACGCTGCAGTACTGGCACAACGGCTGGTGTCAAACACGGCAAGGTCTCATGTCTCCAACATATGGGAGGAATGGGGGCAAGGTTTCCTGCAGAGGTATGTAGCTGCTCCTCTACATTACCAACTGAAAAGACTTTCTAGCAGACCACTTTCACCCTGGTGATGCCAAGGTGTTCCTTTGACCCTGTGGAGAGTTAGGGATGAACTATCCATTTCAAGTGAGGGTCTTCTCCTGAGAGGCATCCGAATCGTCAAACAATCAGCCATGGGGGACCGAGGTATAGCACTTGCCGATATTGGGCACCAGGGCGCGAAAAAGACAAAAGCGCACATGCAGGAAAAGGTGTGGTTCCCGGGAACTGGAATTGAAAGTCGACGCCATGATACAACAATGCATATGTGTCAGGCAAGTGGGAATAATCCTTACGTAACCTCACAATGAACCATGGCAAGCCATTAGCTTCAACTTTGACACAGTGCTCAATAATCAACAGTTCATACTGGTGCTTGATGAACACCCAAGATACCTAGAAGTGGAATTTATCTGGTTTATATGAGCACAGTTATTCCAGTTCTATAGAAACTTTCATGTCACAGGGTCTGTCAAACTCACTGCCATCTGACAATGGACTACCATTTGAGAGGTAATAATCCAGACGATTTCTGGAAGTGCTGTGCTTTGAGCACAAGCAAATTATACCATGCCGGTCCGAGGTCAACAGAGAGGTATAGAGCTTTAAGAGAACTCTCAATAAGTCATTCCAGACTGCACTCGAACAAGGAGACGCTTGACAGATCCTTGCAAAATTCTGATGGCCTGTCAGATGAATCCACATTCCTCAAATGGTGCCTCACCAGGTGAAGCTTTCCTGGGTAAGAAAGTGAAAACAATGATCATTCAACAAACCATATCCCAGTAGTAGACATGCAAGCAGTGTGACCACATCGGATACGGAACAAAGAGCACACATCAGGTGCAGGGATATGAAGCAGACAAACATCATGACAGGCGACGCGGTTAGTATCATCAACGGTGTCCAATACAAAACTAAGTATATACTATTTGAGCCGACTTCAAGACAAATCACAGAAAAGGATCCATGATCACAGTGCATGATGGGATACAGTGGATCATAAGAAATTAAAGCTGGTTGACCTGGTTCCGAAAATGGTTTAGGCGAACAACCAACCACAAACGACAAGAGGTGAAAACGATGCCCAGGAAGAATCCAATGACGTGCAGGGACTGGACAAAAGTCACTTAAAGGTGGAGCCGACGGCAAGTGAAATGACGCCCAACTCAGACGTCACCGCAGATGTGCAGGCTGAAGATGAAGCCAGACATCCTTGTAGGATTGGGCGATGAAGCCTGTGCAGACTGCAGAGCTGCTTTATTGAGGAGTAATAAGCATGCATATATTTGACAAGTTAATTCCGTTATATAATTTTGGGAGGGATGTTACGACATGGCATGCATAAAGTATGTTGTGCCACTGGGTAAAGTAACTTTAAATTAAGTACTGGAACGTCCACAAGTTGGGGCCTGTAGTTAACACAGATTCATTGTGTGCACATCATTTACTTTAGTGGTCCATGTGCAGCCCAAACGGCCCTATGGAGGACCTTGAAGCACCGGATTATTACTTAAAATCACCTTGCATAATGCTTTGTAGCTGATATATTTTATTAAATGTGCTGTAAAATGCAATTTTTCAACCAATTATTTAATCCGATCTCCAATACTCCTTTCCTGGGCAAACTCCTGGAAAAGTTGCCCATCTCCCAGCTTAATCTGCATACTGAATCTGTTGGTTGTCTCCACGACCACCAGTCTGGCTTCAGAACTGCCAAAGCGCAGAAACTGCTCTCCTGAACACCCATGAAGACTTGTTCTCTAACCTTGACTTTAATCTTCCTTCTGCCCTCAT
The DNA here is from genome assembly GCF_040938575.1 of Ambystoma mexicanum. NCBI lineage: Eukaryota > Metazoa > Chordata > Amphibia > Caudata > Ambystomatidae > Ambystoma > Ambystoma mexicanum. The sequence continues at coordinate 171,472,681 of NC_090929.1, forward strand.
TTTCCATGCCATCCTTCTCAATTGCCTCCATAACAACTTGGGTATCACTGGTCAGGCCCTGGCCTGGTTGACCTCATTTCTCACTGACTGACCCTCCCAGGTCCAACTCAGGTCTTTCCTCTCTTCTATCTCTCTCTCTACTTGTGGTGTTCCCCAGGGGTCTAACCTTTCTCCCTGGCTTTTCAACCACTACCTGGCACCTCTTGCCCACTGCATCGCTACATTCTGCTCTAACTTTCGGTGTTATGCAGATGGAACTCAGCTCTCCTTCAGACTCCCCTCAGCCACCTCTGCTCCTTCTCTCATACCAGACTGTCTGCCGCAATTCAGGAATGGTGTGCCGCCAATGATCTCTGCCTTAATGCCAGTAAGACTGAGATCCTCCTCATCGGGACACCTGCTCCCTCCTTTCCTCTCTCTCTCTGGCCACCCACCCAGGGACCTTTTCCTGCTCCTTCTTGTGAGGCTAAGAACCTTGGTGTCATCTTCGACTCCACCCTCTCCTTCTCTCCTCACATCTCTGACGTCTCTAAGAAGTCACAATATCAGTTGCACCTCCTCAGAGGCATTCTGCCTTTTCTCACTTTCCCGCAGAAGCTCACTGTCTCCAGAGCCCTGGTGCTCTCTAGGCTGGACTATTGCAACAGCCTCTTTCTAAATCTGCCTGTCTCTACTCTTCGCCCTTCACAACTTATCCAGAACAGGACTGTGAGACTTGTCCTTGGCTTTAAGCCCAGGGATCGTATCTCTCCATCTCTGAAATCTCTTCACTGGCTCCCTGTGGCTGCAGGGATCAAATTCAAGACCCTTTGCATTGTCCACAAGGCATTCTGGGGCCTGGGACCACACTACCTCCAGCTTTCTCTTCCTAAACATCTTCCTTCTCGAGCTGTCCGCTCATCCACCTCCAACTATCTGAGGGTCAGATGCTTCTCTAAGCAGAGAGTGGGGGAAGATCTCTTTCCTCGGCTGGGGCCTCCCTCTGCAACAGCCTCCCTGCCTCCTTCAAACTTGAGCAGAACCACCTCTGGTTCCGGCAGCAACTCCAGACTTTCCTTTTCGCTTTCGCTTTCTCTCTTCCTCTCTGCTGCTGATGCACATGACTGCACCGAACACTGGTCATCTGGCCACCCACTGAACTATGGCCCAGGCTCCTGCATGTCCATGTGCCTTTGCACTGCCTCTGAGCTCCCCCAGCACTTAAGGGTCTGTATCTGCAACCCTACAGTCCCTTGTCTCTCTGCACTTGTGAACCACCCTATGGCAGCACTTACTGAGTTACCTGCACTTCTCACCCCATCCCCCAGAACTTCTCCAATCCCTCTTCCCCGCACTTGCACGATCTGAATGACACAAGGCCTAGTAAGATTGTTGTTTTGTCCTCCTTTTGTTCTCTCCCTCCTGGTCTTGTCGCGCCTTGAAACACTTGTGTACAGGCACGTTATAAATGACTTATCATATCCAGTATTTTCTAGGAGTCGCCCCAGTTCTACATTTGTCTCTGCAGTAGGGGGCTGCGTCCTCTAGCCTACACCAAAGCCTTCCATTCTTACCTATTACCCACTGTATGCCCATTCTTTGCAACCCTTTGCTGATCTCTATGCAATGTTTGTCTTCAGGGACAGCAGCAGCAGCACCGGGTTTGGGGGGGGCTTATGCCACCCTAAATGGAGGAGGCTTCAAGCATAAAGCCGCACTCTGCTGTGATGCTCAACCCAGGGCTCCAAATGTAAAGGGGTGCTACCGCAGAACATGTCAAATATCTCACACGAGAGAGCTTACGTTTAACCAATAATCCACGTTGCATCCGTAAACACAGAGTGGCATCCGTAAACACAGAGCACCTGGTCAGGTGATATCAATATCTGAACCGAACTCTCACCTGCATGCTAGCTAACATTTTTCCCTCGCCTCTAACCTGCCTCTGTCCCTCACTTCCTCTGCCTCCACTCTAGCACTTCACCCATCATGGTCACATCCCGAGCACAGCTGGCTGTACCACCTACATGCACTTAAAAATATCCACTGTTGGTTGTCCTTAATTTAGTTATGGTTATGTTGCTCAACTCATAGGAAGGGCAGTTTTTGGGCCGCTTACAACTTTGGCGTGTTCGACGAATCCTCACCAAACTGCAAAAAAAGTATATGGCCACCTCGGAATGATTTTGCGCAGTTTAGTGCGGTTTTGTCCAGGGGAGGCGCCGTTATTGGGGGGTGGAGTCCCAAAACTTTTGAAATCCTCAGACATAATGGAAAAAAAGATTTGCTCACGCCTACAGCCCAAAACGCTGGACGGCTTTGCACAAATCCTGCGCGAGGAGACACGGCTTGGTCCCAAAATCATGCTTTTGCAAATTTGGTGTAAATCTGTCCAGTAGTTTTTTTTTAAACGACTGAAAAGTAGGTAAAAAAAATACAAAAATAATAAAATATATATATATATATATATATATATATGTATGTATGCTATGATGAACCCAAAGACAATTCTAGATGGCCCACGCCTCCAATAATGAGCATCGTCTTGTAAGAATAAAGTCTTCGAATTGGGGTGAAAGGTGTGTCTAATTGACCAATAGAAGGCATAATAATTATTCAGCCTCAGCAGCACAGAGGAAGGGGGCGGGGCGGTCCACAGCCCAATGCCTAAATAGCCCCATTCATTAACAGCTTTCAAAACTATCATCCAGTGCCCCCTGCCCCCCAAAATGTTCAGGCTGGCTCGACCCCTGTAGGTCACAGTAACATTTTCAGGACTAGATGCTGAACTCTATCCATTTCACATGCCTTGACTCACCAGTCAGTCACTCACAATGCAAGAATATGTCAGCAAGAATGACACTAGTTATTCTTTTGTTTGAACCGCCATCCAAGCCCCGCTAGAGGCTTCCGACACAATTACCCCACTCAACTGCATAGATGCAGCCGAAACAACGAGACAAATGATCACAAATGATCAAACGAAGACAACGATCAAAACAAAATGCCCACACGCGAGATGCCAGCAGCCCAGCAGCTCCGTGGGCAATCCTGTGGACAACTGTTGCACGCCTAAGAGGGGCAGCCGCCTCGGCTGAGCGAGCGCGGAGAACCGCTAGACGGGCAACGCCAGACAGAACCAGCCATCGCTGCCCTCCTGGGCAGAAAACACAGAGGAAAGAGGGGAGAAATCTCCTTCCCCCTCCTCCCTCCGACACCCTTGACAATGTTCGCTGTCTCTGACGTCACGGGCCGGGGCGTGGCCTGCTGCACAGTAGTGTGTGTGTGTACTATATACCTCACTTCCTAGCTGCCATACCATGAACAGTTACATGGCAGACCAGGAACTGGGAGCCAGGCGCGCTCCCCGGCCCCCCGGATTGTCTCGGCCGACCTGTTTTGTGACTGGATGTGTGGATTTTTGCTAAATCCGGAACGTGTCGGCAGCTTTGTGTTTCCTGCTCCAGTACATGGCTCTCCTGCTGCACGCCGAACACCAGGACCCGGCAGCCCGCAGGCTCCACTCGAGGTAAGGCAGAGAGCCCTGCGCCCCCTCTCCTGGACCTCCCCGAGGTCTCCAGGTGTCTCCGCCGATCAGCCGTGCACTCTCGCCCAGTCCCGATTTATACGCACTCTACGGCTGCTTCCAGCTGTGCGTGCCCCATTTAAAACCAGGGACTGCAAGTACCAGAATGCAAAGCCGAATGCCAGGACTGGGTGAAGAGCGAGTCAAGATTGGCACGGGGCAACCTAAGACCCCTCCTTTTGCCTGATTCATCTTTTGTAGGATGGTAGACAGGGTCCCCTGTAGAAGAGTAGTAGCCTCCAGGCTCCTCTACAGCCTGGTCGACTGCTGAATGTTTCTTTCCGGGAGATCCGGGTCACCGGGCAACCTCCTTGCCAGGGCAGGGGTTTTCGGCAGATTGTGAAGTCAGCTCAGTTGGGTGCATCTTCCTGGAGGTCCTGGGTTGGACCCCTCCAGGGTCATCTCAGCATGTCATCCTTCCATTGTCATTACATCAATTATTCCTGACATGGGCGAGTTGCTAACACCTGTTATTAGCATTCAGAGACTGTTCAGCAAGTAAACCATGTGATATGACTATGTCCTAATATTACATGGGATGACTGTGAAGCCACCTGCACCAGTGAACAGTGTGTGAGGTGAGCTCTTCTAGAAACATAAGGGGTCTTTGCAGGCAGTTGGTAGCGACCTTAACGCCCTGGGAGAAGACACTAGAATGCGCACCCCAGCTCCCCCTGACTGGCACAGGTCACTTCCAAACTACACCTCTGTGTTGCGGGACAAAACCCCCTCAATATCAATAAATCATTGCTATACACATGAAGCTCGTTCCGTTACATTGTAATTCTAGTACTTTACAGAATAAATCTAATGTGAAAACACAGCTCTTGCTGCCCACTGCGGTGTAACCAGCCTGCCGGTGACTGAGGGCCCACTCACCCTGTGTTGCAGCCGATCTGTTCTTACCACCTCACTTGTATTTCGCAATGGACAATACTAGACTAACCATATGAATTGTTTTCTGATATAAGGTTATGATTCCAAAATGGACAGTCTGGTACACTCTTATTTTACTCTTTCAAAATACCTCTCTGAGAGTCGGAAAGGGGACAAATAGCACCAATGCGTATTCCTGTCTGCTTTGCATTAAATCACAGAGCATTTCAGGACTATAACAGTGATCAGAGATCACTGTATGTGATAAACAAGTCTGAGATAAAAGAATTGTATGTGTGAATCTCTAAATGCAGAACAGACACATGGCGTGGTGCTCACATCATGGTTCACAATACTCATCCTAACATTAACATGTTTGTAACCATGAACCATACACACACATCCGGACAGCTTAGTTTTTTGGATGTGAATATAAAATGGCTGCAACATCAACCACCCAAATGGGGTACAAGGGCTTTTTTGCTTCTGGTTTCTGTAGAATTTTAGATGAGGCGGGGCTTGGTCTCCGTGTGAACGTGTCCAGCCCCCTAGTACGAAAACATCTTTAGAGAATGCTATCTATAGACCAGAAAGGATTCCCCTCTAAGAGACACCCAATAAACAATGCACAGAAAGGATACACAACAAGGATTGGACCAGTAATGAGCCGATGGGGCGTTTTAACCAATACCGGCTTCTAATGCATGGTAAAGGGTCCACAATTCCTCAGCCATTACACAGGCCTCATGGGTTATATCTGCAGGCCTGCGCTTTATCTAACAGAGCTGACATTACCATCTCTTAATAGTGCGGGCCTGCAGCTAGTGAAAGTCATGGTGTGGCAGCGTATAAAGGGCATTTGGCCTGGTGGATGTACAATTTGAGACAACTGCTTTGATTTCTTTATGTGTTTAGGTGTGGGCACAGTATGGCATACCCGTCAGAACCAAATACACAAAACGTGGACATGGGACACATCAGACAAAAATAGGCATATGTTTTATTATATAGAGGAGCACCACATAGACGCCATTAACCAACAGGGTGGTGACTTGTGCAGCGCACAGATCATTGCTACACACATATCACTGCATTGATTTGCCATGGACTACGGTCTGCATGGTGACACACACAATGAACCCTGATTTCCTAAACAAGGTGCCAAGTCGCATTGAAGAGCCATCTGGTGGGCACGCTAGGCAGTGGCTGGCTTGGTAAGAAAATTAAAAGAGCTTTCATACTGGTGTGTGCCAGGAAGTGATTGGCTTGTCAAGAAAATTAAAAGAGCTTTGATGCTGAGCGAATGCATTTAGTCCATGTCCCAAAGCGGCCACTACAATACTTAAGCAAGAAAATGACAGTTAGCCTTCCTAGGCATGCACCATGTGTAACAATAAAGTAATACACCAAAAACAAAACGTTTTGGTGTGTCAAATTAAAAGACTCAAACATAAAGAACATAGTTTAAAACGTTTTATGTGTGGCATTTTAATTCTCTTGTGAGACTGCATAGATTTGCTCAGCTAGCTGACGCTTTGTGCTGGTCTTCAGAATAAAAATGCCCCATGTTCACTTTCTAACACTGAGATGTTGAGCACCTATTGTGTAAAAACAATAGCTTGTTAAATGAGCCATCATCTCGGAGGCTGTGGACGCTGGCAATATGCATTTCTTTATAACAAAGGAATACTTAACTTTTTACTTGCTGCAAGCTCAGTGGCAGTAGTCTGGGTGGGCCCATTCCGGCGCCCCCACCTGAGCTATTTAGGTGCGCCCCTGGGTAGTCGCCCGCTTCGCCCGCCCTAGGAAACGGGTCTGGGTCTGTGACCTTTGTCTCTAAAGGTGTTTTGGACTCCAACTCCCATCCACCCTACCCAGCATAGTCCATGTCGAGGGATAGTGGGGCTCCTAGGCCAAAACACCTGGAGAGTCGTCATAGGAAATGCCCTCCCAACCAAGATTGACGAAATGAATACCATTGGGTTTGGCCATAACAGCATTTGTTTTAGGAATGCCTAGGGCAGGGTCTGCAACCTTCAGCTCTCCAGATGTTTTGGACTGCGGCTCACATCAGCCCTAGACAGCATAGCCAATGGTGAGGGATCATGGGAGATGTAGGGCTGCAGGTTAAAGACCAATGACCTGGGGGTTGAGCACTTCATAAAAAAAAAACATGTCTTTTTCTTTGCAGAGGATGCTCTCAGTGGGTGCAAACATGGTGCCACCTGTGTTTATCTCTAGAACACCTGGCGGCAACCAGGTGAGGCAAGCATGCGTCCCTTCCATCCCCCACTGTCAGTATGCCTTTTCAACCTCTGATTTTCTAGAGAACCATCGGCCCATGGCGGTTTCTTCCGAGCAGCTGCTCTTCTGTGCAGAAGACGGAGCCCAGAAACGTGCAGCGCTTTCTCAAAACACTGGTGTCCATTTAGTCACGGCGGTAGCCCAGCAAAGGCTGTTTCTTTTCACTTCCGCCATCTCCGGCCGGCAGTATACTGTAACGGCATGTACCATGCTTATAGCAGACACCACTATTGATAATTGTGACGCATGGCCGTAAACTGAGTCTGCCTCGTAGGGACTAAAACCAGCGAGCTGCAGGTTATGCGCAGATCTCTGCAGTGAACACTGAACCCACTGAGCTAGAATCTATTAACTGGAGCGCTCTTGGGTCTTCGATTATATTTTGGGCCGGGGTGATTGTAATGCTGCTTAGTTTCTGCAAACCGGGTTGGATTTTGCGAGAAATGCTCTTGGTTACTGGTTGTGCCCAGGAGGTGTGGCATAAACATTAAGGACCTGATTCAGGGAAGTGTTGTATAATGCGCAATCCCATAGGAAAACGTTCTGTGAATGAGGGCCTATGTCGTCAATTTCTGACATAGAAAACTAGACTTCCATCTTCTGCCTTTCCCAATAAACTGAATTGTGTGATCCTGGGCGAATCCATGGATCGCCACGTGCATCGTTTCTATTATCTACCAAGACACTGGCAGCGCTTAAAAACAATAACAAAAGCATGTACACTTGTAACAGCGACCTCCTGCCTCACAGGTAAGACGATGACCACTCCCCCTTTCTTGACCACACATGTTCTATGGGTACGCTGCCGTTAATGAACCGGCAAGCCACAGAATGTTTTTAAATACTTTTCTAATGAAACTGATCTGGTAGAACAAAAAACAAGCTCAGCATAACTGTGCTGGTGTGACCAGGAAGGGCTACTGGTTGTGTGTTCCATTAGTGACAGTGTGAAGGCTCCTGTCTGGCAGCACATGGTCCAACACCTTGGAAGCAACACACTGCTGAGAAGAAAACAGGTGTGTGTAGTCAGGTGTGATTTCACTCTCTCCTACTTCAACCAAACCAGGCATCTGAGGCACAAGAAGGTGGCATGATGTTGCCAAGATCACATAACTTTTAAAAGGGGTGCTGGGATTAGTAATGAAATATCCTGCTTCAACTATCAGCAATGTAGCAACTAGGCACTATCAAACTTGCCAACATGACCCATTCCACTCTGTAGGTGCTTATCCAGTCCTGTTTTTTTTCTCATTATGGGACGTCTAGTTCCGCTTTTCCCATTATAAATCTCGGACTACAAGTCCCAGAATGCAAAGAAAAAAAACGGGACTAGATGAGAACCTACAGATTGGAACGAGTCATGTTGGCAACTGTGTGCTATATCCATGTCAAGATTTGTTTTTGAGTAGCACTGCCAATAAACCAACCCTCAGCTCAGCTGGGAATGGAGGAGGGGGAGCAGAGGGTGTTTGGGAACTTGAAAGCAGTCTCGGACTGGCCTATAGGTCAATGCTTCAAATGCCATCTTCAAAGGCCCTGCTTGAAAGTCCGCATTTCATCTGACATACTCTGGGTTGTGGTTATGGCCTCGGAGTAGATGCACAGAGTATATTTGCAAGTAAAGGTGCAGTGTTTACACAGCACATGGAGTTGCTAGCCCCCTGCTCCGTAACCTCCACCCACATGCCCCGTGTGGCACTTTGAGCCTGGTGGAGACTGCAGGCAGTGGGCCTAGCAGTCAAAGTAGGTCATTTCCCCTCTAAATCGGTCAGGCCACTGCACCAAACCACACACTGTTGTGTCCCTGCGCTATGTGGGTCGACGCTATTGATTCTTGCAGTGTTTTTACATTTCTACCATGTGGGGTGTGAGCAGCCCACCCAGTTTTGCTTTTTTAAAATTCTGACATTGCAATACTTGCTTTTCTTATATATGAAGGACTGCAAATGGTTGCATCTTATGTTGGCTTTTAAACTGCATCATGTATCACAATAGTGGTCTTGCAGCACCAAGGCTTGTCCGAAGTGTGCCATATTTTTCCCATTGTGGTGTCTAGATGCTACTCTGCTGAGGAAAGCAAAAGGGAAGTGGTGAGGGTAGAGATGAAACTGGGGTGAAGGTGGAAGGAGGATAGGCTGGGGGTGCATGTTCTGGTTCAAGTCCATCGCAGATCTGGACTGCAGAAATGAAGAGGGTCAGTTCCAAGATGTCTTAAGGTGAAGGGAATAGTCACGTGAGGTCTTTTCAGAGAGATACATGAGTATTATTAAAAGTAGTGTATGGCTGGGCTGGCCTACCTTTAAGGCATGTTATCGTGTATTGCCAGGAAGTAGGTGTCATTTCTCCCACAAAACCAACCCCAGAAGAGTAATTCTGGAGCTGCCATGTAGTTTTTGCCGAAAAAAATAACTTCTTAAAAACTCAACGATTTTTATTTCTTAAAAAATGAAAAGAATATATTTTTAATTTGTGGAGCCACCCCTCCCACCCCCCCAGCACCCATTTCAAGCACAGATTAGAAGCGGCATGGTTTCAGTTTTTGCTGAAGTCCAGCTGATTGAACTCGGATATGATTGGCCATCAGGGAGCACGTTCCATAGTCTGGGACCCGGAACTGCACGGCATTGTCCTCCTTGAACTATTAAGCGTGGCATACGGATCTTTAGTATATCTGCTTGGTGGTGCAGAAGTGGCATCCTGGAGTGCACTCTTGGTTTATAGTTTGGGGTGTCTGGGGTGCAATAGTAGGTGAAGCAGAGGGCTTTGAAGGTCACTTAGGGTTCAAAGTTGAGGTGGCTAGACGATTCCATGTCGCCAGGACACTAGTTTTCCACTCATGGTCTTTCCGTTATCAAACTAGTGCCCTCTCTGGGAGCTTTTGTTTCACCATCAATTGAACAAACTGTTCTCAATCACTTTATGGCAATGATTTGTGAAATAAAAACGTAGAACTGGAAATGCGATGTCCCAGGAACCGGTAGAGATTTTTCTGGGTTGGGGTAATCTGGTGCAGAGTTATCTGGGTGCTTCTCTGGCTTCAGCATTCTCGACGATTTAAGACGGCTGACCTTTTTGTGTTTCAGCTCAACGGGAGTGGAGTTGGTTTAGTCGCATTTTATACATGTCAGTTATATGAGGCCCATTCAGGTATTGGGATGGCATTCCAGGACTTGGAGTGTTCGTTCTCTCATCGTGAATCGAAAACTACGAGGGACAGGAGCCAAAGAAGTACAGGCCTCAGGTTGGCATTTCTCGAAAGACATGGGGCATGTTGGCCTGTCTGTTCTCTCGCTACAGTCCACCTTGGAACACTACATAGTTCCACCTCAAACTGCTTAAGAAATGTGTGAAGTCATCCCATGGGAGCTAAGGCACTTACTGTAGCCAAAAAGCTACTGGGCACCTGCCGGTCGCAAGAGAGTGAAATAGGGCAGAAGGTCCATGCAGCATGCCCGAAAGCTGGCCCGCGTTCCAGTCAGTCCTCGTCATGTGGCAGGTGGAGTTCTTCTGTATCCAGGGGGGACACATTCCTCTTTTTTTTAAAGTTGTGGCTGTTCGGTGTTGCTTTAGCACCACCTATAACCCCAAACTATTTTATTGGAGTACAGATAGGAGGTGTTACGGAGGGGAGAGGGGGGACTGGTCATGGACACCGCACCAGCCCCCCCCCTCCCCACCCAGTACCACGGAAGCCTATTGCCTCCAGGGATTGATGGATTGGGCTGGTCATGGACATCGCACCAGCCCCCTGAGGTGCTTTAGGAAGCCAGCACCTCAGAGGCCCAGCGCCTCGAGGGAGTGCTGGGGGTACACCCAGTCTTGGAGGGGCAGGGCAAGCCTCGCCGGCTCATCAAATGGACCCCAGCTGTATTCCTGGCAGGGGTGCCCCATGGCAACCTAGCCTGCAGGCCCTGCTGCGCAGAGAGGGCCTGCAGGCCGTAATGAGAGAGACCCAGTCAGAACATTCTGTTTCGGAGTCTGTGCCATTAAACCTAACGTGCCTGCCGGGCTCCCTTTTTATCTTAAAAGGGCAATACAGTTGGGAGAGATACAGCCCCTTAAAGGGGCAACACATATAGGAGATCCACTCTGTAACAGGAAGGAGATGGATCTTGAGGGGAGATACATAGAATGTATGCGTTCTTTGGTTATTTACCCACCCACTGCCGGCCCTTGGTCATGCTAATCTTTATGTCCATTCCTACCTACTGCCTGCCTCTTCCCACCTAAAGCACACCTTCCTGGTATCTCTTTGAGCCGAGGCAATTATGCAGGAATGTTAAACCTTGACTGTCCCGTGTAGGGCCTGACCATGTTATTTCTAAACAGTCTTCTGTGCGTTAATGGCTTAATTGTCACTATAAATGAGCCTCTGTTGTAATAAAAATGTCTTAGCCAGGTTTGCCTTCAGCCACTTGCTTTATAAGCAATATGCGTTCCCTTGCACTGAAGTCCTGTTAAAAACAAGCATTGGCAAAGCCAACTGTATTGGCTTCTGTATAGGTATTTGTCAGGCACTGAGATCGTATCACTAGGTACTCGCACCATTTTCCAGCTGTTGCCTTGTTATGCCCAGGAAGTACCATTCATTAAAACATTTGACACTAAAAGGGTCTGACGAAGGCGTACATTTGTTGCAATAATTTTGAGACGTTGTTACCATGGTACACATCAACCAGTCCAGTTTATTGCTGTTTGAATAACCAATTTGATTGTGTTTTTGTATTCCTCTTTATATCTGTTCACATATGTGTTGTCACTTTACATTTTTTTCTTCAATAATTTGATTGAGGTTATAGGTGTGACAAGTGTGTCTATTTTTTAGTCTGTCTCATCTTTACATTTCCATGAGTGTTTTTTTCATGAGAGCAATTGCATTTCTTGATTGTTTGAAGATTCGTTTCTAGAATGATGTGTATGTGATGTACTTTATACAAGCTATTTTGAAATTTTACATTGTCTAAGATTTTACACTAAAAGAAAACGGAGCTATGTGTCTGCCTTTATGCAAGAGACAGACTAGGTATTAGTTAATGAGTACATTTTTCAGGAGGAACATGAGTTTAGTACAGTCCCAGATCTACCTGAAAGGGGCATCACCCATTGGCTGTGTATTACAGGGCCTGCAGTAGCGGCCCTGTAGTTATGGTTAAGTTGCTCTCACTTTTTGGGCGGCTTATAACTTTGCTGCACCTGGACGAATCCTTACCAAACTTTGAAAAAAGAGTATATGGCCCGTCTGAATATTTCTGGTGAGGTTTCATCAAGGGCGTGCAAAGTTATAGGGGACGGGGGCCCCAAAATTTCAGTTTTTTTCATAGACGCAATGGAAAAACATTTTCACTCATGTTTAGAGCCCAAACCGCTGGACGGATTTTCATCAAATGTGCGGCAAGAGCAATGGATTGGTCCCGAAAGTGTGCTTTTGTAAATTTTGTGTAAATCCATAAAGTAGTTTGTTTTAAAACGGCCCAAAAGTAGGTGAAAAAAAAATTGTGATATCTGGTTTCGGTCCGCGGACTCACTTCCCTGTTTGGTCCACGGAAGGGCATCTGATTGGCCTAGAGGGCGGCGTGATGTCTGCGGACATCGGATGCGCCCACTGATTGGATGGTGAAAAGCATGAAGTGCATCCGATTTTTGGAAACGCCTGCCATGTTGGATTCGCGGACAGCCGCCGGTGTCCGCAAACATCGAGGTGAAAACATATTCAAAAACAATCTGTGGGGAGGTGAAGGGTGATGAGGATGGGATGGGATATGGCTATAAGAAGCCAAAAAACGGGTGTTTTTCATCCCCGAAGTCTGCAAACAGTCTGGATGTTCGGGTACGTCCTGTGATGTTCGCGAACACGTCAGATTTTCGGGGACTCCTATGCCTATTTCTGCATTACTGGGTTGGTGAAAAGCAGTTTTTGGATGGCTTTTAACTTTGGCGCCACTCAATGAAACTGCATGACATTTTGGAATTTTATTCTAGACCCGATTCTCAATAGTATAAATGTGGTGACGTTTGACGAATCTGCACAAATGTCCGTAAAACGATTTTAAATCTAGATATAATTGTTTTTGCAAAGTTTGGTGGGATTCTGTCAAGAGGGGGCAATATCAGAGATGGGGGTCCCAAAATATTGCAAACGCTTATAAATGTGATGCCATTTGACGAATCTACACACAAGTTTGCAAAAAAGATTGTTTATCTAGACATACATGTATTTGTAAAGTTTGGTGGGATTTTGTCAAGAGGGAGCTAAATTAAAGGGGGGGTTTCATCATTTTTAGATGACTTATAACTTTGCTGTCGTTTGACGAATGTCAACAAAGGTTTTCAGAAAGATTATAGACCCAACCTTGAATATTTGTGAAAGTCTGAATGGATTTTGTCAAGTGGGGTCTAAGTTATTTGATTTTTGTATGTACACACATATTGACACTATTGAAAAAATAAAACATGGGCGGATTTCCAGCAAACCCATGTAAGGAGCTTTGGCAAGGACCTGAAAGCATGGTTTTGCAAATTTGCCCGTGTTTTATTTTTTGACAAGTGTCATAATGTAGGTACAAAAAATAGTGAGATTTTTTTTTTTATTGAAAAGCTACAGTTTCCTCTCCTTTCTCTTTCCAACACCAAGATGGAAATAAGAAAAGAAAAGAAGACTTTTGTTTCAAATCGTCTAAACTTCCAATACATATCATTGTTATCAACATCATCATTATGTCTTGTTATGCTTTCCACAAAGTTCTTCTACGCAACATCGTAACATATAAGGCACTTAATAGTCAAGCAAACAGACAGACAAAGTCAATTAAACATTTGACTTATCAGTTAAACAGTTACACACTTCGAGCATCAACCTAGCACCCCTCTTGATTACGGGGGACATCTCAAGAGAGCGTTCATAAAATTTACAACCGCACAAACATGTTTAATGTTTTGGCCTGAGGATATCAGACACCACCAGGTGATCATATCATTTAGCGGGGCATATTCGCCTAGGTGGACAGAACGTAAATTAACAATTGCTGGACAGCTTATAATCAGGTGTTTCAATGATTCAACCGATTCCTCACAGAAACGGCATAGATTGTTGTTTATAGCAGGCTGCCTTCTTTGGAAAAGAATTTCTTTCGTATTCAACGTATTTAAGCGGAAACGAAGAAATTGTTCCCGATAATGGCGATTGTAGCACTGCAGGAGGTAACGTTGTTGACAGTTTAATTTTTTTTTAGCATTACCTAACTTATTGGAGAGATCAAGATTTGAGTATCTTTCCACATTTATGATCCATGCCCAAGATTCAAATTTTCTTTTTGCCACTTTTGGGCGTGAGAACAGGTCGAAATAATTAATGTCGGCTGCTACAATCCACTCTTGCACTCTTGAGCTCCATTGTGCCAACAGGTTACTAATTTTCGAATCGTCGGAGGCGGTAAATATTCTATATGCTGGCGCACCACCCACTTCTCTCATCTTGCGCCAAAGTGAGATGGACTTCCAAACCACATTTGAGAAAATAGAATTTAACGAAAGTTTGTGGCGTATTGCAATAATTGGAATACAATTTGGGAGATTAAAAACCCGTTTCCAAAAAAGACCCTCTACAGTATTCCAATTTTGTTCACTGATGTTCCATCCCGCCTCTGCACAAAACGTTAAAATAGGAACAACCTTTTGACGGTAGAACATTATCACCGGGGATAATGAAAATTTACCAAAGTTTTTATTGATCAGGGCTGCTTGCAGTGCCAGTCTTACTGCTTTCAGTTTCAACGCATTTAGCCATTGGACTTCCCCGATTGAACTGTTGAATTCGATGCCTAGATAGCGAATCGAATTAACGGACATTAACTGTTGACCACCTACCGCCCATTTAAATGCACGATCTCTTCTACTCGTTAATGAACCAATCGACACAATTTTAGTTTTATCTGTGTTAATGGCCAATTCATTTGCAACTATATATTCATGCAGGCAATTTAGCAGACGTTGAAGGCCGATTTGTGTTCTGTCAATCAGAACAAGATCGTCAGCATACGCAATATACCGAACTGGAGTTCCGTTTAGAGGTGGAGGGAAACAGTGTGCTTGCTCCAAGAATAATGGGAGATCTGCCAAAAATAGTTTGAACAAATCCGCGGCCAATGGGCAGCCTTGCTTGACACCCCTTGTCGTTGGAATGCTGTCAGATAATATGCCTTGTTTGTTAAGGCGTACTCTAAAAGAGGTCTCCGTATGTAGTGCCATTATTGGGTTGAGAAGGGCCATAGGACATTTCCATTTCATTAGTTTGGCCCATAGCATCTGCCGGTTGACTCAATCAAAAGCTTGCCTCATGTCTATAAAGGCTAAATGCAATTTGGTTTTACTCTGTAATGCATGAATAGTGATATACCTTTGGTGACTGAGGTATAGCCGGTGGCCATGGACAGTGGCCAGATTGTCTGGGTTATGGCATAAGGTCATGACATGGACAATCTGGCAACTGGCCATGACTACGAGGGACGACAAATGGGGTTAAAGTGGCCATGACAACAACACAAAAGAGAGGTGGAGGGAAAGAGCTGCCCACTGCTAACCTACCCTCTAAAAAGGTCAAAAACCTTTAATACAACACACAAGGGTTACGTTGGTATCAATCTCCACTTTATCTTGGTAACACTGTAGAAGAACCAAAAGTGCTTCCAAACCAGACTGCCTGCTATTGCATTAAATCACCAGGCAGTACAACAACTTAATGAAAAATATAAATCTGCAATGTATTATTAATGTATATAAAAAATATAAATCCACAAGACAGTAAACAACAATGTTTCGACTACAAAGAGATAGTAGTATCATTGATGTACAGGGCTTACCCTATGCATTGCCCTCTAATGTCAATGAAGTCAAAGAAAGTGTCATATGCTGTGCAAATACGCAATTATTTAGTTTTCCATACAACATTTCACGCATTCGCACCATGATCATTACATACACATACTCTCAACACAACTTATCCAACATGTTTCTTTCCAACACACAAAAAAAGGGGAGGTGAACAGTAAGTAAAGGGAAATTCGTCAGGGAAATGTCCAGGGTAGTGTAGTAGTCAGTACACACTGTCAAGTGCAATAATTATCAATGAAACTGTATCATAACACATTAGCAGTTTGTCTATTAGCTGCTTGTATTAAACACTTCTGTCACTGAGCAAAAATGCAAAGGCAAAAGAATACACTATCAACAACTGCTGATAATAATGGGTTGAATCCGCGTCAGTAATGCAACACCTTATGATACCACGTGTTACCTAAAAAAGGAAAGAGGAAAAGAAAGAACAATTGGGAACATTGTCCATGTCTCTAGCCAAATGCTGTTCTACTTAATTAACAGTTCCAGGCTTGTTACACTCACCTTAACCATGCTAGGATCACATATCTAGATTAACACTCTGGCAATCTTACGGAGCTTTTAGGAGAACTTTAAAGAAAATACAAAACTAAGGCAATACTCTTAGTCACGTATATCTCGAACGGGTCAAAGTATGATGGTGTCACGACTGGCTCGTAACATTGTGATGTCATATTACTTGAAAGCATCCTTCACAACCCCCGAAATGCAGCAAAGATTAATTGCTGATAATAACCACGAGCGAAAGGCTTACCCTCTAGTGGGTTTCCTAATGAGCTGGCACCACTGGTAAATGAAGGCTCCACCTTGGGTGACCTTACTTCTGCGGGGAGGCTAGGGATGTACCTGCCGTCGCTGTTGTAAGGGTAATTCTGATGGGAGAGAGCACAACAGATATCGGGTTATAGTCATCCGTGACTCAAAACCCTAGGTTTCACTGTAGACACAGTTATGGGGTGAAAAGGAATAGAAAGGAGAATGAAAGCATGGTGGTGTTGGATGGCAATGCTGATAAAATTAGCTGAACGTCGCCTTTATAGACTAATGATTACCTTCAGTAGTGTCTACACGACACGACTCCAGCTAATGGGTGCCGGCTTCTTCGTGCTGCTATCTGCGAAGTTCCAGCAGGCGTGGCGGGTCTAGCTTGCGGGTTAGTAAACAGTAGACCGTGGGCTGGCGTCGGTGATCCTGCCAGTATACATGGTCGGCAGAGACGCTGTGCGGATAGACAAGAGACGAGACAGAGAATGGATGACGGTTCTGTGTGAAACCCACTAGTGGAGGTTCTCTTCCTGCCTGCGCTAATTCCCGAAGCAGACGTTCACACTCAAAAGGTTGCATGTTTCTTACGTAATCTCACTGCTCTCGTCCTTGCTGGTGTCACGATCTGGGATGGGCGTGCGCAGATCATATGATTGTGGCATCTGCCTTAAATGCGCGAGGACGTCATTCTCGCCTATTTCCAATAGGTCAAGAGAGTCACATGGTTTCAAATGTTGCCCCTGGTAATTGATTTCGTCACAGCTCATTGAGCCGAACATGTTTGCTGGATGCTTAATCAGCCACGGCGGTGACAAACTTTGCAGTACTTCAATCACGGACCTTTTTTGGAGAAGTTAAAGTCGCCATGTCCAACTGGGACGGCTATGTGGTAAAGTTATTCGAAAGGTGGGATAGGTTTGAAAGGGAAACACAATTTGCTCGTGGTAATATGGTCCCAGGGTTCTCTCTTCACCTTCTGCAGGCTGCCATGGAAAGGGAGGAAGGGCTCTATACAGAGCCCCGCCTTCCCTTTCCATGGTGGGCATCTTGGAAAAGGATTTTCCTACCTACAGCGGGATGCGGCAGGCGTCCTGGTGTAGGAAGAACAATATATATATTTTTTTTTTTTTTAGCACCCTGGGTTTCTGCCTTCCCCCCAGGGTGCTAATGGCTTTCAACCCTCATGGCAGGGGCTGGAATAGGGGATAACGGTCCAGAGCCCTCGTTATCTACCCTTGCTTCGCTTGGGCCGATAACTTGGGCTGCCGGGCCTGGAAAGGGAGATGAATGCCACATTGTTTTCATTAGCATAGCTCAAAATGCTAATGGAAATGTTGGAAAGTATTATTGAGTCTATGGGCCTCATTACACGGATGGCGGTATTAGCACATGGACCAAGGTGCTATTAGCACCTTGGTCCATGCCAGTAAAATACCGGCACCACCTTGGTGGAAAGGGGAATTACCGCCCCATTCCAAGGTTAGCGGGGCGGTAATTCCCCCTTCCACCACTGCCCTTCCCCATTCCCATTTTTGCCCCATAGGGCATAATGGGAATGGGGAGGTTGCTAATTTGGCACCACAATTTTGCGGTGCCGTAATTAGCACCAAGGTCCCTTAGCGGGTTGGTTTTTAACGCCTGCAAAAAGCAGGCGTTAAAGCACCAACCCGCTAAGGGACCTCGTAGTAAGGCGATAATGGTTAACGGTCACCGTTACCATTAACGGTGACCGTTAACCATTACCGCCATCCATGTAATGAGGCCCTATGTACTTTACTGAGGAATGTCAAGCAGGTTGAGTCCATACGATTTCTTTTTTAGTTCTATTTTTTAACTGTGAAAGGTGGTTCCTAAAGGAACCTTTCTTTTGTTGTTTTTTGATCTATTTTGTTTTGCAGGAGACGTTAAAACGTATGGTGGGGAGGGAAATGAGGGAAGAGGCACCAAGCACTAATATGGAAGTCCAGGTGGACAGGGGAAGATGTTGCACGTGTGTTTCTTCTAAGGTAGCGGGAAGTGTTTCACATGCTCCTTGATTACAACTTCAAAAGCACTTCAAAATTGCTTCCCCCTGCAGAGTGGTGTGTTGCAGTGTATGCAGAGGACTGTTGTCTTCGCAAGATATGGATCAACAGCCTCTTTTATTGCTTGCAAGGTTGCAGGTGGGATTTTGTGTCCCACAGAAGTAGGCTGTGTGTTTACAGTATTGGCTGAGGAAGATGAGGTGGAGGAAGACAGCCTACTACTTGCTAAAAAGGAACAACCTTTCTGAGAGCATTGCGTGATTGGATTTGGTGTGGCGGCACATGGAGGTAGTCCCGTAGGAGTACTGTGCAGGTAGTTCGCGAATGATTACAAAGTTGAACTCAGTGCATTTCACTTTGGTAGCTTTAGCCTTTGGTACATTTCCAACAGAGGTAAAGAACAGCCCCACCCATGATTCTCTCTGGGTGTTAGAGGTAGGCACTTCCTCTACCTCATCTTCTTGATCCTCTTCATTGTCTTTAGAAATAACATCCTTTTTTTGTTGTGTGGGTCCTCCAGCTGGTGGTGGTGGTGGCTATTGGGGACGGGGGATGGAAATAGCTGATGCAATTTTAAAGATAAATAGCAGTTTTGCTAATATTCTTCCATGTGTGTGCTTTGTACTAGATTGTTAATGGATAATGAGTAAGAATAGGTGTAGGATCTGTGCAAGGGTACATTTTGAGCTTGAAGTTCCTAGATCAGTAGAAAATGCAGTTCTGAACTGTCCTCGAAGCACGGACCCAATTGCGAAGTGCAGACTTGTTTGCGGACACATCATCATGCCACACGTGAGTGCATGTTCATGTGGTAATGTTAAGAAGGACACCGATGACGTAAAACATTTGCAGATGATGATGGATGTAAAATCAGTGGAAAAATTTGCAAAAAGTGTACAGACGTGTTAAAAAATGATCCTAGAAGGTGGGAAATGGCAGAGTTTTAAGGTGGAACTTTGTAAATTGGACAAACATGTTGCTATATTGGGGTAAGTATGATATCAGTAAGATGTAGGAAAATAGCATGCACTGGTAAAAACCCATGAAATTCGCTGAAAAAACATTGTTAAAGGGACATTATGGTTATGAGTTAAACCAGAAAAACCTCAGAAATCCACCAGTTATGGTAAGCTAAGCAACCATAACTCACGCCACCACATGCACTGCTAAGCCTAACACCCAGGACATCAAGGATGACCTCACATGTGAAATTAATTTTGATCAAAAGTCCCTACAAGGGGTTGTGTTTATAATGTTGATAACACAATGTCAGGGGTGATCCGGAGACCTATTATGAACTACTTAATCTATTAAAGAATGTACTCATCTAAACAACATTATATAGGAGTGTTGTTGTTAATACATGAACCTAATCATACATAAACGTTGGCAGTGGCTGCAGCATGCACCATAGAAGTACAATATTTATAATCTTGTAATTTTGGATAGTAAAATAATGAATGCTACCTTATCAGAGTTTTGAATAATGTTAAACATGTAAAACTAGCTAACAATTCAAGACATTCTACACACGTGTGCTAGTACAAACAATACATATGAAGACTCACAATGCATACAAATCAGAAGCACATACAGGGAAATTAAAGTAAGGAAGAAAGAAACAGCATCAGAAATTTAACATTAAAGTTTATCTTCATGTATACAAATAAATTGTGTGTTTGAGGCCTGCTTATTGCCCCATGTATGTGCACCATGAGCTGAGACCAAACCCTAAGCAAAGTACTTTAAGAACATAGACAAGGTTAACGTCTAGATATATAGCTTTTTGAATTTTTATATTCTGACTGTCAGTGAACAAAAAACAAGTGGCCCAGATATGTGATGTCATCAGTGATGTCATCAATGACATTTGTGATGTCATTTTTGATGTCCTGGATGGTAGTCTCAGCAGTGCACGGTGGTGGTGTGAGTTATGGTTGCTTAGCTTACTATAACTGGCAAATTGCTGAGGTTTTTCAGTTTTATTTGTAACCATAACGTCCCTTTAACAAAGGTTTGTCATTGAATTGTATAGGTTTTTATTAGTGCAACTTAAAAGGGACCTTATGGTTCAAAGTTTTTTTCAGTGAATATACGTGATCAAGCGGTCTGTGTGCCGTGAAACGCGTTGTGTTTTGCACTTTTTCCTATCCATGCTGACTTTAAAATAAAGGCATGTCAGTCTGGACCAATTGGGTTTTCTTTGCCTTAGTATAGAGAGTCATTAAGGCTTTCTATATTCGAGTTTTCTTGGGAGTGCATTCCGCTTAACACATCCCGTTTCCAATCTGGATCGGGTAATGGGTTTTTTTTAAATATATATATATATATATATATATATGAGAACAACTGTCTAGCTGTGAAGGTTTAGAATTGAAGAAGATAAGATTAATTCGCTCCTTAGCATTACTTTGGGAACTGCTGAGAAAACAGTAGCACTTTTGGATACTGTACGCGAAGATCCCACGTGTGTGTGTATCTTTTGCGATGAGATCATGGCAAGTGATGTAATACAAGGTCTGGTGAGCATTTATTTTTAGTCTGACCATGGCACTAGTTAATTATAGCGTCAACAGTAATATGGTGACCACCTCGAGTTACAGTGAGGATCAGATCAGAAAGATAACAGAGGTGCACGTTTCTTTTACCCAACAGGGGGAAAGTACAGAAACGGGAGGAGCCAATTTGTCAAGTGATGAGCTCCTCAAATTTAAGAAAAGACGAATAGGACAGACCATCACAAGTACGTCAGAACATTTACAAACTCCAGAAGGAGCTCGATACAAATGGGGAGAAATACTAAAATAATACCATACTTTGCAACATCAAGGACAAATTTGAACTGATTAAGAAATGGATTGGTGATTTTAAGACTAGTACCATTAAAAACAAATAAATTACATCAAAAAGGATATTTATGATTTTAAATGGGAGCTGGTATCCCCATAGCTAGAGGAGGACTATCTCCAACCTTAATGGGATTATGATTGAAGAGGGTGTCAAAAAGCACCTACAGGAAGCCTGGTTCAGGCTAAGAAATGGCTACATTTTCAGGTGCATCCGGAAGTGACTCCTCTTCAGAAGAACAATTAGAGAATGTATGTTCAAATTCATTTAGACTTTCTTTTAGACAGAGGCGATGCAAGAGGCTGAAAAGGGGAATTCATCCAACACGGATACTACAGACCTGGTCTACACACGAAGAAAGCAATACATTCCTATCAATCTCTCTGGAAAAGATCTCACAAAGAGCCACATTTTGGTCCAAGTAAAAGTTTATCTTTTGTGCCCACTCATAGGATGAACTGGCTTTTGTCTGAAATAGAAGTGAGGCAATATTTCCATAAAATCAGACTTGTAGAATTCTTTAAAAGTCACACTTTTATTGAATATGTTTCTCTTGTGGGTCTTCAAGAAAAATCAACCTTTACCCTCTCTTGTAGAATTATTTCTCTGGAGTTTCTTACCTTTGAGGAAGTTGTATTAAAAGATATTGACTGAATATCGGTAACTCCTAAGTGTGTTCCACATAATTTGAACACGTTTGAACAGAAAGTGTTGAAAGAATGGAGTATAGACAAGACTTTAGTGATCAAAATGGACCGATAAAAGGCATAATGGTAATGATTGTACAACAGTATGAGGAGTGGGCCCATGAATTATTAAATTCCAGTGGCAGCCACTATAGAAAGCTCCCCAAGGAGCCATCAGTTGACATGGAAAGTTTGCAAAACAACTCTTGCAGTGCTTAAATCAGACTATATAAAAGGAGAAGAATATCATTTCATTGAAACCACTCTGAGCCATCGGTGCCATTTTATTCCTGCTTTAGGATTAACATAGACCAC
This sequence comes from Ambystoma mexicanum, assembly GCF_040938575.1. Taxonomy (NCBI): domain Eukaryota; kingdom Metazoa; phylum Chordata; class Amphibia; order Caudata; family Ambystomatidae; genus Ambystoma; species Ambystoma mexicanum. The sequence continues at coordinate 171,494,952 of NC_090929.1, forward strand.
CTGGAAGCCCTATTATTTTGAGTTGTAGTTTTATCTTGGAACTACTAAGTAAATAGGTGGATGTCTTTCCTCAAATCAATCCCTCCAACCATCACACTATCCAAACATACCATGCAGGATAGAAATTACAGTGTTAGGTCCATAAGTTAAAAAGCCACAGACACAACCGCAGACAAGGCCCAGCGAGGTGCGCGTGAATGCACAAAAAACTCCTGCCATGCTGACCGCTTCATGATGAATCCTCCTGCCCCCACCAGTTCTGATGGTTCCCATAAGCCTCTGGCCTCCTGCCTATCCCATTCATTGCTGATTTTTATTAAGGGCCAAGCAGAAAGACACAGATGTGTGGGTGATGCACTCTAGAAGAAACTGGGTCTTTCCTTTCCTTCCCAGAGCCCATCCCCCTTTTAACAGGGGAATGTTATTAACTATTTGCTGCCGCTGCGCCCACACAGCAGCCCGGGTGTGTGGATGCAAAGCAGACTCTATGCCCGAGCATGCAGCAGATTCTTAAACAGGGAAATCAATTAACCAAAATGCCATATTATTATTATTATTATTATTTTTTTTTTTTGTGTTTAATCACTTCGGATTTTTTAACAAAGCGAAAATGACTGAAGATCCGTTTGAATAATTTCAAATTCAGTGTCTGGTTCAAGTAGGTGTAGGTTCTCGAAAAAAAAAAAGACGACTGCTGTTGGAGCGTATGGCGTCCCGGCGAGCGGCTCTGGGCCGGCAAGAGAACCAGGTGTAAAGAGGCCTAACTTGTATCGGCCCTTTGTTGGAAATGCCATAACTGGTGGAAATAAAACCACACACCCAATGACATCAAATGAAGTGAGACCATTTAAGCTTTGACTGTGACAATATCACATGAAGTGACTTCACACAGCCTTTGTCCATGATGATATCACAGAAAGTGATCTAGCGGATGTAAAAAAAACATAGGTTACAATCAATAAAATAACAAATAGTTACAAAAGCAGATAAAGTACTGTTTCAGTCACAAACATATTTTAAATATGATTGATGTCTGTAAATGCCATAGATACAATTTTGTTGCTCAACTTGTGTACACTGTGAAGGCATCATGAAGCCAGACACAGACAACAGACTTAAAGTTTAAACAAAATATATTTATTAACTAAAATATCAGGAAGGCCTAACATGCCCTATGCTAAGGTGCGATTTCCGTACCTGAAGGAAACTAAGGAAAGTCTAAGTCAAAGAGTTCAACTTAATAGTCTGTGTCCAAAAACTATTCTTGCCCTCGCAACTAGAACAAACAAATGTGTAGGGTTGTGAAAGTCAAAAGAAACCGTGTATAACCTAAGGTTCTTAGCTTCTTCCAGCTCACAGCTTCCTCTCAGCTCCCCCTTCCCCAATCACAAGAATGAGCAAAAGTCTTGAAGTTTAACTTTCTCCAGTTCAAGGCAATATAGTTAATAACCAGTCCTGGGGTTCCCTTTGCCAAGTTTCAAATGATACAATTCAAACAAATCCCGGGGTTCCCTTCTTCAAGGTTCAAATAATACAATCCAAACAGAAAGGGGTCTTGAGGCTCTAATCCCAAGACAACACATGCAATTCTGCCAAGTTTCAGGGTTCCCTTTCCCAAGACTTCAAGGTCTCACACAGGTTTGTTTATTTATTTGGTAATGCGCTCAGAACCCCTGGGTATCTGGGCGCAACAGATACAGGTATACTTTAAGCTTAGTTACAACATAGTAAAGATACAATGAGAAAGAATGGGAATACAAAGAATACAGGGTGCATATAAAACAGGTGCAGTGGTCAAATCGGCCACACAGTCGGGACATACAGTCGGTAAGGTAGATGAAGAGTAAGTAGAGTAGGCATGAATTAGTTGTCGTTAGCTCGGATCCATTTTTATCAAATTGTGTCTAAAAGTGGGGTACAGCTGTTCGGATCTGAGGGCTTGGGGAAGTGCATTCCAGGATAACGCCGCTTTAACTGGGAAGCTGGATCCGCCAGATTTAGAACGTTTAAATCTGGGAATTTCTAGGCAGTGGGTGTTAGCTGATCTTGTGAGGTGGGTTGAGGTTCTTCTAATCAATCTGTTAGGGAGATAGGGAGGAGCAGTGTTGTTTAAACATTTGAAGGTGAGTGATACAGTTTTAAGAAGGATCCTATCCTTAATTTTTAGCCACTGCTCGTCTTTTCTAGTGTTCGAAATGTGATGTCTCTTGGGTATATTCAGGGCTGCTGTAAGGGCATTAGTTTGCAATATTTGTATTTTATCTAGGATGCTATTGTTAGCTCCTATATACAGGGCGTTACAGTAGTCTAATTTAGACATTATAAGGGCATTGGCAAGTGTAATGCAGCTACCTTGTGAGAGGAAAGGTCTGCAAGCTCTGATAAGTTTACAAGTATAGGCCGTTGATGAGGCCATGGCGCTGACTTGCTTTTTTAGTGAACGGGTAGAGTCTAAGTAAAAACCTAATGTTTTCAGCTCGGTTACTACTTTGATTACATTGCCATCAATATTGAAAGCAGCGTAGTTGGAGCTAAGCTTTTTTAGGTTGGCTGCAGAGCCCAGGATCAGAATCTCGGTTTTGTCGTCATTCAGGCAGAGGCCATGTGATGCCATCCATGCCTGAATGATGAGGTATATCCTGTTTACCAAGGCCGTATCTACATCAAAATTGCCCAAAAGGGGTATGAGGACCTGGGTGTCATCTGCATAGTTAGTGTGTATGACACCCAGACTGTCCAACTTGTCAAAGAGGGGCTTGGTAACATTTTTAAACATTGTCGGTGAGACGCATGATCCTTGTGGGACGCCACAGGTAATTTGGATAGGGGCAGCTGAAGCTGAAGGGGAGAAGACTCGCATTGTGCAGTTTGCTAGGAAGGATTGTACCCAGGCTATAGCATCACTCGAGAAATGGGTGGCTGACTCTAGGTGTTTGCATAACACTGCATGATCCACCAGGTCAAATGCTGCCGATAGGTCGGGGTAGAGTAGCATAGCTGTTATACCTTTATCCTTCAGTTTGTCGATTTGAGTCTTTAAATCAGTTAGTGCCGTTTAAGTACCATGTTGTGGTCTGAAACCAGATTGGCGTGAGCCTAATAGGTGGTTGGCTTCAAGATAGTTCTGAATTTGGAGATAGGCTACTCTGTCAATGATTTTAAGGAGGAAAGGAACCGTGGTAATTGGTCTGTAGTTCGTCGGGATAGACGGGTCTAGTGTCTGTTTTTTTTTAATAGCTGGAGGACCCAAGATTCTTTGAGATTGTTTGGGACCGTACTAGTCATGAATGAGGCGTTAATGAGTTTGGATATAAATGGTGCTGGATCTCTAGCTTTGTCCTTAATTATTTGTGCTGGACAGCTATTGCCCTGACAATTTGATGGTTTCAGCGATAGTATGACTTTTTCGGTTTCTAGTGCAGAGATTTTAGTGAATCTGAAGGGTGTGTTGGTTCTAGGTATTACAGTAGGTGAGGTGGGTTCTGTCTCAGTAGAGGTCAGAAATGCTTTTTTATTAGCTATTTTAGTCTGCAGGGTGGCTATTTTGTTGGATAACGCATTCTGGATGCTAGTGCACCAGTGCTTGTCTTTAAGGACGTTGTCTGTGGGTGGAATAGGGGTTTCCATTTCACGGAGGATAGTGAATAACTCTTCAGTATTGGAATTAGCCTTGGAAATTCTGTAATTAAACGTATTTCTTTTGGTGAGGATTATTTCTTTTTTGTACATATTGGAAAAATTAGTTAAATGTATTTTGTTTTCATCTGTGGGGGTGTGCCGCCATATAGTTTGAAGTTTTCTTTTTTGGAGTCACAGCGCTTTAAGCTGGGGGGGTGAACCAAGTATTGAGGTGAGCCTTTTGTTTGCTTTTGCGCAGTTTGACTGGGGTGATGATATCGAGAGCCTTAGGCATAGTATTATTGAAGATCTCTACTAATGTGTTGGGGTTGGTGGTGTTGGTGAAGGAGGCGAGGGAAGGGAGGAGGTGGGGAAGTAATTTTTCAGCAGTGATGTCTTTTTTACTTCTAGTGGGGAGGGCGGGTACCATGACTATGTTGGGTTCCTTGGTACTTGCTCCTGTACACCAAGTCATCTTTATTTGGTCTCCTTAATTGGTTTTCTGAATTCAGGGTGTGCTCTTAGACTCTTCTGTTTTCTCCTTAGCCACCTCGTGGGCCTGCCACCATGTGTTACACACCCCTTTTCAAATGGTAGCCTTGTCACACTGTTCAGCTTCAAAGTTTGGGTTTATTCCTTGTGGAACAATCATTTTGTTTTATTCAATTGCAGTTCAGGATTTAATGCAATGTTGTTTGTCTTTAATGATGGTTTGTGTTGCTTAGATATATTCAGATTCAAGAATAGAGTTCAGTCGTTGTGCCACACACATTAACATCTAAGGTTCACTAGTTTGCTTCAGTGTAAAATTTAGTTAAGTTCGCTATTCAATGTGTGTTGGCTTTCTTTAGGCTTCCCTTTTAGTTTATTCAACATGCATGGGCTTAATTTACAGTTCATCTGATTTAACACCCACAAGCGCTTCAGAAAACACGTTAATTTCTTCAAAAAGAAAGGAGTTGTAACGTTCAGAGACTTTCAAAAACATGCATGTTCCTTTAACAAGGCACGCGACCACTCCACTACATGTATCAGTCTTTGCTCTCATTCAAAAATAGCAGTTCACTTTACGAGCCTCGTGGTTACAGTAATACCAGGTTTCTCGATCTTGGAAACTCACCGGCTCACTCTGCAGTTCGGTTTACATATCGCGTTGGCCTCAAACCTGACGACTTCCTTCAAGGGGAGCTTTCTCTGCCCCTTAGACACTCCTGCGCTCTTGCAGCACTACGGAGATCTGGTCTCCTTCCTTTGCCTTGCCTCTGCACCACAGAGCCTTTTTCCCCCACTTCACACTCGCTGGGACCCTCAGCTGCTTCATTCCTCAGCATGCTTCTCCTGCTGCTGAATGGCTCACCGTGGCTCCGATCAGCATCTTACCTCTCGCACCTCACCTTCCTGTCTCCACCCCTTTGATGCACCTGGCTTGTGAAAAAAGGTTGTAGGTGTGAGTCCTTTCTCTTAATTGCCTAACCAGAGTTAGGCTGATTAGTGAGACATGCCTTATCTTGACACAGGCACTCCTCTGAGGCCCTCTTCGTCCTCTGAGTACCAAAGTGGTGTAACTGCATGCTAGTGTGCATCACTCCTACTGGTCTCCTCCTCGTCCCACTACTGTCAAATGACACACATGGAAGATGAGGCGAGCTGGCTTGTAATAAATAACCCATAAAGGTGGGTGGAGGGTTACATTTGTCCTCAATAGAATACAGGGGGGTACCATGTCTTGCCCAAGGGCTTCCCACTCTCAATCCTCAAGGACCATCCACCTGGATGATCCTTCCTCACTTTTCCACCCTCAGGGTCAGGATCCAAAAGTGATGGCGGTTCCCTGGCCACCTGCGCAGAGGGTCCCAGGGGAGTAAGAGCGAGAACACACTTGGGTTTCTCACAACAACCAGAACCAGAACAGGTCAGGGACCTTTCTTCATATGTCAATGCGGCTGCATATGGCCCAGATACTGCTGTTTTATGGTATTTATAGCGTCCATGTCCGATACATTCTCGTATGCTAAACTTAGACCCACAGTGCCAGGTGCTGCCCTAATATGTCAGATGTAGGTTTGTGACCTCTTTTGACTGTCGTAGACTCACGTGCCAGGCATAGTCGTGATATGTCATGAGAAATCCAGGCTCTACCATCATACGCCAATTGCGTCTTTAAGGCCACCCTGTGCAATGATTGGCGCAGATGTCCAGTGGCTTCTGCATATGCCAAGTGCAGGCACGGGTGCCCCCAGTAATGCTATTATAGCAACATAATGTTTCGCAGATCCAGTAGGTGCACTTGCTGGCGTCGTATGGGAATCTCAGCCTAAGATGCCACAGTGATGCCACCCAAGGCCAGTGAAACATGTGCTTGCATTGTATGTTCACCGATTGTAGTGTCCAGCCTCACACGTTCAGTTACAGCCATCATGTGCCAAGCTCGGCCTCACATGCTCCACTGATGCCTTATATGTCAAGTGCCTGTCATCATATGTCAAGCGTAGCCGCTAATTCCCAAGTAGTGCCATCCATCCATCCAATGAATGCCTCACATGCCCGGTATTGCAGAAAATAGTAATGCCAGCAATATCCTGCATGCAGGGCAAGGTTTTCATTCGTATTGCGCACTCCTTGCATGCCCTTTTGCTGCCATTATTTACCAGCCCCCCCCCCCACACATTTTCTCCGCTCTCCTCACCTCGCTGTGTTCCCCCCCCCCCCCACTGCCTACCAGGACCCAAAGGTATTGTATGGCCTCAAATGTGCAAGTGGCGCCCTCAGATAAAACCCCACCTGTCCCACCACCCACACTTACCTGATGGTTTGGCTCCATCGGCACATGGCCCTCTGCCGCAAGATGGAACGACAAGCCTGCGCCGCTTCTTTACGCCTTTCCTTCTTCCAGCAGGCACCGCCCCACAGCATCCTGCATGTGCGGTGAGGGTGGGAAGAGGAGTTCCACCCCTTCCCACCCCTCAGCAGCCATTGGGGAAAATGCCAAGAGGCTAGAGTGAAACGTGGTGGCAGCTGCCAAAAGTAAATGGGGCTATAGTTGGAGCGCCCTTTCAATCCCTAAACCAGGGGCCACCAGGGGTTCAAAGGAAGCTACCTCTAGCAGTGCCCAAATCCCATACCTGTCACAGGCAGGTGAAGAAATATGAAACATTTGAAGAGATGCCCAGTGGGGTGCAGGTTTGGTTACAGGATGCCATTAATGTTCAAATGTAGTCAACCGCACATGCAACAGGACTTTGAAACCCTCTGATGTTAATCAGGGTCTGGGTTACAGATTGAGGTTCTGCAAACCAAATAGGTATGTGATATGTCGGAATAAAAGCTGGGCCCCATTAATTCTTCAAACAGGCACAGTCAAAAACACCATAATAATATCTAGTTTTATATAGCGCTATAAACTAACTAGGTATCTAAGCGCTGAAATGGCAGTAGTTATACCACCGTGTCTAGTTTTATATAGCGCTATAAACTAACTAGGTATCTAAGCGCTGAAATAGCAGTAGTTATACCACAGTGTGGTGGACAATTAATCAACCTCCGCCTGCCTGGATTCGAACCTGCAGGCTGGGCACAGATGTCTGAACGAGCGCTCAGCTCGCTGTGCTATCTGACCGGCTTCAACATTTGCACTGAAAATCATTCTAGTTTGCACAGTGTATTCCATCTTTTGAATATTCCAGGCTGTTGAAAAGGCAGTTTAACCGACGAAAATGGCCACCTATTGTTATTTTGTACATGTATTTATTATTTTCTTACTGGTTAGGCCACTGCAAACATGCAAAATCACGGGATGTTGGCGTGGAGAGCTGCAGAGGAAAAGGTGAAAGAGGAGCAAAGTGAAGGGAGGAAGGGCAGGAAAGGATTGGAGGGTGACAGTTCTTTCACAAGTAGACAGAAGATCTACAGTCCTGGCAGTAGGGGTCTGGCGATAACTACAGGCCACACAACACGAGGGTGGAAATGACCATCAGGCTGTTTCTAAAAAAGCCTCCTGTCAGCTCTAGTCCTATCAGGCGTCATCAGTAGAATCAGAAATAGTAGCAGAATATATTTTTTTTTTACTGTACTATAATTACTTCGATTTTGCCATACATTTTGGTTGCATACATTTTGCTTATAAATGAAGTTGCTGAAGGCACACTTGGTTAAGATTTTTTTTTTAACCACAGGACTACATGTACAACTGCAGTTAACCCATTACACCCAAGAAGACTGCTTGTGAAGAACAATGGCAGGGCCCATACTGCACAAATCTTAATTTCACTGTATTATAGAACTGGCTGGAAGGGATCCCAAGAGGGTGTGTTTTGGGCAGGGAGGGCAGGCAGTGAATTGGAATGACTATCGGGATTAGCTTGTCATGGGCAGTCAGAGGGTGGGTAAAAACCAGACAGCGCCCACAAGCTGAGTACCTTTTCACAGATCTCCCTCCTATCTGTAACTAACACCTAATCTCCCACCTTACCTGAGACGGGGTGATCTGATCTCCACGGTTTCCTCCCCTGGTTACTTGTAGATCCATTGCCGTCAATTGCCCTCCCTCCCTCCCTCCACTGTGGTTGGATCCCACTCCCTTGTTTCTCTCCTCCCTAACCTTGTTCTTTCCCCTATGATTATAAAGTGGTCCGTTTCTTCCTGAAGCTAGGTCCGATGTGCCCTAATAATATCGGGGTTCTAAACTGAGGGGAGCTGGGAGCTATTGAGTGCCTGCTTGCAGCCTAGCAGTGCCTGGTTAGCTTGACACCAACTACCAGGAGCTACTTTTGGCTCCCCAGGCCAATTGATGCCGAACAAACACAGCTATGTGCATTTAACTCTGTACATTTGGGCCAACCTATAAATAAACATTCCAACAGATATAGGACATCTATAAGCCTAAGGGGTCATAAATAACGGACAAATGATACATTGGCATTTTATGTGGATGTTAGATTTGGTGAACGCTATGCACTGGCTCCATGTTCCCCAGTTGTAGCTCCTGGTCACTGGTTAATGCTTGATACCCAGAAGCTGCTTTTAGCTCCTGCTTATCCAATCTTTATTTCGATCCCTGATCTGTACCCCAATTCAATATTTTCGGTTTACGGGTGGAGCTAAAGATCCATCGAAAAGTAAACGCCCCATCTGCTTCTATTAGAGTTTCCAGCAATCGGACCATCATAATTGCACCATTTATTCTCTGCATCAGCGACTCCCTCCCTTGCCTTCCTCTGCAACGAGAGGGGGCAACGGTGCTCGCTTATAATCCTCCCACGCTCTTCCAGGCTTCGTCTATGCCAATGTTTACTGGCTTTAGAAAATCATTGTTGGCATTATTTTTTGTTTTTCTTCTCTCCAGGGTTTCACACTGCATATTGTAGTCACTTGTTTTGTTTTTCAATGCATTTTATTTGGAGATGTTAATGGTTGCACCGTACTTCCACTCTCGATTTGATATGTCTTTGCCATCCTCGAAATCCATTGCTCTAAGGAAAAGGCGGCAAATACCAGCTTGAAGCCCACAAGTGGCTCAAATACTTGGCAGATCTGTAGAATCGGCTCTAGCGCACTGGCCAGATGTGGAAATGCCACTCGAACTAAGAACACCTTGATTGCACTCGCAGAAAATGCCGCTGGTCTAGCGAGCCATTTATAAAGGATTGGGGACATTAACTTGAATGGTGGCATGTGTGTCCCTTGCCTGCTGTCTTGTGGCATTGTCTCTCGAGATAACCAATCGTATGGCGGGAACTGCTGTAAAGCAGCAGGCTTTCTTGCAGTTCTGTCTCGAGATAACCAATCGCATGGTGGGAACTGCTGTAAAGCAGAACGTTTTTTCACAGCCCAGTCTCTCGATTTGACCAATCACATGGTGGGAACTGCTGTTAAGCAGTGGGCTTTCTTGCAGCTCTGTCTCGAGATAACCAATCGCATGGCGGGATCTGCTGTAAAGCAGAACGTTTTCTCTCAGTCCAGTCTCTCGATATCACCAATCGCATGGTGGCAACGGCTGTAAAGCAGCAGGCTTTTGAGGTCATCAGTAGATCAAAGTACCTCTTCCAACTGTTCAGTAACCCATGCCTACAAGAACTGTCACATGGAAGACTGCTTACCCTACCAATTAAGAAAGTTATACAGGAGGAAAACGCTGTGTGTTAAAGGCTCCAAACTGCAGCAAACTGAAGAACTAGAAAAGATTTTGAAAATCGCTCAAAGCCAACTTTCGCATCACTTTCTTAGATGTAAGTTCTAAAAGAACCTTTATCATCTATGTAAATTAGTATGTAATTAGTGCGATGTAAAGCACTTTGGATAAAAGCGCTATATAAATATAAAAAAATAATAATTATTATCATATAGAGTAATGTTTATGAGCCTCATCAGAGGTTTGGAGGTATCACAGCGGTATTAGCCCGGGATCTCGAGTTGTGGTAAGACTGTTACTCCCCATTTTGTTACAAGTCCATGGGACTCTATCGGGCAGTATCGGCGCTATTCCCCCCGCCGGCACTAATAGTGCTGCAAATGGGTGGAAAGTGGCAAGATTTACCTCCAGCTGAAAACTGGAGGTAAATCTGCTACTTTCCGGCCAAACTTGGGATTGGGTGGAGCAGTAATGCAGCGGTAATGGCGTTACCACCACTCCGCCCAACACCTGATAAGGCCCTATGTCTTATACATGTAGATAAACAAGAACCTGTAACTAATGTAAATGAAGCGATGTACCTTTCTACCATGAAGTCTGGAGCCATCTGTCCTGATGTGCCTTTACTGGAGAAGTTCCCTTTACAACAATGGCCTTGTCATTTGTGGACATATTTGGATCTAGGAACCTTATTTCAGCCAATGGGTTGCCATATCATTTTTTTGATAGCCTTAGTTGTTTATTTGTCTTCGCATCGCTTCTATTTACAGAGCAGGCCTTTACCGAGCTGTAACGACACCAGGTGCCCCTCCTTCGCTCCCTCCATTCCACCCCACACTAGCTGTTTATAGGGACATATGAAATATTACAAGCAGATTAAATAATATCAATGCATCCCCAGCAGCTCTGTAACACTTCATTGAAACAATTAAATATTTGATTATTTTTTTGCAAGAAAGTGTAAGGGAAAATGTTCTCCTGATATTGTGCAGATATTCATTCAGTGTTATGTAGAGTTGTATTTCATGGCTCACGTTTGTCACAAACAAGGAAAACATTCCCCACTGAGCATCTGCAACTTTGTTGGAGTCTCGCCCAAGACGCTGTGCGCTGCTGGAGCAGCGGGCCTGCACCTGATGAGAAAGGTAAGCCTTTGCTGGCTTCTTAGCACCCTTTGCACAAATAAGGTGTAATTCTCCATCCACACCTGCCGAGCACCCTAAACGCTCGTTTTATCTTTCCGCCTGGAAACGTTGCCAACTGGGCAGTATTCTTTGTGAACCAAGCTGCCTGCTGCAGAGAATCAGTGTGGTAATAACGTGAGCCTACTCACAAACACACCGAAGGAACACCCTCCAAAATGGCTGCCCCCTGATCTCAGCCAATAAGCATCAGCATCCAGTCCAAGCCACTGCGATCTAATTGGGTACCTACACCCAATCGCCGGCCGGCTGAAGCCGGCCCTCCCACAAAGGCCAGATCACTAAAACTCCTGTTCGAGCCTGTCCGAGCATGCAAGGACGACCGTTGTTTCCTCCGTTCCCGCCATTGTCGCTGATACTGCCTGCTCTTCCCTCCCACAAACTTCAGCACGCCGCTCCTGAGATATAGCCTACCTCTCGCAAAACAAGTAAGACAATCCACAAAGCAGTACCCATATGTAGCACACTCTAACTTGGCGTCGGCTCCCTCCAATAGCTACTACCTGTGTCTTGTTATCCCCCTACGTTCTACAACTGAAGGAATGAGCACACTGCCTACCATGACAGCCGAGCCTTTTCTAACGCTCATTGTTTGTTTGTTTGTTTGTTTGTTTATTTATTTATAGCGCATACCAGACCCGAAGGTATCAAGGCGCGAAAAACAAGACTATTTTAGGTTTACATGGTTACAAAGTTACATAGTGTTAAATGACTCCAATCAAGCAATCCCACTAAGTCAGTGCCTGGTCTGGGATGCCCAAGGGAAGCCCTTATTTATATATTTTTATGTCCAGTTCGTGTACTCTGGATGACCACCCTTATATAACACCCCTCTCTTAGAATCCCCCTGACCCCACTGAGCCAAGAAGTAAGTTTGTTTTGCAAATTTAAAAGGTTTATTTGAGAATTAAACATTATATGTGTATATATATATATATATATATATATATATATATATCGCACTTTTATAATAAATTAATAATTGATATCACACTTGTGAATATGAGCAGTAATCAGCAATAGGTAATCCTACAGTAGCACAGGTCTGGTGACTTATGACTAGGAACAGGGGAATAAGGTATCAGAGAATGCTTTATGGTTTCAAGGAGATGCAAAGATGAATAAAAGGCAGTACAGAAATAAACTTGATATGATTTCAGCAAAAGATAATGTGGTCACTTTTTCTTTGAAAATTCACTCCCCCCCCCCTATGCAATGTTAGGTGATGGAAGTAACACGCACAATTCTCAGGAATACACACAAATGAAATACAAAGTTCCAGTTCCCCCCAGCGAGCTTAGAGGAAAACAGGTATGATTTTAAACACAGGCAAAATCCTTTTAAATGTGGTATGCAATGAAGTGAAAAATATGCTAAAATGATTTTAATTCCCTCTAGAGGTTCAGAGTGGGTGACAGCTACTTTGTATTAGTTCAGGATCACTTTAGCAATGCGTTATGAATGATTATCAGGTGGCAAACCAATTTCAGCAAAGGAAAGCAAAGCGCTGCTATTTTGACAAGTGAAGAAATTGAGCCAAATCGCAAATCGCAGCAATTTTTCTGAGTGCATCGAGCGCGATTACAGAAAAACTATAAGGAGCAGCTAGGTCTGTTGGAAAACTTAGTATCTTAGCTTTAAAATGACAGTTAAATCTCGCTCCTAGCACCAACGGTTCAAGAGATACGGACGATTTAGTGGAGGTAGATTTTCAGAATTGAAATTACAGTTTCAGAATGACAGATGCGCTTTGGAAGGTTTCGAATCAACAGGATGGACACGATTTCTGATGATGCAGTTCTAATAGGTTAAAATAGTTTGAATTAGATTATTTTAGAGATTGGGTTTTTGCACAGTCTTAAGGATACTCGCTCCTAATTTTGGAAGGACTGGAAGGACTGGACCTCGTTACGGATCTGGTCAACAGGTTGGACTGGACTTCTGGCGGGTGGTTCTGAAGTCACAGCGATCTGGGTCAGCTCTGCTCTCTGGGTCTGTCAGGCACCGGTTCTGCTCACAGCAGTCTGGTCTGTGGTTCTGGATTCACGACTGCTTTCTGGGTCGCTGGTTCTGTTCTGGATACACAGGATACTTAGCAAGCAGCAAACCGCACAGCCCGGCGGTTTTATTCTGATGTGCCCCTTGGAGATCTGGGGTAATCAGTTTGCAAACTTGTAAGGCCAGCTGAGAATACTTTAGCTTGCAGTAGGCCTTCTTGGTTCAAAGTTCTGTAGTCTGAAGTCTGGATGTGAAGTCGTCCGCCAAAATGCTCCACAGAAATGGAAATTGAATGTCCCTACCTGTCCTGCACAGTCTCCTTTTATGTGTTTAGAAAGTGGGAGGGTCGACTCATCTTCTATGCCCAACCCTCTCAACTTATCATTGGCCAGTTCTTCCTCTCTCCCTTGATTGGGGGAACTGGGCTGTGAGTCAGAGTGATGAGGTAGGTTTATGGTCAGAGGATCCTCCCATTGTCAAATTGCACACAAATCTATTTCTGATCCAAATACATATTTATCTATGTACCATTTTTCTAATATTATATGTCCAGTTAACATATTTCCTGTAGCACCAAACCATCCAATCCCTGTCTTTGTAATATGTTGTGTCCACTTATGACAGAATTCTCCCCTTTTCATCCAGATAATGACCTCTAAACCTTTCCAGATTTTACACAAATGTGCACTAGGGATATGGGTTTCAGATGATAAAGTGTCAGATTTTTAACATGCATACATTTGGAGTAACAACCTTTTTTCCACTACTATCCCCAAGAACATACCCCAGAGTCCTAACACCTCTTAAAATGTGCACAGAAAAATCACCAGAATGATGATGATATTTATATAATTTTTACAAGTCCGCACTATGAATTATCCATCTATTTAAAATTATGCTCTGGCCCAAAAGGGGTGTGTTTTTCCAAAGCACATGGTGGAATTTCTGGTTTATCCACTTCCCCCAAGCTCAGCTTGCTCACATGCAGTGCCCCTCCCCGTTTCCTTCCAAGAGGAAGCCATTTACGACCCCCCTAATTTAACATTTGCCTGTGCCAAAGACAGTGCTTTGTTTACTTTCCTGCAGTCCCCAGGTGCTCCTCCCCTGATTCAATAAGGGAGGTGTCATCTCCTTTTGGTGGGGGCAGCAGAATGCAGCCAGGCCTGGGAAGAGCGGCTGAGCAAGTTTCAACTCCTGCCGGGGGTAGTTGCCGGGCAGAATTCACTCTATTCAAGCCAGGCTTCAGCTAAATGTCACTTTAGTTCCCAGTTTTCTACATTCAAACCAAACTTGCAATTTTTACACATGCAGCTAGAACGCTGATTCTAAGTTCAAAACTATGGCATTTAACAGTTTCAAACTATGTGCCACTCAACAGTAGGTCACTCATTTATTTTAAACATTTAGATTTTAGTGACTAAAAGTCCAATTTCACTTCAGCTGCTGACATCCACAGCTCAGCCAGTTTCGTTATAAACATTGTTTTGGGCTCTTTCTCTTTCCAGATTTTGTATGCACACAAGTCTACCTTCTGCCAAATGTCTGCTGGTGTTCATTGAGATTTTTGAATATCTTGCAATGTTTAAAATTGGCATTTTTAGCTTGTATTTCAGAGAAACAAAGGTGATTTCAAAGCGCTTTTTTTTTAGCCACCGGTACTGCTGTTTTTCCTTTGGCACACATTTCACTCATGGCATTCCTGGCCTATCACGCTCGCACTGGTGGGTGGCAGGTCAGGCAACCATTTTGGTGTGTGCAAAACTGCGCGGTTCTCCTGGTTCTGGGATAGAATGATGGGCAGCGACAGCTCATCCCCACATCTACCCAGTCTAATAATTCAATATGGGTCAACTCCCATGACAAGCCCCCCGCCTGACTGCGCTTTCATTTCGAGTCGAGGGGGAGTCGGGTGCAAAGGATGTTTTGATCCACGCGCTGGTTTGTCCGCATCCTCTTCTTCCAATTCCGCAGATGGCACAGTTCAGCATCTTTTCCTCCATCCGGTTGGATCGATCGGTTCTCCTCGCCTGTCCTGATGGGAATATTGGGCGGTACCCCGGTCCCCTTGGATCTTTGCTCCCGGTCTCCAGGTCGTCTTCCGTGGTCAGTCTCCGGGTTTCATCTCTCCTAGGATGATAAAGCAAAGCGGCAATACACATTCCTAGACATTTCTCCCCCACTATTGATATAGTGGGGCGGCATATACATTTTATAGTCAAAAACATGAACATATACATTTTTTTAAATCAGGAGGCAAGAACATATTCAAGAATCATAGAATTTTATGGGCTATATGTGGAATATTTTAGGGTGGAACTGAATTAATTCTGGAGCGGTCCCCTCTGGTACTGCAGAGGACACCTCCAGTTGCTGCAGAGTGTGCCTGGGATGGCAACACTTTAGATGATTTATATGGACCCACTTGTCTTCCCCTTCCGCCAGACTACCTTTGGGGATGCGGATCTTATAAGCTACTAGGGAGATCTTGTCTATAATTTCAAACGGTCCCTTCCATGTAGGCAAACATTTTCGCTGTTTGGCTTGGTTCCTTTGGAAATTGTATAGATAGACCCGGTCTCCCACATTATATACTTTCCTGGAAGTTTTCAAATCGTAATGGGTCTTCATGCTATCAACTGATCTTTCTAGATTCCGCTGAGAATAGGCAAAAGCATGTTGAAGGTGTTTCCTTAAATTCTCCACATACTCATGAGTTGTGGAGGCATTTATCAATGTCTGCTCTTGGGTCCTGTAGAGCAAATGCTGGGGAAGCACCATCTTGCGTCCAGTCATCCGCTCAAACGGTGACATTTTAGTTGCAGATGAAGGTGTAGATCTGATGGCCATTAGGACCAGAGGTAATCGGACATCCCAACTTGGCCCAGAATCTGCCACAAACCTTTTTAAGATGCTCACAATGGTCCGGTTGTAGCGTTCTACTGCCCCAGAAGAATCTGGCCGGTAAGCAATATATAGCTTTCTTTTGACCCCCAGTATCTCCCACATCTTAGTCATTACTTCGCTGGTAAAGTGGCTACCTCTGTCTGACTCAATCCTTTGAGGTAGACCAAAACGGGAAAAGATGTGGTTAATCATCAAGTCAGCTGCTGTTTCTGCCTTGCAGTTTGGGGCCGGGAGACATTCCACCCACTTGGTAAACAAGCATGTGACCGTCAACATGTACTTGTTTCCTCTAGACGAGCGAATCACAGGGCCTACGAAGTCGATTTGCAAATCTGACCATGGCAGTGTCATCCCCCTCTTTTGGAGAGGCGCACGGTGTGTGAGGGATGTCGGCTGAAATTGTGCACACACAAGACACCCCTTCAAGTATTGGTCGAGGTCCTTCCCCATGTGTGGCCAGTATGCAACCTCTCT
Source organism: Ambystoma mexicanum (assembly GCF_040938575.1). NCBI lineage: Eukaryota > Metazoa > Chordata > Amphibia > Caudata > Ambystomatidae > Ambystoma > Ambystoma mexicanum. The sequence goes on from NC_090929.1 coordinate 171,511,275, forward strand.
TAAGATTTCCAGTGTTGTGTGAAACCCCCTATGACCGGCGGTGGCCGCATCATGGGCGAGACTTAACATCAGGCTTCGGATGAGGTAGGAACTATCCACTGATCGTGGCCAGCTTGGGATTTCCTTACCAACAAACCGTCTTGGATTCGGAACATCTTTGAACATTTCATCAACACTCTAAGGTCCTCCTTCCCAATGTAATCGGTATCCGTCAGGGGAAAGTTCTCAGGGTCCTCAATGTGTTGGTAAAACTTACCAATTATTGGATCCCCCTTTTGAGCCGTAATCAAATCAGCATCAGGTGTCTCCTTACTCCATTGTGCAGTTGAAAGATCGTTGTGAGCATTTGTCTGGGACCTAGTGATAGCAGTGACCTGGATTTCCCCCAATAGGGACTCTATTTCTATTAGATCCCCTTGGATCGCCCCGGTTTTGGCCAGCTGATCAGCTAAGTCATTTCCAGTTTTGTCGGGTCCCTCTACTTTTGAATGACCCTTGATCTTTTTCTTGTAGATGGTCATCCCTTTCGATGTGACCAGATCATCAATATTTTGGATTAACTTCCCATGTTTCAGGGGTTTGTTATTCGTACATAACACGCTTCTGGTTTTCCAATTGACTAGGTTCTCCACGAACCCGTTCCGTACATAATCCGAATCTGTGATTATGACCAGTTTGTGGAGTTGATGTTGGACAGCAGTGAGGATGGCTTGATGCACAGCCATCAACTCTGCTACCTGACTACTTCGGGGACCAATTTTGTACCCAGCGGAGGGTCCTGGAGACTCATTCACCCACGCATTCCCTACGCCGGCCACCAGTTCTTTTTCCCCGTTGCTGTCAACATGGTAAGAGCATCCATCCACATAGACAGTGGGCATTCCCTCACACTTGTCTTCTTCAAAGACTTTGTGTGGGGAATTAAGGTATGCCTCCATGTTGTCCTTGAGTTTTAGACTTTCGTCCTCGAGACAGTTTTCTCTGGCACAATCATGCAAGTCAGCCAGACCTTGTGCGAGGGGACTCTTCTTGTTTTGGCCATATCTGACCTCCACAGGAAAGCCTTGCATTGACAGAATCCAGGAAGTAATTCGGGAATTACTCACATTTCCGGCCCAGATTCTGTCACTTTGGAGGTATTGCAGAGGCTGGTGTGGAGTCTCCACTATGGTGTGTTCCCCCTGGATGAACAGGCGGTAATTCTTCAATGCCCACACTGTTGCCAGGAGTGGCTTTTCACAATCGTTGAATTTTTCCTCCACAGAGGATAAAGTTTTGCTCGCATAGGAGATTACTTTATTGACCTTGTCATGCTTTTGGTATAATACTGCCGTCAAGCATGTATTAGAGAACCCTGTCTCCAGGAAGAACTCCTTGTTTCTGATAGGGTAAGCTAGGTAAGGCGCTTGTGAGCGGCTTCTTTTGAGTTGTCTTACTGCCTCGGATTGTTCTGGACCCCATTCCCACTTGACCCCCCCTTCAAAAGATGAATCAGGGGTCTGGTGATCTCTGCGTAGCCCTCAATGAACTTTCTGCTGCAATTAGTCAGTCCAAGGAGGCTCCTTAGTTCCCGCAGAGTTGTGGGATCCTTCAGTTTCTGGAGTGCTTCCACTTTCTTTTCTTGGGGACAGAGACCCTGAGGAGTAATCTCATGCCCCAAGAAATTAACACGGGTTCTACACCACTGTGCTTTCTGAAAAGAAAGTTTTGCTCCGGCAGCCCTCAACTGTGTCAGAACATAACGGATCTCCGCTATGTGTTCCTCCACAGATGAACTTTTGATGAGGATATAATCTACATAAGCCAGGTTACCCCTCGCACCCAGGTCGGGCATGGCCTTATGTAGGAAAATGTTGAATTCATTGCCGGAGTTGAGGTATCTGAAAGGAGTTCGGGTCCATGTGTACTGCTGGCACCCAAAGGTAAAAGCCAGTTTGTATTGGTCCTCCCTACAGACGGGCACGGTCCAGTATCCATTGGTCAGGTCTATTTCAGTGAATACCTGTGACCCCTGAATCTGGGCCAGCCCTTGGTCAATGTAGGGCAGAGGCCATAGGGAAGTATGGACCCGTTTGTTGAGCTCCCTAAGGTCGGCACAGAGTCTCCACTGGCCGCTTGGCATCAATATTCCCAGCACCGGATTATTGAAGGTGCTGTGTACTGACGGATTATTCCCCGGGACTCAAGGTTCTTAATTATTTCAGTAAGGGACTCCATGGATGCGAGAGGCAAACCATATTGCTTCACAAATACTGGAGACATTCCAGGGCCCGTGGGAATTGTTGTTGTGTGGAAGTCGGTGCGACCACAGTCATATGAGTCTACCGCAAAGAGATCTTGGAAATCCAAGAAAACTTGTTTCAACTTTTGCTTCTGTTCCAGATTCACACAGGCATAAGCTAGGTTGACTCTCTCTTCCACCATCTGCCTGAAGCCTGGAAAGACTTCTGGTTTTGCTATCTCAGCGGCCTCCTCCAGCTGGGTGGAGAAGTCCCTGGTCAGAGTGCTGATTTGGACTGGAGGCTTCAGGTGGGAAAGGCAGCCCTCATGGACCTGGAAAATCACCTCATCCCTTCGGAAGTCACAAGTCACGTCTTCCTTACCATAAGGGCAAGAAGTGTACACCAGGAAGTTCCCCCCCATGCCGGGTAAAGATCCTGTCTGGTGTTGTATTGTCATCACTGTCACTGTCAAAACAGTCCTTGGGGATTGGTCCTAGCAGTTCATTTCCTAAATCAATGGAGAAACGTCAGTCATCAACCGCCATTCGAATAATGGTGCCTGCGGCTAGAGTAATACTCTTTAAGTCACTGTTATCCACCTCTATTGGAATGGTGTCATGTTCTATGTTGACTAATGGTGTTGGGTTTACCCCTAACCCTTGCTGTTGAAGGAAAGCATTTAGATGAATATAAGCATCAGGGTTTTTCAATTTTTGTCCTCTCTTAACTTTCACTTCCAGGGAGAATTGTCGGGTCCTTTCTGGGATGGTGACTTCTTCTTTAACCTGAATTTCAACTGCATAAGGTAGAAATTGAGCTGACCTAAATGCATTTTCTGGATCATCAAAGCCCATGGGATTATCCGCTAATCGGGACCAAGCTTTGAAATTTCTTAGGTCCAAACTAATGGCAAAGCGATTGAGACTGTCACTGCCTAAGTAAAAGTAAAAGGCACGACCCAACAATTATGGATTATGCTCTTGTTGCCAATGGAGATTTTGAGCATACACCTGCTTGGCAGGAGATGTTTGGAATTGGGTGCTTCCAGGTCCATTTCCCATTTGTCTATCAGTTTGAATGTGGGAATGGCTGGATCTTTTGGGAGTTGGCAGAACATGGCTTCGCTGATGAAGCTCTTACTGTTTTTCACACACACTCGAGCGAGAACAGAGTCCTTCCCATCATTTAACTGAACAAGGATGAACAACTGCTCTCCAATTTGCTGAATATCAGCCAGGCTCTGAGCTGATTTCATATCTTTCTGGACTATCGGAGTGGAAATGTATGATTGTGGATTAGTAAAGAATTTCAGAGTATTTCCTTCCAGTGTGGAATACCACCTTAAACTGGAAGGAAGGTTGATTTTCAGAAATAGAGAGGACCCCCCATCACCAGTCTGTTGTCCTACTGCTATTACTGTCACGTCTGGAATTTGGTTGTTCTGGAAGTGAAATTCTACTTGGTCAGATTTTTGTTCAACCATGTGGCACATGCCGTTTAAACTAACATGGTTGACACTCTGTTTTAGTTTTATTGGTCAGCTAGTCTGGGTCCAGAGGACCCTGTTTACGCAATCTATTAGGGGTGACAACCTTCTCAGGAGGTCATTCCCTAGTAAACAAGGGGTGCCCTCTGGAGTCACTACTATGACCGGTGTTCCACCTTGTGTCACCCAATTTTGATGTCCAAATCTGCAGTCCCCTCGACAGGAATTTCCTTCCCGTCAAAGTTCTGCAGTTGTCCAGGAAGAGAGGTGAGAGGAATACGGTAATTCTCTCCACTTCCTACATTTAGTGCATCAAAGGCCCTTCTGGACAGAAGGGTAGCTTGGGATCCAGTGTCCACCAGTGCCAAAATTGTACCCTGCCACTGTACGTGTACCGGGGTATAGTATCTTCCCTCCTTCTCCTCAAGGGGGCACAGATAATGCACATTTCTGGACAACTGGTGGGCTAACTTTATGGTTTTGGACAAGGTGAGAGAAGAGATTTGGGCAGAATTCTGTGGAGAGCCTTGGGAATCTGAAAGAAAAAGTTTGCAACTGGATATTGATGCGGTATTTGGCTCCCCTGGTACCAGCTCTGGGCCGCCCCCCCCTTTTTGGAGGCAGTCACCTGGATGGGTTTGAACCAGGGGTTTTCGATCTTGTTGGTTGTGGGATAGAATGATGGGCGGCGACAGCTCAATCCCCACATCTACCCAGTCTAGGTTGGAATCCCTTGGGACCCATTTTTCCTTGGGAGGAGTTGCCCCATCTCTGAAGGAGAAAATACTTTTCCCAGGATCCTCGGAGGATCCCTCTCCCTCAAATTGGAAGACATGTACCTCCTCCACAAAATGGGTCTGTTTGGGTCCTTTGTTTCTCCTATCTCCTCTTTGCTCCTTGGGTGGCAGACTTTCAGGGGTAGGAGCTTTTGTTTCTGGTTCCTGGTTTTCCAGGGGCTGTTTACAAGTTGGGAAGGAAGCTTCCTCCAAGGCTTTACACCCCCCTTCCCCTTGTGCCTCTTGCCTGGGAACTGGTGGGTTATCGGGGTGCTGCCCCCGTCATTGTTCTGGAGCACCAGGCCCAGCGTTTGGGGCATTCTGTGGTGGCATGCTCATCTGAGGGTTCTGTTGAGCCCTCAGTATGTGACCCAGATCCCGGGCCATATTTTGGACCTGGCGCTCAAGTTGGGAAACCCGCTCAGGCTGATACGGGGTTCTGTTTTCTCCACTGGGCTGATCCCGGGAAGGGTAGCTATCCCTTCTCTGGTAGTACCCTGGGTTGGGAAGATTTGGGTACCCCTCCACCCTTGGCCTCCCCTCTCCCGGATTAGGTTGTCTGGGCTCAGGAAAGTGTGGAAAGAAGGATGGATGATTTTGGGGCTGGGAGTTGGGTGGATACCTGGGGAACAAGTTCTGCCCAGGATTTGGTGAATTTCTGCCCTCCTGGGGGAAGTACGGAGGGAAGTTCCCTGGGTTGGGCGCTTGGTTGGATCCCCCCCTTGGGCCGGAGGAGTCCACACATAACCCAGAATTGGTCTGTTTCCCTTATAGCGGGGACTTACATAGTCAGGGGAAAGGAGGACCCCATTTGTGGGACTACCTCCTTGACTCCCTGTCTGTGACTGGCCCGAGGGCCTTCTGGGCTGTGCATTATTTGGTGCAGGCAGGTTTTTAGGTCCCCCCATCTCCAAATCTAAAACGGGGGCAACCTTTACCTCTGCCACCTTGGCAGCAGCAGGGGTGCTGTTGGTTTTGGGGTTTTTGGGCTGATTCTTATTTTCCACCGGTTTCTGCACCTCATAGATGTGGGTGGATTGCTCAATGACACAGTCTAAAGATCTTTTTCTCATGAAAATCTTTCATGAGCTGGGGCATTATGTATTTGGGGAGTGCATGGAAAAATGTGTTGATGAATTCTCTGCTGCCCATGCGCACCCTTCTGGTGGTCTGCGCAAAGGCACGCTTCACTTCTTGCACGAATTCTTGTGGGGCCGATCCTCCCCACATTGCAAATTGTAGGCTGCCTTGCGAGCCTCTTGGGGATTTCTTTGCACAGAAAAGTGTTTCAAGATGGCCGCCCTGTAGGTGGACCATCTTGAATGATTTTGGTCCTCCAGCCCCGCAAAGGAACTGGATTATTCTGGGGAGAATGTCCATTTGACGTACTGGATGCAGCTACTGCTGTCCTTCAAAAGGAAGGTCTCCATCATTTGCTCAAAGAGCTCCAAGTGTTCCCACACAGAATACTTGGAGTTCCTGTGGTAAGGCGGGATGATGACACTCCTGATTGCCTTAATCTGTTTTAAAGGGTCCTTAAGCAAGGCCCTTTTTGCCTTATTGGCCTTTTTGGTTCGGGTAACCCTGGTCCATTCATCCACCGACTCAGAAGCCAGACTTGCTTCTGAGTCGGAGGATGAATGGACCAGAGGTGCCCGTCTGATCTTCCAGGTTTTCCCGGATTCTGCGAGCCTGTGAATGGCTGGCAGAATGTGGGGACCTGGTCTCCTGTGTCCTGTGATGCTCAGAGGAGTCTTCAGATCCCTCCTTGCTACCAGGATTTGCTGGGTACCCCCCCCCCACTGACCTAACTGGGCAGAGGTTTTCAGGATGCCCTTAGTGGGCCTACTCTCCTGGGGTTCCCCAATAAATTGCACTGTGCTTGGATGCCCATACCCGGATGCCCGCCCATCCATTCCTGTGTGGTACTGGCCTATGAGCCCCATCCTTTTGGCTGGATAGTAATCTGCCATCCCTGTGGCCCTGTGCTCATGTGCGCCAGGGGACATGAGGGTGGCAGAGTCCAGGGACTGGGAGAGATGAAGGCCTCTGGTACTAGGCTCCTGAGGTTATGCTCAGGTGTTTCCCTTTCCCAGCAAACTTCATCTTTATCAGCCCCTGCTCCTGGTTGCAATGCAAGAGCCTGGGCTTTCAGTTCCTCAACCAAGGCCTTACTAGACTCTATCAGTCTCTCCTGCATTGCTACCTGTTGGTGGAGCCTATCATTGTGCTGACAGAGAGCCTCATTTTCTCTCTGTGCCTCCTGATTGGTTCTGGAGTACTGGGCCAGTCTCTGCTGCAGGAGGGTTACCTCCTGAGTCCCATCCCTACTGGCCTGCTCCTTTCTTGCCAGAGCATCTTCCGCCCTCCTGGTGTGCTCTAACATGTTCTGATGCTCTTTTTGGAGGTCACCCAGCCACTGGAGGGCCAGGTGATTTCCTTCAATTTTTTCTTTTAATTGGCAGACTTCCTGGCCTAAGGTGTCCCTTTCCTAACTAAGAGCCTGCATCTGTGCCGCCAGGTCGTCCCTCTGCCTTTGAAAGGCACCAGCTTTCTGGCGTTCTTGATCAAACTCTGCCTGGGTATCCAAGTCTTTCAAAATCAATTTATTGCTTTCCTCTTTCTCTCTGTCTAGTCGAATTTGCAGGGTGGCTACCTGCTCTGTGCATGCCCTGTTAAAGTCTAGTTGTTGCTCCAGCTTTTTCTGGCTCTGCAGTAGGGAGTCCAACCCTTCTTGGTACTCCTTCTGCAAGGCCATAAATCTAGTATCCTGGTCAGCCTTTTCCTGTTACAGGATATCCATGTCCTCTTTCATTTTAATGATGTATTGTCTACTCTCGTTTTCTGACTCCTGGCTTCTGTGCAGCCTCTGCTCAGAAGAGACCAGGTCAGATTGGGCCTTTTCTAACGCCATCTGTTGCCTATTTGCCAGATCTTGGCCTTCAGCACATTTGTCCTGCATGGCTCCCATGTATAGATACAAATATGCCGCTATCCTGGCAATCTTATTGTGTTCATCTTTGGCTTTAGGAGCCATATATAGTTCACTCAGGGCCACATGTAAGGGACCCTGATCTCTCCACATATCTGACCCAGTTGTAGTGACCTGTTGTGTGATCGCCTGCAACCATACATTTTGGTCCTGTTCAGACCATTCACCTCTCACAAACGGTTTATGTACGAGGTGCTCCCTAGCTATCTTCATATCTACCAAGGTCGTCATTCTGGAGATTGATTTCCTTCCTGACTTACAGACGTTTGTATTTTATTTAGCAAAGCAGACAGTTTCCTTAGAGCGTTCCTTTGAGGAGTGCTTTGCAGCGTAACACAGCGTGGTGATCTAACCGGATATGTATCCTGTCAGCTGGCACACTCTATTAATCTGCACAAGTGATAGACCCCACTTTGTTAAATGACTCCAATCAAGCAATCCCACTAAGTCAGTGCCTGGTCTGGGATGCCCAAGGGAAGCCCTTATTTATATATTTTTATGTCCAGTTCGTGTACTCTGGATGACCACCCTTATATAACACCCCTCTCTTAGAATCCCCCTGACCCCACTGAACCAAGAAGTAAGTTTGTTTTGCAAATTTAAAAGGTTTATTTGAGAATTAAATAATATATATATATCACACTTTTATAATAAATTAATAATTGATATCACACTTGTGAATATGAGCAGTAATCAGCAATAGGTAATCCTACAATAGCATAGTTCTGGTGACTTATGACTAGGAACAGGGGAATAAGGTATCAGAGAATGCTTTATGGTTTCAAGGAGATGCAAAGATGAATAAAAGGCAGTACAGAAATAAACTTGATATGATTTCAGCAAAAGATAATGTGATCACTTTTTCTTTGACAATTCACTCCCCCCCATTTGCAATGTAAGGAGATGGAAGTAACACGCCCAATTCTCAGGAATACACACAAATGCAATACAAAGTTCCAGTTCCCCCCACCAAGCTTAGAAGAAAACAGGTATGATTTTAAACACAGGCAAAATCCTTTTAAATGTGGTATGCAATGAAGTGAAAAATATGCTAAAATGATTTTAATTCCCTCTAGAGATTCAGGGTGGGTGACGGCTACATTGTATTAGTAATGCTCTATGAATGATTATCAGGTGGCAAACGAATTTCAGCAAAAGAAAGCAAGACGCTGCTATTTTGACAAGTGAAGAAATTGAGCCAAATCGCAGCAATTTTTCCGAGTGCATTGAGCGCGATTACGGAAAAACTATAAGGAGTAGCAGGTCGGTTTTTGGTTCGTTGGAAAGCTTAGAATCTTAGCTTTAAATAGACTCCTAATTTTGGAAGGACTGGGCCTCGTTACGGATCTGGTCAACAGGTTGGACTTGACTTTTGGCGGGTGGTTCTGAAGTCACAGCGATCTGGGTCAGCTCTGCTCTATGGGTCTGTCAGGCACCGGTTCTGCTCATAGCGGTCTGGTCTGTGGTTCTGGATTTAGCACTGCTTTCTGGGTCTCTGGTTCTGTTCTGGATACACAGGATTCTTAGCAAGCAGCAAATCGCACAGCCCGGCGGTTTTATTCTGATGTGCCCCTTGGAGATCTGGGGTAATCAGTTTGCAAACTTGTAAGGCCAGCTGAGATAACTTTAGCTTGCAGTAGCCCTTCTTGGTTCAAAGTTCTGTAGTCTATCGAGTCTGGAGTCTCTGGATGTGAAGTCTGAAGTCTGGATGTGAAGTTGTCTGCCAAAATGCTCCGCAGAAATGGAAATTGAATGTCACTACCTGTCCTGCACAGTCTCCTTTTATGTGTTTAGAAAGTGGGAGGGTCGGCTCATCTTCTATGCCCAACCCTCTCAACTTATCATTGGCCAGTTCCTCCTCTCTCCCTTGATTGAGGGAACTGGGTTGTGAGTCAGAGTGATGAGGTAGGTTTATGGTCAGAGGATCCTCCCCTTGTCAAATTGCACACAAAGCTATTTCTGATCCAAATACATATTTATCTATGTACCTTTTTTCTAATATTATATGTCCAGTTAACACATTTTCTGTAGCACCAAACCATCCAATCCCTGTCTTTGTAAGATGTTGTGTCCAATTATGACAGAATTCTCCCCTTTTCATCCAGATAACGACCTCTAAACCTTTCCAGATTTTACACAAATGTGCACCAGGGATATGGGTTTCAGATGATAAAGTGTCAGATTTTTAACAGGCATGCATTTGGAGTAACAACCTTTGTTCCACTACTATCCCCAAGAACATACCCCATAGTCCTAACACCTCTTAAAATGTGCACAGAAAAATCACCAGAATGATGATGTTATTTATATAATTTTTACAAGTCCGCACTATGAATTATCCATCTTTTTAAAATTATGCTCTGGCCCCAAAGGGGTGTGGTTTTCCAAAGCACATGGGGGAATTTCTGGTTTATCCTCTTCCCCCAAGCTCAGCTTGCTCACATGCAGTGCCCCTCCCCGGTTCCTTCCAAGAGGAACCCATTTACGACCCCCCTAATTTAACATTTGCCTGGGCCAAGGACAGTGCTTTGTTTAGTTTCCTGCAGTCCCCAGGTGCTCCTCCCCTGATTCAATCAGGGAGGTGTCATCTCCTTTTGGTGGGGGCAGCAGAATGCAGCCAGGCCTGGGAAGAGTGGCTGAGCAAGTTTCAACTCCTGTCAGGGGTAGTTGCCGGGCAGAGTTCACTCTCTTCAAGCCAGGCTTCAGCTAAATGTCACTTTAGTTCCCAGTTTTCTACATTCAAACCAAACCTGCAATTTTTACACATGCAGCTAGAACGCTGATTCTAAGTTCAAAACTATGGCATTTAACAGTTGCAGACTATGTGCCACTCAACAGTAGGTCACTCATTTATTTTAAACATTTAGATTTTAGTGACTAAATGTCCAATTTCACTTCAGCTGCTGGCATCCACAGCTCAGCCAGTTTTGTTATAAACATTGTTTTGGGCTCTTTCTCTTTCCGGATTTTGTATGCACACAAGTCTACCTTCTGCCAAATGTCTGCTGGTGTTCATTGAGATTTTTGAATATCTTGCAATGTTTAAAATAGGCATTTTTAGCTTGCATTGCAGAGAAACAAAGGTGATTTTCAAAGCGCTTTTTTTTTTTTTAGCCACCGGTACTGCTGTTTTTCCTTTGGCACACATTTCACTCATGGCACTCCTGGCCTATCACGCTCGCACTGGTGGGTGGCAGGTCAGGCGACCATTAGGTGTGCGCAAAACTGCGCGGTTCTCCTGGTTCTGGGATAGAATGATGGGCGGCGACTCTCATCCCCACATCTACCCAGTCTATTGATTTAGTTTTGTTCTGGGATAGAATGATGGGCTGCGACAGCTCATCCCATCTACCCAGTCTAATAATTCAACATGGGTCAAAACCCTTGACAATAGTCACATAGTTACAGGTCAGTACAACAATACAGCATGTAATCCAATTCAATCACAAGTATGGTTCCACAACTGAAAAGCGGGGTCCGGTCTTGGTTACAGAGTCAAGTAATAGGAATCGCAGGTAATGCTAGAGCTACAGATCATTTTCTTTAAACCACTTGATGATGTTTCATCTTAAGTGGGTGTAGGATTGGTCAGTCCTTAAGGTGGGTGGGAGGGAATTCCAGAGTTGTGCTGCTTTGACGGGGAAACTATTCCCTCCGATAGTAGTCATTTTGAACGGGAAAACTGATAAGCAGTTTGTATAGGCTGCTCTGGTGGGTCTAGACGTGGCTCTTCTTTTGAACCTCTCTGTTAGGTAGCTGGGTGCTGAATTGTTGAAGCATTTGAAGGTAAGGGAAGCATTCTAAGTTTGATTTTGTCACTAGTAGAAAGCCAGTTAGATTGTCTTCTAGTCGTTGATATGTGTTCTCTATTGGACATTCCTAGGGCTGGTCTAAGGGCGTTGTTTTGCAGTATTTGAATTTTCTTCGTGATGTTTTTATTAGATCCCAAATTGAGAGTGTTGCAATAATCCAGTTTGGACAGCACGAGTGCTCTTGCCAAAGTGGTGTAACTGATTGCAGAGAGGTACGGTTTCGCTGATCTAATCAGCTTACAAGTATAGGCTGTGGATGATGCCATAGTGTTCACTTGTTTGGCAAAGGTTAGGCTGGAATCCTAGTGTTTTTACCAGTGGTCGAAGTGTACCAAAAGAAGTAGTGGAACTATGTTGCCTACTGGCCTGCACCGCTCCCCATAGACCCCATCGCAGCACCCCCTCCCATGCACAATAAAAGCCCCAAAACACATGCGCCTGCTGTTTAGAGGAATGTTCGGTGCAGTGCACTGAAAGTGCAAGTTCCAAGCTCTTCCTACACTTTTATTTTAAAACGAAACCGTTCCGGAACGGTTTCTTTTTAAAATAAAAGTATAGGAACGGTAAAACGTAATTAAAAGAAGTAGAGGAGCACCGCTCTCGACCGCTCTCGTCCACTTCGACCACTGGTTTTTATCGCCTTAGCGACTTTGATTGTATGGCCATCTATGACAAAGGAAGTGTAGTCATGGCTGAGTTTCTTAATGTTAAGTATAGTCCCCAGAATGATGAGTTCCATTTTATCATCATTCAGGCATAGACCGTGAAGTGCCATCCATGCCTGGATGATGAGGTATATCCTATTCACCAAGGCCAAATCCTGTTTGTAATCCCCAGAAAGTGGGATGAAAATCGTCATACGGTGTACTGACAAATGTGACTTTTCAGCACTATCGGCCCCTGTACTTCTTCATGTTATATGATATTCTGCCTTGGAGTCAAATCTAGGTGTACTTTTTTTACATATTTCAAGCCCTTTTGGCAATCATTCAAATCTAAATGTGCCTTTTTAGCAATGTAGTCCCCTATATTCTTTCATGTTATATGCTATTCTGCCTTTGAGTCAAATCTAGGTGTACTTTTTTACGTATCATTCGCTCCATCGGCTATCAGTCAAATATAGATGTGTGATGATTATGTACTTTAGGCACTGTTGGCCATCCTACAAATTGAGACGTTAATCTAACATATTGGCAGGCCCCCTGACACACTTGCAAAACTAGCCAGGATCTCTACATATTAGCAGGCTCCTGCCCCGAATCGTTATTTAGGTGAACATAGTTCTGTTACATGCCCTGCCAACCTTAGACTGCCTATCAAACCAGAGCTGAATCTCGCTACCACAAGTCCACAACTATCCTAGCTCATATAGACCAATTGAGCACATACAATGACCTGCCTTGTTACTGTCTGGGCGCACCCAGTCTCAGAACCTTATGCCCGAAGAGAAGACTCAAACAGCCTCCCCTCATCCCCATCACCCATCGCACTCGCTCATGCCTACTGCCAAATGGCACGTGTGCTCCCTAATTCTCAATACATTCCACCCACCCCTTTCCTCCCCAAGACACGTCTCTTCCCCATCCTCATAAACTCCCAAACATTGCACTCATGACTACCTCACATCCGAAGACGCCCAATCCCCAAGATGTCGCCTTGAAGTATAAGACTGTTCCACTAGCATCCCACCCATCCACTCACACCTTATATACATCTATCGAGCATACAACCAACCTTAAGTTCACTCTACACGCAAATAAAGCTGTATTCGCTCGAACACAGGAACATACGTTTAGCCTCACGTCAAATCACCTGCCAAATTCATTCTCTAACTACCACCCCATCCATCCGCCGTAGAAATGAACAACTCAACCTCAGAACGTAGACCTTCTCAACACCTAAAAGCCAACACACATTTGCACAAACACGCACACCGCACAACTGTGTCACTCACACTAGCCAACCACGTGGCAGCTAAATCCTTCATTGAGCCACATAAGATCACAAAATGCGACTCACCTCAAGCCATCAAACCTACACTTGATAATGAAAACCATTACAACCTAACTCCCTAAAAATCACCACCTTGGACAATGGGAAAACAGACACAACCCTCATCAAGGGAGCCCTTATCAATGCCCGTTCCCTCCTGGCACACGCTCTTTACATTGCTGACCTCATCACCACTAACGACTTAGACATCCTTGCAATCACAGAAACGTGGATGCACCGAGCAGCCGGCCTGGCACTTTCTTTGGCCATCCCGGAGGGGTACACCATCCAAGGAGGCAGAGTGGTGATCATCGCCAAAAATAATCTTAGCTTGAGGGAAAAACCAATCAAGCCTTCCCTTCTGGAGATCGTATCTACATCAAAATCTGCACATCTGCCACACCCACCCTTATGATCCACCTCATTTACCAACCTCCTGACCCCTCTTCGTTCGAGGAAGATATAGCACTACTCCTTGCCACCAATACCAAGTCTCTATCAAAAAGTATCATTATGGGAGACTTCAATCTAGGTCTCAATGACCCATCAGACTCACAGGCACTATCCCTTGCTAATACTATCGAAGCACAAGTTTCATCCATCGCATTTCCTACCCTACGCATTACAAAGGAGGTATTCTGGACTGGCTAGCAGACCTGAGCTGCCTCACCAATATACTAGCCAACAACTCTTGCCCCTGGTCAAACCAGAATGTCATAATATTCTCTATCAGCGATATAGGTCAGACAAACCCTCCATCTCAACTCATCCTGGCGGCACTCTCAAGAAACTGGTGAAACATCGCCCCAGACAACATGCTCCCCATGCTTCTACCACTAACTACTCACCCTAACACCATCTCCGATACCAAGTCTATGGTGAAACTCTACAACCATACCCTCCAGGTTGCCATTAACAAAGTTGCCCCATTAGGCAACTGCAAAGCCAAATCCATAGCCCACATAAACTTGTGGTACACCTCTAGCCTCAAAGATGTAGGCACTGTAAAAAGAACAGCGGAAAGCGTCCGGAAAACCTCCTACTCATGCAAATAAACTGCACTTCAATACTGCAGCCATGGAATACAAGGAAGCCGCCATCCAATCGATAAGCAATGCATACAATACAAGAATAGAAAACACCAATTCAGGCACGAGAGAGCTCTTCACTATAATATGTGAGCTTGAATCGCCAACCCCACCACTTGACCACTGTATCAAGGATCAACCTTGGTGTCTGAACATACAAATTGCACTCCTTGGCAAAAACGCCCTACTCCTAAACAAAAGGTATGACAAAAAATCTAAACTTGCCCCAGTCGCCCAACCCCCAGACCCTATGTCGCAAACCCCCACTCCTAGATTTGAATTCTCCCCGGTTACTATCACCGAAACTACAAAAATAATCAAGGGCTTGAAGCTCTCAAGATGTCAAGGAGATATATGCTCAGCCTCTCTCATCAAAGACTGTGCTGAAGAGCGTGCGCAGTTTATCACTGCTCTGATCAACAACTCCTTCTCCTACAGCAGTGTTCCAGAAAATCTGAAAGAAGCTTGGTTACTCCCTCTGCTCAAAAAACCTACTTTGGACCCTAAAGTCCCTGCCAATTACCGACCGATCACAACGGCTCCCTTCCTTCTGAAAATATTAGACATAACATACGTGCACATTCAAAATGACATGGAAACCCACAACCTTCTAGGCCTCCGCTAATCAGGCTTCCGCCCTGGTCACGTTACCGAAACCACTCTACTGGACCTCAAAATACAAATGGACCAAATGAAAGACAAAGGTCATCTGGCCTTTCTCCTCCTTCTAGACCTCTCTGCAGCCTTTGATTTAGTCAACCATAACATACTTTGCCAACACCTTGCCCGAGCTGCCCACGTCTCGACTAACATAATTAAATGGATTGGATCCTTCCTCTCTAACCGTACCATGCAAGTCTTCTCGACCACTGCAGCAGTACCCCCCACCCCAGTCACCTGTGGAATTCTCCAAGGCTCTTGTGTCTCGCCAACACTGTACAACATGTTCACCAAGCCACTATTCCACCTCCTACACAAAATGGATTCACGTATAACAATTATGCAGACGACACCCAATTACTCTTACCGATCACGGGAAACCATGACGCTGACTCTAATCTACGGAACAATATTTACTTTAACAATCAAGCCTGGATGGGGATACTGAGCTCTGTCTTAATGACAAAAAAACAGAAATTCTCATCATTGGCAGTTACTCTAGACTAAATAACCTACCTCACTCCTACAAATCCTTCACTATTGATGGTAACATCATCACAGTAGCAGAAGAGGTAAAAACTTTAGGAGTCTATTTGGACTCATTGCTCTCCCTGACTAGACAAATCAATGCCATCACCACAGTAACGGCTTACACTGACAAAATGATCATCGCTAGCAGACCTTTCCTATCTTCCGACAACTCTATCACCCTAGCCAAAGTCCTCATTCTGTCAAGGATTGATTATTGTAAATCCCTCTTCGCAGGCTCTAATGCCCGAAACATCAACAAACTACAAGTAGCCCAGAATAACGCAGTAAGTGCCGCCCTCAACATCCCTTAATAAGAACATATTTCCACAGCCAGACGTCATATCCATTGGCTGTCACTTAGAGAATGCATCAAATTCAAAATCTTATCATTAACTCTCAAATGCCCATACAACAGCGCCCCAATCTATCTAAGTAGACAAATATCCAAGGCTCAGTCCAACAGACACACCCGCTCAGCCTACTCTTGCCACCTTGTCATCCCCAGATTTAGAGGGCAAAAAGCGGACAGTTGTAGCTTCTCCGTGATCGCAGCCAAACCCTGGAATTCCATGCCGCTGGCCCTGAGAACAGACTCTTCCCTCTGGTTGTTCTGCCAAGACGCCTAGAATATAGCACTTCCACTATATACTTACCTGCACCGTGCGCCTCACCCCACCATTACCGGCATCCAAACAAACCCAAGCCTGCCCTCACCTGACATAGAACTGTTACGTCATGTGTAAATTTAATATGTAATGTGTAACTACTCACGTGTTGTAATCTAACTAACGTCTCTAAACCTATGTATGTATTACCTGGAACTGACAACTTCTGCAAGCTACCACTGTAACCAAACTGTATAAGAAAAAGCGCTGAAATGCGCTTAGCACTTACGCAATATGGAATTACTTTTATGATGAAATCACTGTTACTAATGTCCTTAACCTATGGAAGTAATGTCTGGAACGCATGTCATTGCAAGCTACCACTGCAACCAACCTGCTTAAGAAAAAGCGCTGAAATGCGCTTAGCACTTATGCAATATGGAATTACTTTTATGATGAAATCATTGTTACTAATGTCCTTAACCTATGGAAGTAATGCCTGGAACGCATGTCATTGCAAGCTACCACTGCAACCAACCTGCTTAAGAAAAAGCGCTGAAATGCGCTTAGCACTTACGCAATATGGAATTACTTTTATGATGAAATCACTGTTACTAATGTCCTTAACCTATGGAAGTAATGTCTGGAACGCATGTCATTGCAAGCTACCACTGCAACCAACCTGCTTAAGAAAAAAGCGGCTAGATGCCTCTGGGCTTGGTGCACTATACAAAGCGGTTTGGCGTAAAGCGCTATGTAAAAGTTAATAATCAACTAAAATAAAATAAATAAATGTCAAAATAAATAAATAAAAGGAGCACCACGGAGCTGGCACACACGAGTAAACAATAACTCTGCCAATATGTTCTACTTTTCCAGGAAGGCGCTTGTGAAAATACTGCTTTAGTTAAGATGCAATGGCGTAATTAAAGACACTTGTTATGGAGTGGGAGCCACTCTATATAATAAGCTTTAACCAGGCTGTAATGCAGCACAAAAGTGGAAAGATATCGGTATGTTAAGCAGCACTGAAGCCAAAGAAGCTCCTTTTGAAGCTACCTTTGACAACCCTCTTCCAACTAACACAGTTGTACATACTCGACACAATGGCCGAGTCTATAGGAAAGTTCTCGAAATAATGCCTTCTTTCTGCATCACACAGCAGCTGGTGGAAATGAGAGCCTCGCTGCATACTGCTGAAGGAGCTCTGGTGAAGGGCTGAATCCCTCTCTTTAGCCAGACCTAAACAAAAGAAGCGGAATCCCGGTGGACACCGGTCAGGCGAGGGGAAACTAAGGGCCTCATTATAAGTTTGCCGGTACCCCGCTGGTGATTAAGGCGAGATACCAGAAAACTGACCTACCGCTACTGCTGCCTTATATTCGGCATTACCGGGATATTACGGGGTCCGGCGATGGCAGTCAGTACCCATTCCACAGAGGGCCATAGGGCTCCATGGGGGGGAATTGCCGATATTACAGGTGCCGGTAATACCGGCTGTCTTTTGCCAGTGGTGGCCCAATTTACCTCCAGCTCTTGACTGGAGGTAAACCAGTCAACCCCCACGGGCAAACTTGTAGTTTGGCGGTGTGAGAAAAGTGGCAGTAACGGAATTACTGCCACTTTTGCTGCCACTTTTCCCACCCCCCCCAAACATATAAGTAACTCTGTTAGGCAGACTGAGCAGAGGGGTCGGGCACAGACATACACAGTAACTATTAAAGAACGATAAGTAAACTATACACTGCCATGGGAAGTAAAAGCCTTATCATTGGCAGCTGCGCATTGTACAAAACACCACCGACACTGGCATTTAAAGGGAACATATAGAAAGCAGAACTGGAGGCCAGCGGAGGAGGAGGAGAGTTTTACTTCAGAGAGAGTCGCAAAAGGATCTTTTGTGGATATATCGTAGATTTGATGTTTTTGGGTCACAGCAACTAAAGAAATATGATTAGGAATAGAAAAAGACTATGTCCCTCCCACCCCCCCCCCTCCACCCCCCTTAAATTTTACTTCGTTTTTTCTAGAACAAAACACTGCGGTGGTGACTTGTACAGTATAAATAAACTCTTAACATAACAAATCCTCTGTTTAGAAGTGTACCTCT
This sequence comes from Ambystoma mexicanum, assembly GCF_040938575.1. NCBI lineage: Eukaryota > Metazoa > Chordata > Amphibia > Caudata > Ambystomatidae > Ambystoma > Ambystoma mexicanum. The sequence continues at coordinate 171,529,549 of NC_090929.1, forward strand.
TGAGATGGATGGAGGGAGGGACTCTGCACATTCAGTTGGCAAGGACTACACATGACTTAAGCAATTGGGAAAAGGCTCTTTTGCTTTTTTTTTTTTGTTTTCCTTTCAAAGCCGATTCTGCCCATGCGTTGCGTGATAATGAACGTGTGGAGTGCTTTGTTTGTTTCTCTTTTTCCATCCACTCTTTGGTTGCTTTTCTTCGTAGTTTAGAGGAAGGCGTGGACTCCACCAAGGAGCATGGGCCCGCCCCCATTACAGAGACACGTGAGCATTGGCACTCAAATGACATGGGGGAAATCGGGCAGCATAGAGGAAGGCGTGTGCAGATATTATGGTATGTTTGTATAGGGTTTTATGTAGTGGAAATATGGCTGGGAAGAAGCACAGTCCTGCACAACAAGGAGATTTTGAGGTTCATTGTATGGCTTTTCTTTATTTTTTTTCTGTGGATGAGCATCCTGTAGCTGTCCAGATCTTCTGAACTACGGCTCCCATGATCCCTCACGGTGATGGGAGTTGTAGTCCAAAACTACTGGAGAGAGACAAAGGTTGCAGACTCCTGTTCTAAGAGATAAAGACAAGGAGCTGTCTGGCACCCCGACAGTGATTGTTGAGGAGCCTGTTGAGTGCATAAGAAAGCTTAGAATGAATACATACCAAGGATGAGAATGGGTGCTAAGGTGAGCGGTCCTGTTGGGTGGGATACTGGGGAGGGGTTGGCTCCGGATAATGATAGTGACTCCACAACCTCTTCCTTCTGAGCGATACCGTAACAGGCCTGCAAAAGTGAAATTGTGATGCAAAACATGACAGATTTCAACAATAAATAAGAAAACAACGGTTGGGGTTCTCTCAGTGCTGGAAATGGAAAACAAAAAGCTACCGGAACCCACCAGCAGTTGGGTAGAGGAGCAGGGCACAAGGGTGAGTAGGGCCAGACAACTACTGTGCTTACAATAAAACAAATATATCGCATTTTGCATCAGATGCCTCCTGCTTCTAAGCACTGTAATAATAACTCTTATTATTCGCGTTTGAATGATCTCAAATGGTGGCCCTCATAATTTGACATGCTGGGACTCAAACCTGTGTCGTGCAGGCTGATTACAGATTTCTGAGTCGAGCGCTTAACTCTCCGAGCTGTCTTGCCGGTAATCATGCTTCAGTCCTTGTAGAGTGCTGCATCGGACTCTCTGGCGCCTCTCTTGGTTCTCAGACCACCTTCTCACATTGCAGCATGGAGGCGGGACACAGGGATACATGGCCCTCAATGCAATTGCTAGAGTGGGGCTCTGGCTCTTCAGGGGCCGGGGCTCCGCTCCCAGGTAACAAATGCCACTCCTTTGTGCCTGTCAGCTGAGTAACTGCATGCACAGCGCTCATTATGAGTGAGTAGGTCCGGTAAAGGTGCCGGCATAAATGCCGGTTATACCGGCTCTGGCATATTTACCAGACAGGCTCACTCCAAGTCTGCCGGTAGGGGCAGTGATCTACTGGCAGGCCTGACCTGCTGCCAGATCAGGCCCATACCAGCAGATAAATGACTGAATCACCAGCACCACAAATGCCGGTGCCGGTGATTCAGTAGTTCCCATCCCATGGAGTATGGGAATTTACCGTCTTTGCCGGCAGCCATAATATCCCGGTAACACCAGGATGTCGGGCACCGGTAACAGTAAACTAGGTTACGCGGTAACCCACTGCAGGCAAAGCCGTTATGACCTTTTTAGTCTGTCATTTTAAAAAGAGGGTAAAAGGAGTGATCTGGCCAGAGAATTCTTCTGGATCAGTTTTTGGTCCAGTCTCTCCACTTGTCTTTGTGAAGATGCTGATTGTAGGGGCCAGGTCTATGCTTCACGGGGAAGTATGTGTTCAGAAGGCTACATCTGTAGCAGGTGATGCTCTTTTAAGGGAGAAGAAGCCAGTTTTAGGCAGTAACGTAGGGTGGGTGTGGCCCTGTACCCAACCTGCCGTTTTGCTAGGCCAAAGAACAGCCATACACCAGCTTTAGGCAGGCATTGAGGATCAGCTGAAGAAGGGTGCAAAGAAGACGTCTCTTGGGGTGAGACTCTGATCCGTGGTGCAGAAAGTGTGGAGGGGGAGCGCTGGTAGACCAATGCGGTTCTATGTGATCACTGCACGGGCAGAAATTCTGATGATGAAAAAGTCAAATCCGAAAATCGCGCTGCGCAGTGATCACATAGATCACTTTTACCCACATCCCCGTACCCACTTCCCTTTTACACCCCTACTTACTTCTCTGCGGCACACTTCTTTCCCGTACCTCAACTCTGCGCTCCCCCTGCGACATCAGTTCCCTATTCCCAAAGTGGGTCGGAACTGCCACTGCAGGGTCCTTTTTTCATTTTCTTTTTTCTCCTTTTTTACTTTATTGTCCCCCTCAATCCATGCAATGGAAGCAGTGGCCACCCCCACAACCCCGGAATCCCATTTTACTGAACATGGGGGACGGGGGACACCCACGCATCCCCTGCTCCCTTCATTCAGTATTTTAGGTAACTGTCAAATGCGTAGTTAACGTGCATTGTGCATTTTATCAGAACACTGACCAATCATTGTATGCAAACTTATCTCATGAATATTAATGAGGGTTATCCTAAAAACCCGGCTTGCATCTGTCCCTCGAGGCATGGAGTTGGACAACCACGCATGGCATAAATCTAACTTCCATATGAGCTGTAAACCTTAAACTGCAGTCCATTATGTATAATCCGTTATGATTGAAATGTCTTCCACATGTGTCCCAATGCTCTTTCAGATGCATGCCCAAACACCCAGAGTTAATATCATATATGTTGGCATGAATGGCACCACTTGGCCTGGGAAGTCAGAAGTAGCCGTTGTGTTGGGACCAAGCCAAGCCACTAGGGTTCTCTTTTGCCACAAACGGGGGCTGATTAGATCCCAACTCCCATTAGATGTGAACCCTGCTTTGGTGCATGCCTAGATATGATGCCTCAATTCTCAGTTCAGGGGACTCCTACCAATGCACAGTTGGGGTTCAATTAGCAAGGTTCAAGGGTTCGCACTGAAGAAGAACATCTGTGTTGATCATGAGCACCACCATAAAGTCCTGCAAGTGAGTGTCGATATCCCCTATTCGGTTCGGTTGCTGTTACCGGCAGTTGGGACTTCTTGCTGGGTTGTGGTAGAACTAACACCCCTGAATGTGATCCTTTGCATTGGGAGCGACAGAGGATTTAGGTTGGTGCACATGTCTGAACCCTGGAAGCGGAGCTGAAGTGTTCTATTTCAGGATTCCTCTTACCAATTGACTCCTTAGGCATTGGGTGGAATGGCTGGGTGGAGAGACAAGAGCCCTATTTATTAATTGGTATTAATTGTATAGCGTTCCATGAAGCCATTTTATATGGTGCTGTCAATTAAGGTATCTGGGAACTATCATCAGAATAAATTGAAGGTTTATGTCATCTCATAGATTCACAAATCATTGTATTCCTGGTGGCGCTTATTGCCGGCTAGGTGTAGCCTCTGGGTGATCTTTCCGTTCCATAGCTGAAGGGTTGAGAGGTTAAGGCGTGTAGCCCGGATCATCCCATCTTGTCAATTGTCAACGGTAATTTGAAGTCATGAACCCTATCTGAAATCTCCCAGGTGAATGGCAAAAGATAAACTGATGCTCTACCTGGGTGGCACTATAGCCACAGTAGCTAGAATGCCGCACACCTGTGTATTAGTAGCATGATCAAGCCAATGTACGGATGCTTAATAGAAGCGCTGTGAGAGGAATGGAGGAATTCGACATTCTAGACATGCGGTAAAATTAAATATCTTTGCCAAATGTGCCAAGAAAAGCTCACATACTTTCCTTCCTTTTTAAGGCAGAGCGTTCCAGAGGATTGATCCCAGAGCAGAAAGTCTTTAGCCTCTAATTTCTTTTTCAAAGCTGGGATGCATTTGCGTATTTGAGTTAGTGGGTCTCTGCAGCACCCTTGCAGGCATGTATCAGCTGAGCAGGTGTTTGTGATGCTGAGTATACTAACCAGTAGTTGCAGTGCCATCAGGTGGCAATGGGCTTTCTTGGGTACCCACCTAATGGCTGTGCCATGTCAAAGACTAGGCACGCGCAAGGATTTATGCTGCGCCAAGTGAAGTGCAGCATTGGTCCCTGCCTCCCTCCTGCCCCCATTATAAATCCTGTATCATGTTCAGGACAGCTTGCATCGCCTACAAAGTAGTCACAACAAAAGCACTGCAATCTGACAGAGAAACTCAACATGTCTGAAGTCCAACAACCCTCCAGCAGCCATGACATTGCCAGACTGGAAACCAACAAATGAAGAGGGATGGAGACTTCCTTTTCCTGGTCTGCATCCTGTCTGTGGAACAAAACTCTTTCCCCCTCCCCCCCCACGCCCCATCCCACACTTCAGGAAGGACCTGAAGACCCAACACTTCCAACGGCATCTCTCAATGCAGACAGATCGCCCCACTCACCCCCCTTCTACCCCTCTAAAGCTCCCCCCTTTTCCATTCCAGCTAACTCTACTACCCCCAGGCCCTGGCTAAAACCCCATGGTTGTGTCCCCTGTGTACAGCGCTCTGTTGCTTCCCAGCTAGGTCCACAACTTCTGACTCCAGTAGCTACATTAGTGCCCCCCACCCCCTTATTATTACGCCAGATTCTGTATTTTCTGGGGCAAATCTGAGCCCCTCTGCTGAAGGAGCCATGGGCAGCTGTTTGTATTTTTGTATGGCATGTGGAGGATCTATGTAGTGCAAGCCTAGCTGGGGGGCAGCAGAGTGCTGTGCAAAGGGGGCAACCCCTGAGGGTTACAGCTGCGTGTACACTGCTTTATTGGCATAGTTACCAAGTGGCCCCATGCTGTGCATGGCACCTTAAACCCGTCATCGGCGGCAGGGACTTGTGGGCCCATCTCTTCATGGGGGAGCATTTAAACTACACGCCCCACCATGCACTGTACACAAACGGGTATGCCATGGGGTCCGCATGACATGGGGTCACTTGGAAGCTATGCATTGGAGCGCCGGGCTTGTTCACAATCGTGGTCATTTGGTTAGTTATTGACCAAAAGGGGTCACCCTTGACTGACGTTTTGCTGAAATGTACCCATGCTGCCCTCCCTGTGGAAGGTGGGCTCTCTGACGCTGACGCCACTGCAGAAAGAGTCGGCATTATTTGGGTGACCCATTTAGCCTTTGCTACCATCCGGTGACACGTCAGCGCAGTTGGCAGCGACTTTCATCGCTTATGTATTCATTTGTTTAATAAAGCGCCCACATGCCATCTTTCTGCGCCCTTTCAGTGCTAAATGTTAATTGCGTGTAAAACAAGTTTGGAAGGACGTATCCATCCCCTGATTGCAATGACCGTGTTAGATCTCTTCGTTACCCTCTGAGGGGTCCGATGGCAACAGTGGAGTGTTCCTGGAGTGAACTAGTGGAGGGGTGGTGCTTGCTGGCTGCACGTGGGAAGCTTGCTTGAAGAGAGATAGGCTGGGTAAGTCCCGGAAAAGGGCGTGCAATGCTTTCCAGAAGAATACCCCAGCCCACTGATGGCTTTGCCTCCATGGTTTCTCCACCTAAATGTGATGTTCCTGATCACTTTTGCAATGCTTCATCCGACGTCACACGCAGGGTGCAATGCGCAGCACCGAAGTGGTGCCACAGCTCCATAACTCTGGTGATGCACTTGACGTTAGGCCGCCTTTCAAGGTTGGTTGAGATTATTTTATTTATGTATTTATTTATTACATTTGTAGCAGCACACTAAACCCGAGGACATCAAGGCGCTAGTTGCATGATAGGCAGTGCTTTAAGTGGGCTGGGGCTAAGCACCGGCAGTCTCCAAAACGTGAGGCTGAGCCGGGGCCCCTGTCCCACCACAGCACGGCAGGACATTATCCCACCATGGCCGCGACGGGAGATGCACCCCCCCCCCGCCATGAACATATAAGGGCAGCTGTGACTGACAGAAGTGCCAGCCAGTCACAGGTTTGTGCGAGCGGCTCTGTAACTGGCTGGCACTTCTGTCAGTCACAGCTGCAGGAAACGCACAGCATCTCCAAACTGTAACTTTCTCTCGTGACCCCTCACGGGTGGGGGGGGTCACGAGAGGAAGTTACAGTCCATTTGTTGTCTGAGGGCAGAGATCGGGCTGAATCTCTCAGCGAAACTGGGGGCTCGGTGATTTAATCGCCAACTGACAAAGAAGCCTCTAATCTGCTTTTCAGCGCACAGATCACTGAGCCCGAGCATTCCGAACACAGTAGTGTGGCAGCGCAACAAGGCATAGTTTGTCAGTCTTTCGTTGGCCTGGTTCTAACTCTGCCCCTTCCCCATCAAACGGGAGTAGTCTCTGCCTGTGCCTTTTTTTTTGGTAACCCCAAATTGTGGTGGTGGGAAGGAGCTTCCTGGCCTCTTGTCAGCAGGGGCAAACTTAAGATCCTCCCTGAGGTGGGCTGTAAGAAAAGTGGCCCCTCAAGGCTCGCCCCTTGTCGAAGCTTTCGACAAGGGGCGAGCCTTGAAGAACTGTTTTTGAAGAGCCTGTCATTGAAGAACGGTTTTTAGTTTGGTTTAAAGCCAATCATTTTTACCCGTTGTAACTGTATAGCACATCCATGTGTATACTATACACAGCTGGCAAGCAATCTTTGCTACTCCATCTACCCGTAGACATCAGGCCGCCCGGGGGCGTGGGAAGTGTGTGTGCGTGTGCCTGTGGCTGCCTCCAGACATTCATTCAGTGAGCTGTTTAGATTTTAAGAGCTGCACTGTGTTGCGATATGTACTTAGCTATGTAGGCCAGACCATTTTTACATGTACTAATGAGGACCCCCCCTCAATGTCTTACTCCACTGAAAGCACTGAAGATAGGTTACACAGTTGTGGACACATAAAGAGGGGGGGGTGGGCTTTATATAAGGAGCTATATCCTTGGTCTCTCATCCACATCCTTTCCAATGCTCTATTGCTGTGGCCACGCCCCAGATGCATTTCAAGTTTGTTATTGCATCGCCTTATTAAGTCTGCACATGCTTTTTTCGCTGGTAATCATGAATGCCAGCTTTTGATTCTCTCAGTGCGGGCCTGGCAGAAATACCCATCTGAGTATTAGAAGCAATTGAGTGAAGTGGGAGCACTCAAATCCCGCCCATAGGACCTGGGAGATCGTGTGGGGTGTTGTCCCCCCAAGAATTATTGTTGTTATGGGTAGAAATGGCACACTTTCCAGCACACTTTTCAGAAGCAATTTCACAAATCAGTGTAGGGTAAATTTCAGGTTCACCAGCAGCTAAAATCAAGTCGATCCCCTGACTCTCTGGATGTGGGAGGATGTTGAGAATCCGAAAGAAGCAAATATTTCCCCTAAAACAACCCCACCCAGCAGCAATTTGTAGATGCAATATTGAATATCGAATACATAAAAAAAAGGCAGAGGAGGGACTGCGTATACAGTCTTTATAACGAAAATGTTATGTAGAATGCATATATAACAAATATTTTATAACGAAAAACATAACGAAAATGTATGTGGGGGTGGGGTAAAATTTTAAATATTGTGGGGAGACGGTTGGGGTGGGTTTTTAGAAGTGGGAAACGGGGGATTGAGGGGACCCCCTAAAAAAAGAAAAACAATGTTATGTTTTGTCGTTATCAAATTTTCGTTATATGTGCATTCGTTATAAAATTAGTCGTTCTAAAGACATGTAACCGAGGGACTGAGACACCCAGGTTCCACACGGGATCCAAGCCATAGTACGTATGCCAGGATGCATACATTAAACGTGTAATGAATCAATTCCTAATACATAAAACTCTGTATTCTTGTATTACTTCCTAATGACCCCCCTGAAGAAGTCCCCACAGTCTCAATGAAGAGCTGAAACATGTTGGGCTTGGTGGTTGTGACACAGTAAGTTACAGAATGGAAAGATTGAGCAAGGTGCCAACATTTTGGCATATTGTAAACCGAGACACGTTATATACGAACTGAGATCTTGAAAACAAATGTTTATGATGCCTGTTTTTACGATTGGCTGCAGAATGGAAATGGGCAGAAGATTCTGCTTGTATGCTCTGATGGCAAATAGTTATGAGACCTCTTGGTACAGAATTCTATGCATAAAGAGGATTCTGTGAAAATGATGAGTTTCATTATTTTTGGGTTTATATTTTAATTAAAGAATGGGCTAAAAGAAAACCAGGAGTATTTTTTTGTATTATTTATTGTGTATTAGTAAAAGAAACTGACTTTTTACAAGTATATATAATCAGAAAATACAAAACAATCACAGCATAGGCAGAGTAAAAATTATAAAGCAAAAAAAAAGAAAGTAGATGAAAGAAAGAAAAATCAAAATTAATAACCAAATTACGCATTTAAGATCCAAACAGGAGTACTAATCACATTATCAAACACAATTATGAGTATAGTTTTATCAAATGCAATTCATCTAGTAATCTAAAAAGCTCCAACGATAGGAAGATTTCGGTCCCCGCAGATAATCCTAACCAAAACTCCTCCGTATTAAGCCATTCCTCATGATGCACAAATCACTTAAAATATCTACTCCATACAGCAAAAGTAGATTTACAATCAATTAGTACATGTTTTAAATCTTGGGGGACCCCCTACTCACATAAATCGCAATTCCCATCTGCACATTCTAATTTCATTTGTATTGTGTACATTTCATTGGTAAGAATTAGATTTAGTAGGAATCTTAAGATTTCTGATCTCCATATGGGGTCGGGGAATGCCGCCCTTGTCATAATCCAATCCATTCTCATCAATGAACGCTTCACTTTTGATGGATTGTTAATCAATTCAATGTCTGTCACTTCGCATATTGTCATGAACTTACAAGCGTCCTGTTTTAAAATTGTTAAGTATTCACAGTTCCCAAGACCTAAGACATCTTTTATGTCCTCATACAATGAGTTCTTACTAGGCATAAAAATAGATCTATAGAGTGACCGAGTCTTCCAATTCAAATGAGCATGCAATGACTGCTGGCCGAGCTCATAACGCAGATCAGCAATTGGCAAGGACATCGGGAGGCGCAGAACCTTCTTCCATAGGCACCTCACTAGTCGCGTCCAATTCCTTTTACGCGCAAAGGGGTTCGTTTCCATTCTGTATAAAATAACTGTTATTGCTTTACCCTTGTAAAACGTAATCAGGGGCAATAGTGAGAATCGGCACTATGTGCTAGAATCTTTTTCATTTGGCATATCAACTAAGATGTTTTACTTTCCAATTCTACTTCCAGTTCCTTTAACAATGGGGAAACTCTCAAAGTAAAATCCAAATACTTAACTTTTTTTGTCACTGGAAGTGATAGTGTACCCAATTTCCAGGTAAATCTAGGGATTTTTTCAAGGGATTGCAGAAAACCATAATGTTTGTTTTTAGGGGGGTTACCACTAGGTCGTTGAGACCTACATATTTATCTAGAGCTGAGATCATATGTTGGAGGCCTATGGGAGTATAGTCTAATAATACTATATCATCCGCGTATCATCCACGTAGGCCATGTAATTGATTTTAAATGTTCCAATTCTCTGGCTGGCAAGAACGAAAGGTCACAGAAACTCAGCCAAATCCGCAAAATAACAGGCAGGGAGCCAAAATGCATCCATGCCTCGCTCCTCTATTGATTGGGATTTACAAAGATTTAAGCCGAATTTGTATATTGGTACACTCATCCATATCTATAATTATTGACAATGATCCAAATGGTAATCCCCAATCTTTTAGTTTTTGCCACAGTCTGCTCCTATTGACTGTGTCAAACGCCCTTGATAAATCAATCCATGCTGCCATGCTGGCATTTTTCCACCCAATTCTATCATTGTTAACACTCATTGCTAATCCATTTAGTGTAGTCGAGAGACCCTTCTTGAACCTAATTTGTCGCTTTGATAGAATGCCTTTGGATTCTGCCCAATCTTTTCGGCTCCTTGTAAAATGTGGCCATCAAATATTGTGCTTTCTTCATCTAAAAGGGCGATAGGGCGTTAGTTGGCTGGATCCGCCCTATTGCCCTTTTTACAGATGAGAACAACAATTGCACGACTCCACGATTCTGGACATTTTTGGAATTTCAAAATGTTTTTTTAACAAACCATAAAGAATTCCTTACCAAGCTGCTGTATCTTTCTTGAGGATTGTGTTAGACCATTCGGGCCGGCCACTCTGGACCTCGAAGCACGATTAATCAACCACTCCATGTTTTCTGTGTCAAAATCCAGTATTCAACCAACCTCCTTAGATAACACCCTAAAATGAATGTCTAATTCTCTGAATTCTTTACCAAAGTGTTGCACCCAATCATTTTCTGCAACCACATTCAATTGCAGATCACCTTGTGTATGGGTCTGGTTGGCTATTAATGCCCACAAATGTCCAGTAGTACAGGAAACGTCCAAATAAGATTTTCTTTTCATTCCCCAATATATTCCTTTCCTTTTCATCTATGTCTCTTAGGGTAGGCACAGGGGTCCCTCCATGAGGACGACATGAGCTCTTAACACACAACATGTTCCGATACTTCAGATGCTAAGGGTGGCCATGAAGGTTTTCTGAAAAGAGTCAAGAAAAAGGAACATAACCCTGGTGTGGCCCCACATCAGGGGTGTCTCTAGAAAAGCAGTATGAGGGGGTACCAACCCCAAAGAGCGGAATATGTGCCTATTTGTAAGAACAAGTAGAATGCATGTTGCAATACAACGGATGTGATCTATCGACTATGTTACTTTCCTGTGAGAGAACCATGCCTCACGAGTGATGTTGCCATGGGTGAGCACATAGACAACAGTCCACTTACAATGTGCGTTATAGAAATGGATTAATATGTCATTGATACAGACTCTTAAAACATATATGAATGTCTATACCTCGCACTGAACTGAATCACTGCTGGGTGATTCCTCTGTTCATAGTTCAAGAGATTAAGGAACTGTGATGTAAATTGATTTGCTCAGTACCGCATAATAGGTCAAACTGGATGCTGGGATTTGAGCCCTGGTTTCCTGGTTCCACAGTTAGCAATTTAGACACAAGAGTAGACTACATCCTCTCTTGTTCCATCTTCAGTTTTAGATCCAACAAAAAGGGATTTCTGCATATTTGGTGTTCAAAAGCTATACTGTAACTCTCAAATAATTCTTACTAGTAAAGTACGAGCTTGCATGATAAATCAACCTGACAATATGTTAGGAATCTTACTAGTATAGTTCACTACTTTAGAAAAAGAAAGGGACTGACCATAAGGATTCAAGCAGGTGCAGTGGTATGATATGATATGGCATTTATAACGCGCCTATATACAAGTGTATCAAGGCGCGACAAGGCAAGGGAGGGGGAACAGAGGGAAGACCGAGACAACGATCTTACTAGGCCAGGTGACATTGAGATCACGCAAGTGCACGGGAGGAGGGGAAGGGGAAAAGTGCGAGGGGGGAGGGTGTAGTGCATAGGATAAACAGTAATATAAATAAAGACAATAAATAAAAAGTGCGGCCCACTGGTGGCAAGTGCAAGGGTAAGTACAGACATCAGGTGTCAAGTGCTGGTAAGGGGCCGTAGGGATACAGAAACAGTCCCCGAGTTGCACACCGATGTAAGCAATGGCTGCACAACCCATGGTGCTAGCTTTCCAACGTTACACCACACAGTTTATCACTCGACCTTTAAAGAATTCAACATCCACTGTGCAACCCCCGACATTGGGCAATGTCACTGCGAAAACAACGGCACAGCTCCTGCAAATAAATTAAAAGCAAAATGGTGTTCGAACGCTAGCAACATTGACACTGCCTAAAGTCTCACTCGGGACAAAGGCAAAGTGGGGTTCCTGTTCTAGCCCACTTTTGCTGACCTGCACTTTCACCAAATTCTTTTTTACTGCACCCCCCTCCCCCACACATGCAGACGGTAAGGTATATATTGCGGTGGGAGAATTAAGAGGTTGGGGGAGGGGGTACAACACCCCGACCCTTCGCATTTTGCGGTAAGAAAAAGTAGAAGAATCAGTCAATAAAACTTTTGGCGCACCCAGTAGTAATCAGTGGAGTAACTTTGCAGAAAATGTTGGGGGGACATGACCTCTGAAGAAAATGTGCCCCAGTCAAATGAATGGGGACAAAATGGTGTGCCATGAAAGTTGGATGGGGGCAAACACCTATGTTCCCCCGCCCCCTAAAATTACGCCCAGTAGTAATCTTGATAACTCTTAGTAGCTTCTGGTGGGGTTTATTTTGGTAGAAAGTTCTGGAAATCCCCAGGTGAATTTTGGATAAAGCCTGTATTCCTAGGACGGGCTATATATATCCTTATTGTAAGAGTCACTTAAATAAGCAGTGTTGCTTTAAATAAAGTCACCTGTGAGTTGTGAATGCCCAGGGTAACGTTCTCCTGGTTTCTAATAAACACTATCCCCCCAATGTTGGCCTGCAATGCACTAGCTTTTCATTTTGGAAGTCTCTGATTGGATGGCGGTTACCCACGGGATTTTGTATTTGAACATGTTTTGCTTGGTTTAGGATTCCAGCAGCATCTGCCCCCCTGGCTGGGCGGTAATTACCTCGCTGTCGTGTCACCCGGCCGCACCTGCACGATCCCCGCCCCCTGTGGCCATGAAGCCATGCTGGACATTGGCGCCCAGCGCTCTGATCGCGTGGCAGGCTGCGTGGAATCACGGCCCCTCGTCATCAATTATGCATCCAGGAAGTCTGAACTGCTACAAGAGCTTCCGAAACGTATTAGAGGGAACAAATAATTGCTGTAGCAGGAAACCGCTCGGATTAGCCGGGAAAGAGCCAGGGACTGAGATGAAACATAGCGAGAACATGCTGGAGCGGGGAGCAGGTACACGGAGCCGGCGATGATCTGCGCCCTGAAGTCCCCTGGCCTCGTCTGCCTGGCATCCTAGTCCTGGGGCTCGCTGCCACATATCGAACTGGTATCCGCGGGCACGGAAGGCATTTGACATCATATCAATGATCAGACTTTACATTTTGTCCCAGTGTGTGGCTAGGGAATGGCACTGGATGTAATCACTGGAAATTCAATGACATTATGAAAAGTGTGTGTGTTTGTGCACATGGGTGTGCATGCGTGTGTGCGCACACTTTGACCCCTTTTCCCTCTAGTACAGCATAGGAGCACTGCTCGAGACTGTGCCTTGGTGGTAGCGGTGCACAGTATAAATCAACATAGCCGCTTGTGAATGGCCCTTCGCTTGGGGGTGGATCTGTGGCACTAGCCTGTAGCAGGAGAGGGGCATCCTGGGTACCAGAACGCTTGAAACTCAGAGCCTGCACAAGGGGGGCTTTTCTCGTTCTTTCTGCTGCCCCCATTTGCCTGTGCTTCGCATTCTTCAGAAAGGAACTCCTCCTTGATCCAGTTAGGACACCAGGATGATAGGCTTGCGTTCACCGATTCACAATGTTAACCTTATTTCATTAATGGCCCTGACAATGGACACCAGATACAAATCAAAAACATGTGTTCAGACACCAACTGTGTACAAGCAGAACATGGTCCCAACACCCCAGCAATGCGTTCTTGTGAGGGATGTTTGTTGGGTAAAGTTTACACAGGGTGAGAACTGCACAGCTGTTTAAGAAAGCCTCAGGCCTGGCCTGTCACTCATTGTGTGGACCTCCTGATATTTTGTATGCCGTCAGCTTCCATCAGCACTGACCAGCATAGCATCAGCACTGACCAGCATAGCATCAGCACTAACCAACATAGTCTGTGGTGAAGGGTCTTGGAAGTTGCAGTCCAAAATATCGTGAGGGTGCCTAATGAGTAACCGCAACAGTTACTGCACCCAAATCCAATGAGGTGACCTGCTGCTAGAAAAACAAAGGTCACTGGACTAGACTGCGAGGAAATGTAGCACCTAGAAAACTAGAATTGGCACTTCTTCCCACTCCGGTATGAAAAGGCCTTATGGGAGTCTTGCAGAACCTTACTGACGTCTTCCGCCTTCTGTTATATTAGCCAATATTTATACTGCACCCATCACCACTGTCGCGGTTTTACGGCACATGGCTTTCTCCAAAAGGTGGCATATTGTGACCCCACCAGAGTGTCACCAGGCCTTCATCTGTGGAAAGGAAGGGGAGGTTTGGTTTAGCCACAATAGTTTCCGAAACGTGCTCAGGCTTTCATTAGTGCGACTAACACATGTTTAACTTATGCTAAAGAGCCCTCATGAGGCACTCCCCCCATATTATCTTCACGTGAGATGAAATGCCCCATACCCCATCTGGCCACCAGCTGTGGCTAAACACCAATAGAGTTCAATCCCATGATTGAACTGAAACACCTTGGATGACATCCGCGACATTTCTACAACACAGGGCTAGACCAGGTGAGTGGACCAAACCCAGGCCTTGATGATGCTTGGAGCATGTCCAACAGAGCTAGAACCACCTGTCATCATTTTCCTTGCTCCAGTACCTTACTTCCCTTTACATCCTCCTTACTGGAAATTCAATAGTCTGTCACTATGTCAGGCCTTGTGAGCCAATCAGCAAAAGAAGAACACCCCATGTGCCATTCATACGCATAAGCAATTGGACATACATCAATGAAGGCACAGCCAGTCAGAAAGATTTATCAACATAAAATGTATTCAACAAATGCAAAGAATTGATGTCCCATTAGGGAAAATGAGACAAACAGAAGATATGATATGATAGGTTATTTATAACCCGCTTAATACCCAGAGGTTTCTAAGTGCAGACCCGGGATTAAACCTGTGTTGCTCCCTGTTGTCTTGCTTCTAAGGCGAGCACGTTGCCGCTGAGCTATCCTCCCGAGGCCTTGTGAGCCAGCCTTTCGCCCCGATCCCTTGTGCCCAAAGTTCACTGCGGTCTATATAATCTGCCTACTGCAGAAACATTCCACCTCTTGAAGGACTACTACAACTTTCAGAAAACCATACAAGTGTAGAGCGAAAATAACCCAAAGTTGTATGTTTTGGGGGTGGGGGGGGTTCCCTCCACAGGATAAAGGGGAGACAAGCCTCTGTAGTTAATGGAGGAAAAAAACATAGTTCCGGGATATTATAATAGGACCACTTACCATGAGCCCTAATTCACGCTCCGCCTTCTACTCTCTTCATCTTGCAGAACACGACACTGCACAAACCAATGGTCAAACTGTTACACCATAATAGGGCACTTAACCTGTCAGTCAGGTTATACCCGCCCACATTACCTGAGGTCAAACAGTGCAGGTCTGCCCTCTACTGGAAGAAAATACCACATTGCCGCAGTCGCCCCAGCTGTCCATTGAAACAGTTCACTGGGATTTCTGTTACTGTACTTATTACACATTACACCTCTACAGGCCAGGCCACAGCCCCAAAGCAAATAAACACATTGATGAAAAACAAACATTTATAATTTTCTGAGCCCCAATTTAGACAGGGTGCAAGATGTGCATATGCACACTGGGTGGCCCCTTTGTGGCATTGAATGGTTTGGTGATATCATAAACCGCCTCATCCGATCAGGCCGTAATAATATGAGTGCTCCTGCCAGTGGCGCTGGTCTGCTAGTCTGAATCCATACACTCCCCCTTCATCAGAAAAGGACTACTTTTTAAAACGTCAGAAAGCGCAACTATATTCTTGAAACTGTGTGCTAAGCTTCCTGCTTCCTTAACTCCTTTTTAATTGCATTTATTTCCATAATGCCAAAAAACAAGGTAATTGAGTCATCTTCATTTTTCAATCTCAAAATAACACTATTTAAGACCGTTTGTTTGTTTTACAAACAATAGCAAAAATCACAAGAGATACAAATCTGCTCTGCATATTACAACCATGCACAAACGACATCACAGGGACAACCAATATTTCCTTAAAAATATTTGCATCTGAAGTGTACATTCATGTCTTAGTATGCAGAGCGCTTCTTCATCAGACCCCAACATGTTTCATTCCTAAACTGACGGATGGACCTTCTTCATGGAGATGTATTATGTGACTGTGCGATGACGGAATGGGGATTAATTCTAGGTGCAATATAATTTACCAAATAAATGATTACGGTGACCCTCGTCTATTAGGGACTAACCTCATGATTGTAGCCTGACATGTGATTTTGATTTACATTTGCATATGTTATGCCATTATTGTACTTCCATTCACAAGAGTCTGATCTTTTACTTTCTGTCGTGCATCGTTACCTTTGATTCAGTATGGCACAGATTATCTTGCTAAACAGGGCAGTATTTCTTGAAAGCCGGAAGGTGAGCAATGCATGTTTACTTTTTCTTTTGAAGGTAACTGCTCACAAAATAGCAGGGATTGATTGCATTGGTTCACAGCTGTTGATTAAACAACATACAATGATTAACGTGGGCCACAGCTGCTCCCTGTATTGTCCAGCTGACACTGTGCATCAATGGTCCGATTTCAATGGAGGCTGATGACATGCCCTGTTGTTATTAGTTCAAGTGATGCTTGGATTAAAAAGGGTGTAATTGACGAGGTGGCTGTTCTTGGTTTGGAATTGTGACATCCGGGAGAATTATGCAAATAAACCACCTGGATGAGATTATTCTTGTGAAATATTGGCTTTCAAACCACAGATGTCTGCGCAACAAACTTGGCCAAGCCTGCGATATGCTGTTTATTGTCAATGCCGAGGGATTGGAGCGGCTTCATTGCCCCCCACCCCCGAACCACATCAAATAAACTTGATAGGTAGCAGCATGTGATACTAGATAAGTGGTCTCCAAGTTTGGTCCTCAGAATCCAGTGCCATGTCAGAATATCCACACAGAAATACAGGTGAACACAGTGGAAGTGAATGCGAGCTATTTACATAGTACCTGGTGAAGTCTCTCAGGGACTGGCTTGGCAGAACCCTGAACTACCTGCATCTGAACATGCAATGTCCCATTCATGCATGTATTTTTATAATGTGCCACATTACATGCAAGTCACTTCTGGGCGCTTCCAGGCCAGATAACCTTTTGACAAGCAATGAAATAATTGCACGCATTGCAATAAAACAAATGGAGTCATTATTTTCAGATTTTCTTCAACTAAATGTATGTCTGTCTTAAAAATGATTCGTGTCCAACTAAGTAACTTAAATAAAATATCTCTTAAAAAGTACATCTATATTTTACTTTAGAAAATATTTCTTCTGCCCTGTTTCAGAGCCGACAGCTAGTGCTTAGAAGCGTTTGCGATGTTTACTCTTTATAAACTGAGATTTGTACAGGTGGTCTGCTCTATAGAGAATTCAGATTTCCTGAGAGGATGATGCCCCTGGTGACCTGTAGGGCTGGGACAGTAGTGTCACATGTAGGTATTTGATGGACAAGTGAGCCACTGTGCCCCAGTCGTACTGATCACTCCGAACCATCAACCTGCGTGGGAGTATCTTGGTTCTCCTAGAGCAAGGGTCTGCAACCTTTGGCTGTCCAGATGTTTTGGACAACTCCCATGATTACTTAATATTTAATATACTGGTGAGGTCTGCTGGGAATTGTAGTCCTAAACACCCGGAGAGCCAAAGATTGTAGACTCCTGACCTTATAATAGTTTTTGTTTTATAACGTGCTTAATACCGAAGAGGTTTCTAAGCACAGACCTGTGATTAGAACCTGTGTTGCTCTGCGTCTTCTTGCTTCCAAGAGGAGCGCAATTGCCACTGAGCATTACTGCCTGTGCCACTAGGCGGCTGCTCCTCCTCCTCCTCTGAAACCAAACCAGTAATCTAGCTTTTCCAGTAAAGATGTGCCCTACTCATCACTACAGTGTCTACTGGATCCTCTCTCGATGGGGATAAGACGCAGCCATTCAGACAATATGCCCTTGCCACCAGCAATGGCCATGGCAGCCATTATTGAAACCGTCAGAATTTCATATTCAGTCTGTTATCCACCATACTCATGATGAGAACCTCATGCTATATTATTACTTAATCAATATGCGGCACAAATATGAGCAAAAATACCTCCTGAAGTAACAAGGAGTTTGCCAATCATTTCGGTGTAGCGTTTATTCATCGACAGTCCTTTTCCGTTGTTTTTTTCCCTGATTTACTTTTCTCTTGAAAAAACAAATCAAAAAATATATGGGGGTGGTTTGGGCAAGGGTATATAAGGGGTCTGGGGGGTAGTGAATAGTGTACAATTAATAGAGGAGGGGGAGTTGGGGTGCAACCCCCTAAAATAAAAATACAATTTTCAATGAATTATTTCGAGAAAAAACAATTTGGAAAAAACCCATAGAAAAAACGACAGTCGATGAAGGAACATAGAACCGTAATTGTACATCAAAGATGCTCCACTTCTCACCCTTCTGTGCAGGGCTGTGGGATTGCTGCCATGTCTTTGCAGTTTTTTGCCCCTGGGATAGTGCTGCTATCCTACATGCATTTGGATCCTCCAAACCCTTTTGGATTTGCATTTATATTTCCGGAATAATGCATGCATGGACTGCTCGTGTGGCCGTGATAATGTAAATCCACAGGACCCATCAGCACACTCTATGCACTGCAGTAATGGCAATTGCTTTGCTTGTTTTATTTTTCTAATGCATGATTCTTTATGACTTCCTAAGAGTTCAATGTAAGTGTCCACATT
The DNA here is from genome assembly GCF_040938575.1 of Ambystoma mexicanum. Taxonomy (NCBI): domain Eukaryota; kingdom Metazoa; phylum Chordata; class Amphibia; order Caudata; family Ambystomatidae; genus Ambystoma; species Ambystoma mexicanum. The sequence continues at coordinate 171,548,180 of NC_090929.1, forward strand.
ATTGTATAGCCAATCATTTGGGGGGTTTTACCCATTTCTGAATACTCCCAAGATTGGATGACAAGGGAGCTTCAGCAGAAGGCGAGGTGCAGGCGCCAAGATTGAACTCCATTCCTCCAGTTCTATGCTGTACAGGTGTTTCTCAGGTAATAGGATAGCAGCACATGTCACACAGGACTTAGAGCAGCTAACAGAAGAACTTTAAGTGTGGACAGAGGGTACGCATTTAAACGTTGTGAATGTAAGAACCTTGGAAGGTTCCGATCTGTTTGGTGTGATGTCCGGGAAAAGCCAATGTTCATGAAGCACTGTGGCCACCATCGTGATTTGAAATGAAAGCGTTCAGTGCCCTAGTCCTTTCTTCATGTTTAGCATACAGAGATGCCTCTTTAAGAGATCCATGTTTCTGCTCTTTGTTAAAACCTGAACTGTACTTCAATTCTTGGAAGTTATCCGGTTGAATGGGTCCTAATCATGGGCACTTGTGTTTAATGGGTTAAGATACAGTATTGGTGAAGCACTCCAGAGGGCAGGGCCAGCAGTGCAGAGTGCCCGGTCAACTACAAGCGAGAGCAGAACAGAATGTTTCTTCCTTGAAACTTAGCAACTGCTCTTGACCTGCTTCGGCCTCCCATTCTGTTCCTCTTTGCCTCGCCTTTACTTTATGGGGAGATGAAGCACGCTTCATTCCTCAATGTTCTGCCCAAGCTTCCGGGCCCCCACACAGATGAATGTCATTGAAGCCTCAAACGTCCTTCCTGTTCTTTCTCTTTCTTATCACTGTGAGCGGGTGCTTCACTAGGACGGCTCAGGCATGGATCGTGCACGGCCACATAATGGAAGCACGGCGGAGGGCGATGGCGGTCTATAAAAAGCAGCTGGGCTTGTCAGTTAAATGTGATCATAGCCACGTCCTCTTAAACCACCTACTTGCAACCATTCAATCCTTAAAGAAATTGGCTCCCACTCTCATGGGCGTAATTTATGGGGGGGACAAGAGTATTTGTCCCCAACTTTTGTGGCACACCATTGTGTCCCACTCATTTGGCAGGGTCCCCTTTCATTTAGATGTCATGTCCCCCCCCAGCATTTTCAGCAAAGTTACTCCACTGCCCACTCTCACTCTGTTGATGCAAGTCTCACACCTTAGGAGGGCAGTCTCACTCTTGGCCAATCTCAACTGTCCTACTCGCTGTAATTGGAAAGTCCCAAGAGGAATATTATTTTTGTAAATTATTTTTATTGGGTACATTAACTTGATAAGGCATTCAACAAAGAGCACAGTTTTAACTTGATTGTGTACAGCTGTATGTGTAATATTCGGGTGCAAAATGTGCACTTGCCACGAGCCGTTTGCTAGTGATATTTGACCCTTGGCTTTCTGTTTCTAATAACTCACCATTCACACATTTTAAGGGAAAACAGCACTCCCAATCACCCACTCCCTACTCAGGGGTGGACATGCCTATAGGGAACTCTGGGCAGTTGTCCCAGTGGGCCTCTGCACCTTGGCCCTCTTTTGTGTGGTTTTTCCACATTTTCTCATAGGACAATGGTTGGGCTTGCTGAACATTTGTAATTAGGAGCCACTTTGAACATTATTCCGGGGCCTCTTTTGGTTCCCAGTCCACCCCTGTCCCTACTGTGTAAGCAGCCATTGCGCGTTAATCGCTCCTTAAAATGCCTAAATGTACAACGGTGATAAACCAGAGCAGAACTCCTCAGAGCTCCGAGCAGAGCTCTTCCAAGCTTGGAAGTTAGTTGCGGAGGACTAATGAACATCTAATCATCACAAGTGCAGATTGTGGCAGTTAAGGCACTGGCTTTCCCTTTCCTTGGAATCGAAATCTGTGGAAATAATGTTTGTCCTTTTTTCCGAATCCACGGAAATTCGTCCACATGCAAGCACAGTTTTTCTAGCAGGGCCTTCCATGGAATTTCCAAATGTCAGAACCTCTGCTTACTAGATGGCCACTACCATGCATTTTCAAATGGAAGGTAGCCGGAAGAATCATGAAATGTCCCCCTAGCCTATTTACCCAACTAAATCTCGGAAATAAACTTAAGTCCAATTTACGGTCTTCATAGTCTAGCCCCGTGAGGTATTCGACCATCCGCACGGTGGGTGAGCGCTTTCCTGGGCTTTTTTGAAATGTTTAATTAAATGGAATGATGGTAGACCAACCACAGGAAAATGTGTGGGGCTAACCCACACACATTTCCCTATGCGCACACCACTACAAACTCATAGACCCGTGCACTCTGGGTGGACACAGCCCACAGGCACATTCCGCCTGTCATATTTAGTTGGGTTATGAAAGCCAGGAGTACACCATGTCACCTCCAGAAATGCAGAGGGCCAAGCTCCCCCCCCAACATAGCCAGCCTGATTAACTAACAAAGGCTGCATGGATCCACCCTGCTCTTTTGTTCAGTCCTGCAGCTAGTGGCAGCGATTGGTGTCTAGTCAAATGGTCGACACAAATGGTCGACACAATTTGGTCGACTGGTCAAATGGACGAATTATTTTTAAATTTATATATATATAATTTTGTAGGTTTTCGTTTAGGGAAAAAAGGGTTTTTTAGCAAAAAAAAGGGGGTCGGGGGGGACCCCAAAAAAAAAAAAAGTGAAAAAACAAAAATAAAAAAATTCGACCATTTGACCTGTCGACCTTTTGGTGTCGACCATTTGTCCTGTCGACCATTTATATTAGACCAAATGACCTAGAACCGCAGCGATTAACATACAATAACATACTAATAGAGTGTATTTGAAACAGGCCCACATGGGTCCTGTCTGCAAAGTATATCAAAAGAGACAGAAAACCCCAACAACCTTTCATATGTAACTGTGTCAACCTGAAGCCAGCTCCTGCCCTCAGTATTGATTGACAGTGAGCTGTCATGTCTGGGACTGCATGTTTACAGTAATCCACCCCGCAGGGAGACCCCATTCATAAGGTACAAGAATGTGATTTGCAGGAGCCAGTGATTCTGAACACGCCGTAGCTTTAAGAGAGACCTGCCGCTTTAATCAGGAACCACAGAGAGCTCCATTAACCAGAGAGACCCTTTGATCCACAACAGACAGGAAGATGGGTGGGACTTAGTATTACATGTTTTCACCCCTTTGCTTTTCTGTTGCAAAGCACTCTGGTTATGACCTCACGCATACAGCAGATTGTTGGCGGAGACCCAGGATTGGTTCATTAAGGCAGGCTTAGCCTACACCAATCCCTGTGGTCCATTTGGCTTTAAAAGAGGTCTGAGCCCATCCTTTGGAGGGATCATCTGAAGACTTTGCACGGAGTAGCAAGAAGAACTCATCATTGGACCCTGGCTGAAGGTACAGTCTGACTTACATCTTCCACCACTGAAGGAATCCCGGGACCTTCAAAGAGGGAAGCAATAATCCGCCTGTAAACATTTCCCAGGGAACAGAGGGAGATACGGAATCCAGAGGACCCTCCAGCAGCTCCAGAACTGGTACCCAGCCAGTACACAGTGTGCCCTGCTAGACTCTGCAGCAAGCTTCCTGGATAAGAAGTGCCAGAAGGTCTCTGAAACCGAAACAAAGGACAAGGCAGCTGCCTGCAACACACTCCTCAGCGTTAGGCCGTCCGCCTTAAAGGATGACACAAGCCCATTGAAGAAGCTGGGAGAAGTGCCTCGACAAGCATCTACCGACGTCTGCGTTAAAGGACATTTATGAGCAAGTCTAGTTCCTTGAGCTGCAACCAACTGCAACGCTGACCGTTTCGCAGCAGTCACTTAAAGACATCTGAGACATCTCAACCAGTGCTTCAGAACCGCCGATCAGCACTGAGACAACGGTTCCTGAGCCACTGTGTAGGCCAGCCTGCTGCCGTTCATCCAGCGTCGCTCGCCGAATCATCCAGCTTTGCAAGCCGAACCGTCTTGATGCCTGATACCCGCAGCTGACTCCCAGCTTGGACTCTGTCCCAGAAGCCTGCAAAGTGCCCTGAAGCCAACCTGGCCCTGTCGAGCACCAACAACACTTAAAGCACAAGGTACATTGTGGTTCTGTCCCCATGGTCCTTCCTGGAAGGCCCCTAAAGCCATTTTAAGACCCATTGCCACCTTTGTGCTGCAACCAAGTAACCTTGAACTATTGCGATTATCTACCATACCGACTTCCCTCCTGTCATAATCCAGAGTGCATTCCTGTTCCTTCTTTGAAACTGTCTGTCCTCTGCATTTCTTTACAGGGTGCCTTGTATTTTGTAGTGTGCTAGAACTGTCTGTTGAATAATAATAAAGTAGATATGTTTATACAACCTTTACTGGACAGTCCCTTTTATCATTGGGTGATAATTGAATTTTCACTGTGTTGCAACTAACCAACGATCCACGACCTTGCGGAGATAAGCCTGCCGTTGCATCCAGGTTACCAAAATTGGACAAGGAGGTTTATAATTTGCTTGTGTTTCCAATCTGTTTGGATCCCTTCAGGTGTACTAGAGGTGTGGGGCTACTTGATCGATATTCATCCCTGGAGCACTGGTGCCCTGGAAGTTGATTTGTCACAAGCCCCAGCTTCCACACCGCAGACACCCAATCTAAAGGTGCCATCTGCACCAATCGGATGTTTATAGACCATGTGTGTCATAATGTGTTTCATGTCTGACTGTCCCTCCAGAGCAAGGAAAGTAAAACAGATGCATGGAGAAGTGAAAGTTCCAATCTTGCTTTTCTTAAACTGGTGATTTTCTGTACATGAGTTTGTGTAGGCGATGGTAGCACTTGCCTGAGAAACCCAGATTTCATGCATTATTCCGCTATTAAACACGCACTGATAAAGCCAGCAGGTTTAAGCGCAGCCTCTAACGCCATGCAAACATTATGCCATGACTAAGGGATAGCACTAATGTTCACAGAATTGCAAGGTGCAGGAATTGGGCTGGATTTCTTTGGATCTGGCAAAGAATTTCCCTCCAGGTACCAGATCAAGGGAAAACAAAAGTGTGGGCCTGCAGCCCCATTGATTAGCTGTTTCAGAACCAAGTGTTCTCAGACACAATTTCAAGCTCAGAAGATCTCTGCTCCAGTTTGACTTTTTATTTTATAGTTAAACACATTAAAGTGTGATTAACGCTAGATGGCTGCAGACGGAAACGTTAGTGGGTAATGGGGCGTGGCAATGGTGGGTGTCATGTTGCTTAATAGGCAACAAATGTTGGGTCATTAGGAATGACAGAACAACATACTTCTACATACCTGTGGAACAATTACTGCATGCAGATGATGGTATCATGTATTTTCCTCCAATGTGTTCTTTTTCAAACTTACAGTTCTAAAACAGAGCAGAGATTGTTTTTGATACAAATTACTGTGCATGCTAGTACATGTAGGCTTCCTTTTATGATGGGGGGAAACTAAAGCTGAAATCACCTGTTTCGCGTGTTGCTCGAATGATGCATAGATTGTGAGGTTCATTTATTATGTGAGTTGTGCAGGTTTCTCTTTAAGACAGTGTTATGTTATTTTAGCCCTATGTTATTATTTTTTTGGCAAGCATATACTTTTCCTGCCATGATTCCACTGCTAGCCCAGCCACTCCCCATCCACCATCACACCCACACATCATCATGGCAGAGTGTAGTCAAACCTATTTAGCATACCACTATCCATGCCAAGATTAGTTGATGCAATTGGTGTTTTTAAAGCTCCACTTATGAGCCAAATCCTAACCAAGAATTGGCACCGAGGGATGAAACTATTAAAGCGGCGTAGACAGTAATTTCACTCCGTGTCAACTAATTAATGGCTTAAAACTGTAACCGCCGATTTTTTTAAAATGTATTCCCGAAAAACTAACTTCGCCGTAAGACGGCAATTAAGAGTAAATAATTAGCTATTTTTAGACAAGATGGTTTATGTTTATTTATTTATACAGGGCTCCAATTTGCCCAGAGAATTACTGACGCAGGAGAAACAAAAAAATACAAAAACAGCCACCAACAAAAACCAACAACACACAAAAACAGAAACAAATCAGAAAAGAAATTTTAGGCTAGATAACATAAGGCAGAAAAATCAGTAATCAAGTCTGATGAAGCTCTCGCCCGGTCATTACAGGAAAGATGGCACATTACTGGTAACCCACCCCACCAAAATACAATCCCTTCCATTCTGGGTACAACACTGGTCAATCGTAATCCTTTGCATGATTATGAGATCTAACATTCTTATGACACCTGGCCCAGTTTTTTGCTGCAGCCTCGGGAGGATAGCTCAGGGGCAACATGCTCGCCTTGTAAGCAAGACGACACGGGGCAGCACAGGCTCAATCCCCACGTCCGCGCTTAGAAACATCTGGGTATTAAGCGTGTTATAATTAACCTATCATATCATAGCCATGCCAGTACTGTGTTCCTTGGGGCACCCCTAGGTTCATGGCCCACAGATGGCTCCACATTAGTGATAACATTTCGGTAGTCGATAACAGTCTTCTTCAAGAACTCGTCAGCCATTGGAGGCATGAAAGTTTTACCAATGCTCAGATTTCCAGGGAGACAGTATTTTGGGTTAGCAATATTATATTGGATTGGATAGGTATTAAAGGGACTTGGACAACCTCTCCTTCCTTCCTCAACATCATCAATAGTGGTTGCACCTGCTTTCCATCATGTTGCATGGGTTGACTTGCCCTGTAACTGCCTGGGGAATATTTCAGGTTACAGTGCAGAAGCCAAGCTTGTTTTCCTTTCAGATCCCCAGGAATACTGTACAGCTTGTCCGATGAAAGATGAAGTGCACTTATATTACATGCCATACGGTAAGCCGCCACGCCTCCCTCTGGTCTGAGGCTATATGCAGAATAGGACCTCATTCCTAAGAAGCAAACCTGCATTTACCAGCGGTTTCGTCCCGAGGCAAGCTGCGGGTATGTCTGACTGCTGTGGAAGAAAAACATCCAATAAAAAACAAAAAAGGACAGAATCCCACATGAAGGACTGCCCTGAATTGGGGCCGACAGATACCCACTTGGCTTTGGTGTTCTGATTAATAGTTTTGAGGGCAGGTGTCTCCTTCTATTGTCTGTTTCATGTTCAGGGTTGGTGTAGCTTAGATTTCTTGGTCGGTGGGTCTTTGGTAGAGTTCCCCTTAATGGAGATCAATTCTTTCATTGGACTGTTATTTTCCACATGTTTCGATGACAAGATCGAAGTTTGAGCTTTTCTAGGATGTTATCATTGCATTGTTAATGACACATGAGGCTAGACCGTGCTTTAAGTGCCATGCAGAATGGAGCCAGGGCTCTTACCAGGAGCGCCGCCAAGGGGGGGCCACGGCCACCCTTATAAAAATGCTGCCCCCCCCACTGGCCCATTCAGTTATGTGTGTTTGTTTTGGTGTGCCATCCCTATGAAAAATGTCTAGGGGAGCCACTGGCTCTTACAGGGGCATGGCTGAAAAGGGGCATGGCCTAACAGGCAGCATTCGGGTAAGAGTCGTCTCTCTTAATTGCGGTGCCAACCACCTGCCAGGCACCCCTTTGCATGATCATCACTCTCTCACCTGGGGGGCGAGGGTAATGATCCCTGCATCTCCAGGTAAAGCAGTGCCTCGTGGCGTCATCGCCACAATTCAGGAAGAAAAGGCGAGGTCGCTAGAATCCTGAAGCTCTTGCTTATATCCGAGATCTTTAGGCTTTAGAAAAAAAGGTATTGGTTTCTAGCGGCCTGATGGGCTAGGGTTACCAGGGGACTTTAGAGAGCCCTAGCACGGCCCCATCTCAGACGCAATTTTCGGAGACTGATGGGGCTCTGACGCAGGTAGCCCCGGTCCACTTAAAGCCCTGAGATTTATCCAAACTAAACGGCACTCCTTTAATGAATGCAGTTAGGATGATCGGAAGAAAAGTCACAGCCAGAATTTTAACATATGAATGCACATTGTTCACAGATCTCTAGAGAGCTTCATATGTGTACCAGGGCCCGTGGGATGGACATACTTAATGGCCAGCAGTAAATAATAATGTATTAGTATATAGTGCAGCTCCCCCAAAGAGCTCAGTGCGCCGACACAAAGACATACAACACATAACAAGAAGTGAATACATGTAAACAAGCAATACAAGATAAATCAAGCCAACAAATCCTCTCTATCAAAAATACATGCCATGGGAAAGTAAGAAACAAGATTCACTGACGAAATTGGAAAATAATGAGTCTAAACAAGTTAGTCCAGTATGATTCTCATGTTGGTATTCAACGACAGTGCTCAGATTCTTGCGTAGGCTCAAGAGCAATTGGAGGTTGCTCTGTCCGCAACCTATTATGATACAATCTGTGTTGCTCACAGTGCACCATTCATCGATTTGCACCCTATGGAGAATGTTCAAATTCTGCATTCTAATACAGACCCGACCAGCTCTAGAGTCTAACCAGGCCAGGACTTTATGCCCGAGGGCATCTTTCGGCTCAGCCATACCAGGCCTCTCCACAGTCTAAATTATGAAGTTCCTCCGATCCCTGGCAAACCCTCTTAAATTTATGTCAGAGATCTCCGGCATATGGGATTGCCTAATGAGAATGTCCCTCTGATTGGAAAAGATGGATGTTCTGCATGAGGTAGCCACACGTCCGGCAGAACTTTGGGACTTTTGAGACAAAGGCATAGCATGGCTCGGAGAGAGACTGCTACTGGGCGGTTGGCAGGACATACTGAATCAACCTGATATCCAGAAGATTCCATGTTAGCAGTGCCCAGATTATTAGATCCGCTCAGCTCCACTTGACAGTGTTGATCCACGTTGACAGTGTTGATCGACCGTATAAACATTCTGAGCAGTTTGGCAGGACTTGTCGGCCCTTTCACGGCAAAACTGCAGTACCCTCTTATCCAAAGAGTCAAGGCAGGAGCAAAGATCCACTACTTTTGTGCACTGGTGAAGCTCACAAATGATATTCTCCTTGATGCGATGCCATATCCTCGGGTTACCTGGCTCAACACTCACCCCTGTGTCAGATATAACTTCATCCATCCTTTTCATAGGTGACTGCATTGATAAAAGCAAGGATGATACTAAACTGCCAGCACTTCTATTTAGCTTCCCAATGAATACTTTTGCACACAGATAGTCAACCTGATTGACCACTCCATCATTTCCCAACTCAATACTTGTCCCTGGCGTACCCATAATAGGGACAGGATCCTCATCACCAGGTGATTCGGGTCTCGAGTCTCGATGGCGCGGTCTCCACTGAGAAATCCTTACTAGCACCTCAGACATTCGGCTCCCACTATATAAAGACGCAGTCAATGTGCTGTGCTCTGAAAGAGTATGGGCCTCATTATAACTCAGGCGGTCCGGAAATAACGGTGGCGGTAAACCCGCCGCCACCGTTGTTTCCGGACCGCCTGATCCCGACTCCTGCAGACGGGAGGTGATGTTCCCGCCAGGTCTGACCTGGCGGGTTTAACACAGCCCGCCTGCAGGCGGACGAGGAAACACCGGCAGCATTACGAGATGCTGCCGGTGTTTCCATGATCCCCATTCCCATCGAGTCCCATAGGACTCGATGGGAATGGGGATTAACACCATTCTGCCTCCGTGATTCCCGGAAAACCGGGGTTGTAATGCCCTGGTAATTCCGGGAATCACTGAGGCGGAATGGTAATACGAGTCCGGCGGTAACCAGGCAGTTTTACCGCCACGGTTACCGCCGGACTCGTAATGAGGCCCAATGTCCTTCTTGTAAAGACCTAATACTTTGTATTTTGTATTTGTTTCGTGCACCGAACCCTGAGGTAACTGGGCGCTGGAAAACGTGAGTGTTACAGGCATAAATAATACGTTGACAACAGATAAGAAGACCAGTGGTTACAATTCCGTTTAAGGACAGTAAAAATGTTTACAGGGGAATGATACAGGTATAAATAGAACTCAGACAGAGGTGGGAAGACAAATGCTTACAGATAGGTCTGTTGTTACTCATTTCCAAATGGGAACGAGCGGTTGAAGGGGGGACGCCTCATCGGCTGGGCTTGTCTCTAAGCCAGCTTTTACTCCAGTTTTGAAGGTCAAGAAGGATGGTTCTAGTCTGTAAGAAGGGGGCAAAGAGTTCCAGCACTTGGCTGCTTCGACAGGGAAGCTAGCACCACCTGCCGTTTTTAGATTGAACCTTGGTACTAGGAGGTGATTGGATTGGGCAGATCTGGTGTGCCGGGATGGTTGGTGCTTGCTGAATTTATATGACAGATATTTTGGAGCTGCATTAGACATTTATGTGTAATTGCCAGGGTGTACGTAGAGTGATTCTGTCGTGAACAGCAAGCCAGTTGGCTTCTCGTATGATAGCGGAGATGTCGCAGGATCTGGGAAGGTTAAGTGCTGCTCTCAATGAATTATTTTGTAAGACTTGAAGCCTATTTAAGTTCTGTTCCGAAGATCGTAGGAACAGTGTATTACAATAGTGAATCTTTGATAGTGCTAGGGCTCTGGCCAGCGTTCTCAGCTGCTAGTCGACAAGTAGGATTTGCAGCTGTAGCTTAGCTTGTTTGTGTAGGCGGTAGAGGATGCCACAGCACTAACTTGTTTTTTTAGGGACAGAGTCGAGTCCGGGTAGACTCCCAAGGTTTTTATTTCCTTGGCGACTTTGATCCAGTTCCCGCTGATATTGAAGGATGTGTATCTTTGCTCAAGTTTGCTTAAGCGTGCCTGGGTGCCGACAATAAGAAGCTCGGTCTTATCATCATTAAGACATAGGCTGTTGGTGGCCACCGAGGCCTGGATTTCTAGGATTTACACCTGAATTTAAGGACTTAGGCTGGGACAGTAACTCAAATAAGAGATTAGTCATTGATTTAATGGCCTGAGCTTTCTGACAGACTCACAAAGGATATAGGCAGTAACGGCAGGTTAAAACGGTGGAGATGTCTTATCATGCTCCACCTACCTCCATAGACTAAACACTAGATCACACCACCACTATAGGATACGGTGTCACCAAAACAGACTGCTAACTTTTAGGCAGGAACCAAGCACATGCAACATTTCTGTGCAATTCCAAGCAATGTATCATGAATGACATGCCACCTGCCTGAACCTCCACCAACCTCCTCCCAACAACTCTGTATTCACCCTTGGTGGCCGCCAACCGGTTCCGCCACTCTGCCAAGCACTCCTGGGGACACCAGGAAAATCGCAGGGGCTCGGCAATCCGGGTTAGGGAGGGCCATAAAACAACACACAGAGGATGAGACAGGAGCGCTCCATGCCAGGTAGATGCTGCCCGTAGCCAGCAAGCCGCACAGTGAGCATGCATGAAAATGTGCGCGCACACACGGCCGCTTCCGCTAGCTCCTCTCCATGGGGCGGTTCAGCGGTAATGTCCCTCATTGAACCGATCCATTCTGGCAGGTCCCTTGTCAGCATTTTAACGGCACATATCTCGCATAATCTCTTTTCCTACACACCAGTAATCTGCATCCAAACCAATTGGGACGTATGAATATTTTAAAGCTACTAATGCAGAGAATGCAATGCCCACTTTTCTCACCTAACGTCTTTATTTACTCTCTTGTTTCATAGGTGGTTTCACCTCCTCGTACTACTCGTTTCCCCTGTGCTTCCTCTCATTTCCGCTCTCCAACTCTACCACTATTTAAATCCAACCTCAAAGCTCTTCTTCTTTTTGGTGAACCTGTTTTCAAGGACTCTACGCTACTGCATCACCCTTCTTTTTTTCTCTCTCCCTGTCCTTCATGCAGAACCCTACAGGACGTTTCCATCACCCCTCCATCCTTAATTCAGCACTCCTTCCATTATCCCGTTCCTATGTCATTCTGTCCTGCCCTCGTCCCTGGTTTATGTTTCCACCTGCCCCTGCAACATCTGGTCTTTAAGTCACATTCTCCCACCCTATTGTGAAGGACCCATGTCCTCCACTCTGTTATCAATGGTACATTTTGTAAGCATTTTTGTGGCAAAAATGCATTATTTTTCTGTGATTTCTATAAATAAATACATTTTTTTAGAAATGGGCTGCAACTGAGGCCTCTAGCGATTTTAGTGCACTGTGTTTTTCATTCCTGTGCAGATTTTAAATAAATAAGCCCAGGGAGCGATGTTTACAGAACTTCTTTGTTGGCATAACGGTTGATCACGTAGAGCGATAATGCGGTTCTCTGTTTTCTGGTACCAGATTATTATCGCACTAGTGCACTTTATCAAGGATGTATACAAATTGCTTGGTGAAGATTTTATTGATGGATTTTAGACTGAAATGTATTATACGTGCGACATGTGAGTGAATCCAATTGATATAAGGAGCATATAATATAGAATCATGATGTGTAATACGCTGCTTAGATCACTGTTTTAATGTTGATAAGAAAAAGATGAATTATTTTTATATGTATTGTTTGCCATTATTAAGTTATTGGAATGACTGTTAATGATGTAATGCATAAAGGTTTATTGCTAAAAATATATACTTAATAAATAAAGAAATAAATACAAGCCCACCTAATCTAAAAAATATAATAAAAGGCCAGATGTATGTTTGTCCGAAGCAGTAGCTTCACCTGCTGTCACCGCTAGAGGGAGCTGTTGCCTTAGGATACATATAGACAATGCCAATGTGCATTGCTTCACCTGTTGTCACCGCTAGAGGGAGCTGCTGCCTTAGGATACATAGTGGTCCTACTTTGTTAATGTAAACCTGCACTTTGGCTCGTGTACACAGTTTTCTACGCTAGTATGTAACATAACCCAAAAATCAGGACTGGTTTATTATTCCACACCCGAAATGAGACATGAGACCCTGTTCCATGAGTTGTGCTCTTTTAAAGACTTGTTCAAAGCCCACAAGACGTTGTGTGATGCGAGGAGGATATAGGTGATGGTTGACACTTAACAGGGCTTCTGTGATGTAAGGCCTCTTTCCCCGTAAGCGATGGGCACCTGCTGATGGAAGACATGGGGGCCCGTAAGGACATCCACGCAGAGAGCGTGGAAAAGACTGAGGTGTGACAGCAAACGAGATCACGAAGAAAAGGCGAGAACGGTGGAAAGGGAGATTGAAAAACGGAGAACAAAAGAGGGGTAGAGAAAACGAGATTGAGAGGGAAAGAGAAGGAAGGAAACATGGTAAGGGATTGCATTTCAGGGAATTACCTAGTTAAAGGAAAGAAAATGAGGGGCAGATGAAGCAAAGAGTATGCAAGGGAGAGATGGAGAGGTAATCCCCATTTAATGGGTCAGAGTGAGACAGAATGATGGAGCGTAGGGGCGGAGGGGTGTGACTTGCACAAAGGGACGAGGTGGGAAAAAGGGTGAGCACTAGAGAGTATTGTCAACAGGACAGAGTCCTGGCATCATTTACTGTGGAAGTCAAACAAGGAAAGGCAGTTGGGCTCTGGGGGTGGGAGCAGGCCTTGACCCCCAGGCCACTGTTTTTTGGTGCAGTTGGTGTGCAGTAGTTGAGTTCTTCAACGCAAAGATATCCACCTCCTTTTTATTTAGCAAATAATACTGCTGCTTAGCATGTTGCTAAGCACTTGACATGTTGCTATAGAAGCCAACTGGGGTACAAAGAGATAATACAAGATTGCACCGTTTAATCGAATGGGGGAAAGCAAGATTGGATCCCAATTATCCTAGTTCACTGTCTCCGATTCGACCACCAGGCCCGATATTCCAAAGGATCCTTTGTTATCCCTTGGGCGAGATCATGGTGTTATGATTTCTAAGATCACGGAAGTGCCGATTGATATAATTATCAATTGTAGTTCAAGGTATGTTCAGAAAGCTATTCCTGTATCCTCTTGTTGCACAGCACTCCATTGCTGCACAGCTAGGGTTGTGGCATATAAACGCCCAGCACATGCATCACGCAATGCAAGCCATTTGAAGGACATGCGTGCACCAGTGCGTCACAGACGATAACGAAGACCTATGAACATTCAAAGTTGGAATCCATCGCTGAATATGAACCTATTGCTAATAAGGTGCCAAGGTATTAAAAAAACATTCATTAAAAAGTGAAACCAACTGCTGACTGCAGCGATGACCCAACATGCCTTTAAGGGGGCAAACATCAGGGGCAAGGCACCCCAGGCTGCACTGTTGAAGAAAAAACAAAAACCTTTATCTAGGAAAGCAAGGGATCTCCTACATTACAGAAAGCAAGATTAAAAAAGACAAATCCCATAGAAATGGCGCAAAGATCTTGTAGAGAAAACCCCTAATATTATTGGTGCTATTGACTAATGTGGCAATAAGACCCGAGGCGGCGGGCCAATACCGCCCCAGGTAATGCCCCCGGGGCCATTGTTACTGGCCCGTTAGACTGGGGTACTAATGGCATTTTTTTCTGTTCTGAAAAGCTGCCGTGTTTCGAAACAGAAAAAATAAATAAAATAAAATAAAATAAAATGGCTGCTGGGAAAGGGAAAACGTAGTCTGTTTTCCCTTTCCATGGCGGCCATCGGGAGCAGACGAACTGGGAACAGAAATGTACCCAGCGCATACGCTCCAGAGAAAAAGAAAAAAGAAGGTAAGTGGGGCTGGGAGGGGAGGGAGGGGATAGTTTACAGGGGAGGGGGGTCGAGGGCAAAAAAAATTTACCTGAGTCCCCGGCAGGGCACAAAGGCAGCCTCCAGCCTTGGGGAGGCTCAGAGCGGGGATTGCCCCGTTTCGAGCCTCCTCATTGGCTAAGGGGCTGCCACACCCTCCGCCGGGAACAAACGCCGGCACGCTCGTACGTCCACGGGAATACCGTATGGTATGGCTCGGAAAAGAGCCAATCCACGTGTAGTATTTCCCATGGACAGAGCGTGCCGGGTACTAATTTGGAATATGTCATTCTTCACACACAACTACTTTGACCAATTCTTTTTAAGTTAAGAGATATAAGAAGGATCTGTAATAATTGCAACATTTAAAGTTTTACCCTAAAATACACTAGGGAAGAAACATTAAGAAACAAACATGGCAGGGCCAGGGAGGTAAAGACATAAGGTCATCTCAAATATCCCAATTAGTTAAAGTGACTCAATTTGCAAACTTTTCAGCATTTTCCACTTACGGTACGAAGCCCCATCTCTAGCGGAGAGGCCAATCCGGGCCTGAACCCAGTATTTGCTTTATTTGCTCTTTGGGTATGTGAACTATTTACAACATTTCTATATTTGCGTGAAGTGTTATAATTGACTCATCATATATCATATGATTTGGGAGCTCTGTGGCAATGCTTCTTCTTTGAGGCCAACCTAAAAAGCACACACCCTCCCAGCAGTTGTGCACTGAGGGCAGTCATTCAAAATGACCCCCTTTTGGGCTCTTCGCACACCCAGAAATAAACGTCTTGGTGAACCAAGCCCAGTGCCCATGGTTTGTCCTCCTACTCCCCTAGATAACCTGCACTATCCTCACTTAGAACATTTTGGGTGTCCAATATTGAGAAGCGCACCGCAAGCACCAATTGCCAACGTTTTAAGTAATTTAATGACAGAAAGGAAAGGGGTGTGGATAGAGGGAATAGGGGTGTATTACCCATTTCAATGAAGAGAGGAAGAGGGGCAAAATACACCACTGCAACTCTCCCGCCCCATAGCAAAAGATATTGAAACGGCAGTGTTTTCCAGGATTGTTTCATTATTAGTTATATTTATTGAGTGCGGACCTGGCTTCGGGAAGCAAAGGAGCGCTTAACAAGTCATAGGAGGACAGCGAGGTGAGCAGAGATACAAGGGAGCATGGATCTAGCAATGGGGAGGGGAGGATGGGCAATTTGGCAGCCAGGGACATACAAGGAACCAGGGGAATAAACCGAGGGAGCAGAACCACTCAGTCGCAGGTTGGGTGGGCAGTGTGTGTGAAACTAGATGTAAGGGGTGGAGCCATTTCTTGAAGAGGAGAGTCTCGAGCTCCTTCCTGAAATATAGAAGCTAAGGGGTGAGTCTCCTTTTCACAGGAAGGAGGTTCCAGAGTCTGGAGATGTAGACCGAGAAAGTCTGTCTTCTGATTCTTTCCCTCTTGCACCAGCAGAGTGCAAATCTGTACAGGTTCTTTACATCTAGTGGAGCCGAGGCCTCCAGAGATGCTGAGCTTGTCAGCAAAATAGATTGGGCACGTGGGGGTGACTGCCTTGTAATTGATGCAGCAGGATTTGAAGGTGATAAGTGTTTGCAATGGTAGGCATTGCAGTTCGATGAGGGTCGGGTGATTTGGTGCAATTTGCAGTCTTGATGAGTCATGCTGTAGCATGCTGGACACATTTCAGGGTGCCAGGAGGGTCACCGTAACACCTTCCAGAAGGGAATTGCTACCATCCAGGCGGGAGAGGACCAGGACTTGTACAGCAGGTCTGAAGTTGTTTGCTGGCACTAGGGGCTTGATTTTCCGTGGGAGGGAAAGTTAGTACCAAGCTGTTTGTGTCTACCTTGATATGTGCTCAGTGATGGAAAGATGTTTGTCGATGTAGAACCTAAGAGACTTGCCGCAAATGGTCAGCTGCGGTGTGAAGCCCTCAAGGTTCATAGTGGAGAGCCAGTTCTGAATTACAAGGAGTTTGATGTTGTTGGTCAACAGTAGGAATTCATTCTTTCAAAGGATGATCTTCATGTAAGCACTGGACATCCAGGACTGGATTAGTGTGAGACAGCCCTTAAGCCTGTACAATGTCTTAAAAGGAGGATGTCTTTGGTTAAAGCTGCGTGTCATCTACCCATTGGTGGAAGTGGATGTTGTGTGGTGCTCGGAGGGTTCTGAGTGGTTCATGCAAAGATTGAACATCACAGAGGTGAGGATGGATCTTTGCCGGAGTCCACAGGTGATGGGTAGACTTGGTGATCTGGGGGAGTCCAATTGGACGAATTGATGCCGGTTACCGAGGTAGGAGTTGAGCCAGCTGAGGACGATCTTTATTATTTCATTAGTTTTGTATCTTGAACGCAAACTCGAAACAAAGTGCTTTCGAGCACTATATAGTAAAACATCTCTGAAACTATACACCTGCAGCATAAAAGAAAAGAGCTACAACCGGATGACAACAAATATAGTAACAGCAATAAACCGATGTCAGGCTGATTAAAAACTTGAGACTAGAGCCCAGTTTTTAAACTTTTCAGGAAAAGTAGCACAGCGTTTTCAAAGTACCTCTCGTAGAGCATTCAAGTATACAACTGTTTTACCAGAAAAAAGCCATTTTCAGTATGTCAGCCCACCAAAATCAATAGGTATTGAGACTGCAGTTCTTATGGTTATGAAGGCAGAAAAGCCACCAGAAATGGTCCATTGGACACTAAATGCCTCAGGGTCAAACAAGGTGTGCCACCATCATCCCAGCTAAGAAAACCACTTTGAATTGAATCCTTGATTTTGCCAGTTATCAGTGAAGGCGTTCCAAGGCTTAGACGGCCTGGTACTAGCTACCCTCCCTGCAGAAAATGTACTTCTGCCTACAAGGCATCCTGTTCAGATCGGCCCTACAGGCCCTGGTCCTATCTCACTTGGACAGCCGACATATACTGTCCACCACCCTAGCATCTATGAGAAGCAACCTCCATGACTCTTCCACCCCATCAAAAGTTTTCTCCAAATAAGATCACATAACCTCAAAAAGCAAACTTCTTTGCATACCTTTACAAGCATGCACTACCTTCAAACCAAGCCGCAACATTATACAAAGCTGTTCCCATGCATGCTTCCTCCTCCCTGGGAGTCAATATGATCATTTCTGGAGGTCAGCACATCACTGGAAGTCAGGACCTAGCCAGGCTACAGCAGCAGAAATGCAAAAAGAGAGAACCAAGAAACACTCATTGTCGGTTCATGCCCCACACACTGGAGCCGCATTGCCATCGACACCAGACTCCCCCCGCTTAATTCAGAAAACAAATCCAGACCGGCAAAGAGAACCGTTTTTACACTCAATACCTACACCCCCACTAGACTCCACCTGGTCCAGTAATGCACCTGATGACCACTTTTTACAGCCCACCTCTCTACACCATCCACAATGAACCCGTTCAGCATTGTTACATGTTATCCGCTAATTGTAAATAGTAAGTATTCCCTGCGAGCCTAAATGGAATGCCAGTAATATACAAACTGTCAAATAATTAAACACTTGTGTATGAGCGCAATAGAAATAAAATATCAATATCAATAAATATAAACACCTATTGCTCTTATCTGTTCCTAAAATGCTCTTGATTTAATGCAAAGAAGACAGGAACCCTCATTAGTGCTGTTTATTCCCAGCCCATTTCTCATAGAGGTGTTTCTAAAGAGTATATTACCAGTGTGTCACACGGTCGATGTTGGAATGATGGCTTTGAATAGGAAAATCATTTGCATGGTTACTCTGGGTTGTGATAATGGGCTCTGCTCTGTAAAATAAGTGTAACATTTTATCATGACTTCAATACATGCTGGAATTGATCATTAGAAAGAAACTTTATAATAATTAAAAAGAAAGAGACAGTTTACAATGTTTGTACAATTCCTTTTTTAAATAGCTATTTTTTGTTGCTGAGAATACACACTATTTTGTCTCTCAAAATGTCCTTCATTCTTGGAAAGGGTCATGTTCAGATTAAAACCAATAATGTCTCTTCTGTGAGAGCATCAAAGTAATGTTTAATTTTGCTTGCTGGTCACTGATTAGTTGATAGTGTTCCTGAACCCACACATTTGTTATCATATGCACAAACACGAACAATTAACAAGCAGTAGAAATAGCAAATGCAATCGTGGGATCTGCAGCCTCCGCATGGCCCATCTGCGAACCTCGAACTTTCCCCGTATTGACAGTGGACCCTCACTTTGAGGACAACATTCCAGCAGAACACACAGAGTGATCATGTATCTTTCCAAATACTAGGCTTGCTCACACCTCAGTGGGTCCCTCTGTCCCTGATGCTCTCAATGTACCTTTAGCCGTAACCACAACATTTCTGTTTTTTTTTCTTTAGTCACGCCACTAATGGTTGTGGGGTTCCAGCAAATGCACAACTGACCCCCCAAATCAACCACACATAGGGCAAGACACCGACTAATACAAAGAGTCAGAGTGAGAGAGAGCACCAGATCGGTGCATAATACCCCTGGTACAACCAATACACTTTTACAATCTTTCTGGAAATCCCAGCGCCATCTTGTAACATTCACATTCATTGGAGGTGAGACAGAAACATCTTTGTTACCATTGGGAAAGCAGTGCCTGTCTGATGCAGGAGTTCCTGGCTGCTTCCTGCAGGATTGAGATGGTGTACAAGTGCTGGCGTATCTCAGTGCCCACTGGGGCCAGAGACACTGGGGACAGCGTACAACAGCGACTGACAATCTCTAGCTTGCCAGTGGTTTGGGACTACGGCCCACATGATCCCTCATCTGTGGCTATGCTGGTTAGAGGGTGATGGGAGCTGTAGTGCAAAACATCTGTAGAGCCAAAAGATGAAGGCATCTGGTGTAAAGATGAGAGACTGCGGTTGCACTGGCAGACATAATGGTCACTAAACTGAGTAGTCACAAAGGAGGAAGTAGGGGTTTCAGATGACTGCAAGAGGATTCACCTGCCACTTCATCCATACCCGTTTAGTCGTTGAATTTACCTAGTGGACACCATTGTGTATAGCTGGGTCTGGTTGGAGGAATGCTTGTGCTTGGGATTGTGTTGTGGTGTGGATATAGATGTGTTTTTCTGAGTTGTCATGATGCAGGAGGTTTTTATACAAAGAAGGGTGCCTGCTTACAGTCCCAGGTCCTTCAGGCGTTATATACTGAAAAGAAAGGGGTTGGACCTAACGGACAGGGAATAGCCACGTAGTACATTTATTTTTTCATGAATACCAATAAATGTTCAAATTTCGTTTCTAAAAACTTTTTATTCTCATAATAAATTCATATACAATGCTAAAACATTTCGATAAACAGTTAAATGTAAATTCAACTCAGACTGATTCACTCCTACCATTCATACTGTTTTTACTTTTTGTAACACACTAATGACATGTGTATATTTTGGCCTCATATATAGAAGGCCTCTTGCTCTATAGAGACAATTCCACAAAAGTCCTCCATCCACTGTTCTGATGGTTCCGTCTGTGCGTGCTTATCACACCGATATTCGTCTACACGTGTTTCAGTTGTCTAGTTTCGGGACGTCAATATTTGTCGACCCTTAATTCATACAACCTTCTTCAGGACAAGATTAATGGGAGTTTGTTTATTCCCACAGATATCAAGTAGGGTGAGTATCACCACTTAGAATAGAATCCAATTGATTCTCTCTATTTATACGATCTTTTGGCCCTTTTTCTTCAAGAGGGGTTCTTCGCAACTCGGGTAATTTCCTGGCAGTTCGATTCGTTAATTCTGGAAGCCCGCAGTGTTCTGTTTCGTTCTCCCTCTTCCGGCGCCGGCACCCTACTTGATATCTGTGGGAATAAACAAACTCCCATTAATCTTGTCCTGAAGAAGGTTGTATGAATTAAGGGTCGACGAATATTGACGTCCCGAAAATAGACAACTGAAACATGTGTAGACGAATGTCGGTGTGATAAGCACGCACAGACGGAACCATCAGAACAGTGGATGGAGGACTTTTGTGGAATTGTCTCAATAGAGCAAGAGGCCTTCTATATATGAGGCCAAAATATACACATGTCATTAGTGTGTTACAAAAAGTAAAAACAGTATGAATGGTAGGAGTGAATCAGTCTGAGTTGAATTTACATTTAACTATTTATCGAAATGTTTTAGCATTGTATATGAATTTGTTATGAGAATAAAAAGTTTTTAGAAACGAAATTTGAACATTTATTGGTATTCATGAAAAAATAAATGTACTAAGTGGCTATTCCCTGTCCGTTGGGTCCAACCCCTTTCTTTTCATGATGCAGGAGGGACAGACCACTCACGCTCCTGAAAAATATGTTATTTGCTTATTGGTTGGCAGATGTTATAGACCCATACAAGATACGTTTGCTTTAAAGTACACGGGGAATGGGGGTTGTCTAGAGGAGGAGTTGTAGAAGAATAAGGCCAGCTTGAATAGCAGAAGACATGGTAGCTCTTATTCTTTCAACTTTTATTTAATGGCAACTTTTATTCTGGAGTACAAAAAAGCTGAGGTTGACCAGGGAAAACGGTGTGCACAAGAAACAAAGGAAGGACTCATTGACAGGGTGTAGAAGCTGAACAAAATGGAGGAGTCAATAAACAAAGGATGGCTGCCTGTCTGCATTTAGTACCTTATACATACAGGAATAGCAGCCAGTATCCGAGGGTTTGACCCTCACTCACCCCCTCCCCATAATTCTCTTCCTAGGATGGGTCTGGTTTCATTGGTTCCGTTTTTCCAGTCTAGTTCTTTGTGATTCTTAATGCGACTCCCGTGGCTCGGGCAGGGCGAGATAAACTCCTACAGGACACAAGGGAATACATAACTAACTAACACAAAGGCAGAGTCTCAGGTAACAGTGTCAGGAGGAAGGAACACATCAAAGTAAGAGGATACAACAACCTTAGTCCAATGCCCAGTTCCTATTCTAATCCAGACACAGTTCCAGGAAGTCTGCACCTAGGACAGCCTCTTTCAATGCATTCCGTCTCAGGTAGTTTTAAGTTCTTTACTTGGGCTTGGTGGATGACCCTGAAGGTGGTCCATCTTCCAGGACTCTCTAACAATGTGGTGCACTCCTACTGCGACGTCATCTGCCAAAGGACCTCTTTTGCGCTAAGGAGGGGGTCTGCAACCTTTGGCTCTCCAGATGTTTTGAACTACAAATCCCATCAGTCCTAGCCAACATAGATAATGGTCAGGGGCCATGGGAGTTGTAGTCTAAAACATCTGGAGAGCCACAGGTGTCAGACCACTGCCCTAGGGGGTCTCCTTGCGCTCTTAATGGACAAGGCTGTGCAGTATCCCCACTTGCCCTGGGGCATTATTAGGTAACATGTTCTCCCCCACACATGGGTCCTTTTCAAGGTGCAATAATTATAACCCTCCACACTCCACTTGCAATGGTCAAACTCCTGGAATGTGTTTGCCACAATCTCTTTTCAGATTCTCAAGATTGCACATGTCTTTTTAGCTGTGAGGGGTTTGCAGCTTCCAGTGCCTAGACACAGAAGGTGCACCACCCTGATACGCTCAGTGAAACATGTCAGGATGTTACTTGGGGTCTCATGCAGGAGGGATGTGTCATAGCAGTTCAGATAGGCCGGTCCCTTACAGTGTGGAACTACACCTGTTTTGCATATGATCGAGCCCCATTGGTAAAGGCATAGTAGGCTGAAAGATGATGGTCTGGTGGGTTGCCCAGAGGAATTGCCAGTGCTTCAGATTAATTTGTAACCTTCCAGTCATCAGCCTTTAATTTTACATTTGTCTTCCTGAGTGGGATGGGTATGCCTAGACGTGGGTCCCAAGCCTGCTGTGCCTAGAGACCCAACCTACTCCTCACTGATGACACCCAGTGAAACTCAAACATGTCTGGCGTTGCTTGTGGTTTCGAGTAGAAGGGATGTGGCCTAACGTTTAGGCTCGACTGCTCCTTTTGGGGATGACCAAGCCTGATTTGCAAATGTCATTGGGCCTCATTACGACCCAGGCGGTAAGTTACCGCCTGGGCCGTGACTTTACCACCATGGCGTAAACTACGTTTACGCCATGGTGGTTGGCGGACTTACCGCCCCATTCCGACCTTGGCGGGGCGGTAAGTCCCCAATCCCCATTTACCCTTCCCCATTCCCATTTTTGCCCCATAGGGCATAATGGGAGTGGGGAAGGCGTTAATTACGCCACCGTAAATTACGGTGGCGTAATTAACTCCATGGTCCCTTAGCGCCATGGATTTTAACACCTGCTAGAAGCAGGTGTTAAAAGCGCCATGGCGCTAAGGGACCTCGTACTCAGGCGGTAAGGGTCGGCGCTGTTAACGCTGCCGTAAACCCCTTACCGCCTGGGTCGTAATGAGGCCCATTATCCTTCTGCATCTGGCTTACAAGGCTGAAAAACAATGATCTGAAGCTTTGTCCAGAGCAATTGCCAGTGGATAACATTCATTCATAACCTTCCAGTTTTGCATTTGTGTTTTGTGACAAATCGCAGCATTCGTCACTTCTCCCAAGGGGGGAGCCTTTCCCTGTGAGGCTAGGGATGAGAGCCCGCTACTAAATACCTTCCGTGGTGTTGAAGGCAAGCAGGACCTCGCCGGGAGAGACTCCCCCTCTGGGGTCAAGGACTCCATTCTTATGATGAGCTCCCTAAGCAGCACATCACTGAACCTCATTCACTAATATCCAGTGAAGAAAGAGATGAAGAACAAACTAGAATCTGTTATTGTCATTCAAATACACTATTGGTACCTGTGAAGAAAAATGTATATGGTATTGGGATGAAAAAAACCACTGGAAGAATACAGAGTTTGAGTTGGACACAGAAGAAGGACTTTGACAGTACGCCGGGGAAGTCCCACGGCAGCGTCATGAAACTTGGAGGTGGAGACCCTGAGAACGAGAGAGAACGGGCGTTTCAAATCACCTGGCCAAGATATGCTGAGAGAAAATTAGATGTGCGGTCTCTGATGCTGGAAAAAGTTTAAGTGCAGCTCCCAACGCACGTAATGGGGAAAGAGAAGAGATGCAAGAGACTGAGGAGAGTACCCGGCATCTCTAGCCTGAACAGGAAACAAGTAGCCGTGTGACTGCAGGCAGGCAGGTAGTGGTGGGACTGGAGGTCCGTTAACAATAGCAATACCACCCCCATTGAGGTATCACAGTATCACGGGACAAGCTGAAGAAACGAGAGGCCAACCTGACAAGTGAAGGTCCCAGCCTGATACGAACCCTAGTGACGTTATCACTGAACATTCTAGGTAACGGTAAAGCAGGAGACGCAGGAGGGAGACCAAAGATCATTATTGGAACACTCCTACCCGTCCCAGTCAAGAGAAAGTGTTAAGAATACATGGAGAGAGTGAAAATCATCCGTGGAATACGCATACTCGTCCCCGTCGAGTGAGAGTATCAAGAGTATATGAAAAGAGTGAGAACCATTAGTGGAAAAATCATAAAGGGTCCAGCGGAGAAAAATATTCAAGAATACCTAAAGAGAGTGAGAATAATTACTGGAACACTACTACTCGTCCCAGTCGAAACAAAATACCAAGACTATATAAGCAGAGTGAGAATTCTTACTGGAACACACGTACCCGACCCAGTCAAAATAAAGTGTGAAGAATACAGGAAAAGAGTGAAAATCAATACTCTGGAATTCTCACATTTGTACCAATCAAAATAAAAAGTGAACATTAAATAAAAGGAAGATCTTACGTTTGAATAAAGAGAAAGGAACAAACTTGCCCCATGAAAGGAGAGAGGGGAAGTTACAAAGAACAGAAAAAGAAAAGAATCCAAAGGAAAGAAGGAATGATCAACTGAGTCGCTTGAAACCTTGAAGAACCCGGTGTCAGAAGTGTATGGTTTGATACAACTAGTTGATAGGAACTACCTACGGATACATTATTGAACTGAACTTGTGCAAAATCCCCTCCTAGGAGAAGGGAGTAATTCTCCTGTACATTTGGTTGTTCTATTAGTGCTAGCATTAGGATAGGTTACTTTGGTTTGTGGATTCATCTTGATGTGGACTCTACTGTTTACTGACGCTTAGTTAGCTTGGTTGGGTAGGGAACACCCTTAGCATAGGGAAAGATATGAGTTCTCACCTTTCAGTTATTAAACCACAGCAGTGAGACGAAAAGTCAGAGTCTGCGTTCTTCTTCTTCTGACCCACCACCGTTTGCAACTACCACCAGGATCTGGGTAGGGCCCACAGGAGGCTATTCACATATTGTTCCTCTTCACTGTCTTCTGGCCCTTGCCTGCTTCTGGGTGAAGGCCTCCAGCATCCTCTGTGCTCTCGCCACCCTACAAACCATAACCCCTCGTGGTGGAGCCTATTTGGCTTAGTCGCCTCCCACTTCTCAACTCTCTCACTGTGCGGCCTATTTGGCTTGGCCACGTTTTGCTCTACCCCTCTGCTTTCCAAGCTCCTCTCACTGCTGCCTGCAAAACCATCATTCAGGAATGCGACCCTAACTACCTCACAGCCCGGGGTTTATGCCACTTTTCATATGCTGGCTTGGATATGAATTGTTCCAGTGAGCGTTTGGATTGGTGAGCCTGTTCCACCGTTTCCTCCCAGGGCTGCGTGAGTGGTGTAAGCTAACTGGTTCCATCTCCTCCCTAAGTGTGCGTGTGCCTTCTATCCACGTCTGACCAGTCGTTGTCTTTCACCTGAGGATTCAATTTGGCTCTGGTGCCTGTCTCCGCAGCTCAAGGATTAACTAGGGTGTCGGCCATCTTGGAATACGGATCTGGCATCATAGTGGCCGCGTGGCCCTGTGTTTCGGCTGCCCATGCCTTCACAACTTGCACTTGCTCACTACACTCCCGTTTGCACTTTGTGTATGTGCATCTCTGTTTTCTCAGAGATGCTTAGTTTGCGTCGAACCCCGCCCCACTATCCACTCCAGCCCTTGTGCGCTCATGGTGCTTCCAAAGCGAACAGCCGGGCTACAGCATTTTGTACAAACTTTACAAATTGTCTTGGGGCCTCTTCCCCCTAGGACTCTGTGACTAAGCACCCCAAAGCACTCTGTGTACTGCAGCTTGTGTCTTATGCTTCAATAAATTACTAAGTAAATATTACAGGACCCTTTCTTCACTTTGTATTGATTTTCTGGGGTACTCCTTAAGGGAGCGTTACCCAGAGGGTTGGTAGGCTGTGTGGTGGGGCTCCCAAGGGTTGACTCTGTGATCCGCCATAGACCAGAAGCAGTGGTCGAAGTGAGCGGGAACGGTGTTCCACTACTTTCAGCTCCACTATGTTTTTGCAACCATTTTCACCACTCCGGAACTGTTCTTTGTGAAGTTAAAACACACTTCTTCATTTTACCACCGGGTATCAGTTACAGCCAAACTGAAACCTGTTTCAACTCAATTGGCTGTCACCTTGAAAAACGTTGGTCCCTTCCTGCCTACTCTGTCTCCCGCTGGGGTCACAGTCCCACTACTTTTTTGTTACACTTTTATCACTGACCAGGCGGTCTTATCGCATAGCTGGTGGCTTCTATGGCACCCCAAGGTCACTAGTCCCCCTCCACTGTCTCCTTATAGCTGACTCCGTTAGACGAGAAGTCTGTTTTTTGGAATGTGTGTGATATGACATATGTATGGTATCATGTGTCTGGTCTTTGTGTTGGTGGGGTTGATGGTTTGAGTGGACAGTCTACAGCTGTGCCCGTCATGTAGGCCACTGTCAAGCAATCGGGGCTTCTTATGCATCGACACATTGCATGCTTGGACCTATGCGCCCATATTTAGAATGGAGAAAAGCCAAACTACAAGTACCAGGATGCAAAGTGTTGTTGGCAACAGAGCCAGGACTATCTGAAGGTCTCGCATGTTGCATAGGGACTTCTGGCTGCACCGCTTGCCTGAGGAGGTCCTTCTGTCCTGCAGGCCAATGCACAGCACGTGTTGCTGACCTTGTATATTGAAGCTTAGGGCAAGGAAGGGTAGGCGTATTGAAGCCTTGTTTATAGTATGGCCCGGGCTTTTCATGGTGGAGGCAGGTGTTACTGTTGCTCTGGGGGCCAGTGATCTAAATAGCATGGATGTGCTCCCTCAAACCATCTTCTAGTCACGCTATTGCTTTCCCCAAGTCCTAATTCATCTTCCTTTGCTGGACCCAGCAGTAAGATTTGTGGGTCCGCAGATTTGCAGCCGTTTCCATGGCAACAGAAAGACACGTCTTAATTGGAGGCCGGGCGTGGGTGCTCAGCTGAAGGAGAAATGCTCCCTGGCAGACACCATGTTTCAAAGATCCAGTGCAGACTATTACAAATACTTTTATTCTTTTACTTCCAAAAGGTTTCCACCAGCTCGCACCCAGGGGTGGACTGGCCTACAGGGAACTCTGATTTTCCGGGAGGCCTCTGCACCCTGGGCCTCTTTCGTTCAGGTGTTTCCAAATGTTCGCATAGCAAAATGGTTGGGCCTGCCCAAAATGTGTAATTTGGGGCCACTTCAAAATAATTTCCAGGGCATCTTTTGGTTCCCAGTCCTCCTCTGCTCGCACCCTCTGGAGCCAAAGGTATTACCACCTTGTCATAATCCTTCCCAGTGGTCAACACTGTGGACCGAGTCCATACATGCCAACTTTCTCAACCACCTAGGGGAGAGATTCTGCGCCCCAAAGCGGGAGAACGGAATTTCTCTATAGGATTGCATTGGGGTTTTAATTATTTCAGGCGAGAGTAAGAAAAAAATAGCAATCTTTTTCATCTAAAAATATGGAGTCTCCTGCCTAAATCGGGAGGGTTGGCATGTGTGCGAGTCGCAGGGTCACTTTTCCGTAGAAGTGCAGTTTTGTGAATATCCGTGAAAATGGGGAGACCGGATGCACTGCAAACCGTAGGCTTCATTACAAGTTCCATGGAATTCCCTGTGGTAATTTCACCAAACTTAATTACCGTTCGCACTGCAAGTTTTATTTTATATATTTGGTATTTATAACGTACCTATACACAATGTGTTTCGTAGCGCAACACTGTTTTTGTCAGTAGAATGGCCATATTACAAAGTGGTGTGGCAGCTGTGTTTGCCCCCCACCCACTGGAGTCCCACAGGGATTCATAATGCGGATCAACACCGCTAACACGCCCATAGGACTCTATTGAGATTTGTAGGCATTACCGCCAGCAGTTAATTCACCAGCGATTTCCACAATTTTTGGGGATAAGTCTCTACATCCGAGTGCTGGAGGTATTTCCTCTAATTTTCCTGCAAACTTGGAATGTGGTGGAGTGGTTAAAGTAGCAGAATTAACAGGGACGTCGATTCACCAAAATGCCAGAGGTAGCGGAAGTGACCGACCTGATGACATCACAGGAAGTGATGTCACTTTACCTTTGACCCGGATGGCATCAGTTCCTCTTCAACTCTGGTGACATCTCCGGAAGTGGCTTTCGGGCATAAAAAAAAGTACATAAACGTAAACATTTACAAATACATACTGAAGCAGACAAGAATATTTTAGATACCAACCACATTTTAACAAGGGTGCTGCCTTTATATGCCCTAGAAGAGGTCATGATATGACAGGGTTAGAACCAATAGTATAACATAGGTCGAGGCAAAATGTGTTCACTATTTGAAGATTTGAATATATCTTTAAGCAATAATTATGACATAGCAATGAGCAATTTTGAAGAGCTCTTTGACCCGATTCTTGCTAAAATGTATTCAGACAAACTTACATTGATGAAAAGCCCAGTGAAGATAAAAAACAAAATGAAAAATGCTGAACGCTATACAGAGAATGTCATTGTATGAAATACAAAGGGAGCTAACCACACACCTGAGGAAATATAAGGAGATAAAGTCCTCTGTGATGAGATTACCAGAGCTGACATATCATTACATTTATATGCGATTTTGTCTTAACTTGCTAGGCTCCCTAAAAGGTGGGGTGCCACAAGAGGGATCCTTTGGCAAGAAAGGAATTGTTGGCTCTGTAAAAACCTGGGGAGGCAGAAACGCTGAAACATTGGCTGATTGGCTGAAGTGCAACACTAGGGCCGAGGAAAATGTGAATGGGAAAGTTCAAAAGAAGATTAGAGGAATTAAACGGTGAAGTCATGTGGGCTAGGCTCTTGTATGGCTACTCTATCTCAATTACCATTGCTTTAGTGAATATTTTAATAGTGATACACAAATAATTGGGAGGAAATGTTTTTCTCGATTAGTCCACCATAATGAAGTAGGGAAGGGATTAATTTGTCGGATAGGTGGAAAATGTAATCTTGGGGGTAAGAAAGGGAGGCCCTGATAGGTTTATAGAATATGATATTATATTGTATTATGTTGAATGACTTCATGTCTGTAATGTTTGTTTTAGAATGTTGGATCTGAAGTAATTTATTGCCATTTGCAATGAACTAAGAGTTGTGAAGTATAACGTTTTTAATAAACTATAAACACACAAAAAAATGCGCCTAGGCATTGCCACAGATATGCCACTTCAGCATTGTATGACCAGTTACTTACATATTATGCCAATTACAGCTACATGTCGGGTATTGTCATTATATGATAAGTAAACCTCCCTGCATTGCCAGTTGCTGCGATAATACAGTATCCAAAAATTCAAATGATGCAAGTCACTTTCAGTGCACAGGACCATTAATGCTTTAATTAACGATAATGATGTGTTATTTATGTAGCACTTTTGCCAGAGCGCTGTACATAGCACATATTTACATACTTATCATCCCAACCGAAGATGGGACTTATTTATCAACCTCAGAAGAATGAAAGGCTGAGTTTGCCTTGCCACAATATGAACCTGTGACCTGCAGATCACAAACAGGTTGCAGCAGCGTGCGCTGAACCCGCTGAGCTATCTTACCACTTTGCTATTAAAAATGCAATTCCACCATAAGAAATCATGTAAAAACTGGCTGCACAATGTAGGCCAGACACATAATAGCACATCATGTTTGCTGTAGCCTTAATGATGCACAGTAAAAAAATGCCTTGCCGCAGTAAGACATTTTTATTTATTTGCATTTGTAAAGCGCTCACACAGCCCGCGGGCATCGAGGAGCTGTTACAGGAATAGTTTATTTTTTTAGTTGCGTAGTTGTTTGTCTTAGTTGCATATTTATAATGCGCTTAAATACCCAGAGGTTTCGAAGCACGGACCCGGGGATCGAACCTGTGTTGGTTTGTGTCGTCTCGCTGAGCTATCCTCCCGGGACCTAAACTGGCCATACCAAAATGCCAATCTAACCACATAATAACACTTATGCTTAATTTATCATAGCTGCCCAGAAAAATATACAATGCCACAGTGATGACTGGCTGCACCCAAATTCCAGTCTAGCCAGGTAATTACACTTACCATGATTGCTTTATCAGGGATTCCCAGTATAAAATGTCAAGCTACAGTAGGAAATAGCTAGTCTAGCTGCAGCAAAATGCTTGTCTAGACATGTAATAACACTTGTCATGCTTACTTCATTATAGATGCCCAGAAAAATATGCCATGACGCAGTAAGAAATTGTTAGACTGGCTGCACCCATATGTCAGTCTAGACAGGTAATAGCACTTACCATGCTTACTTTATCATAGATGCCCTGTACAAATGTTATGCCACAGTAAGAAATTACTAGACTGGCTGCACACAAATGCCAGTCTAAACTGTTAATAACACTTACCTTGCCTACTACATTAAACATGCCCAGATAAATATGCCATGACACATTAAGACATTACTAGACTGACTGCACCCAAATGCCAGTCTAGACCGGTATTTACACTCAGGCACAAAGCTACTTATCATGCTTACTTTATTATAGATGCCATGTAAAAATGTCATGCACACTAAGAAATGACTAGACCTGCTGTACTAAAATGTGAGTCTAGCCACTAATAACACATATCTTGCAAGCCCATTACGTGATAGTGCACCCCCTATTTCCCCTCCCTCCTGCCACGTCCCCTCTCCCTACCACTCTTCTCTGTGAGGGGTCAGAAACTAGAGGCGGACTCAAAATTGTAAAATTTTCAACATCAGACATCTTTATTAAAATAAAAGGGTTGAATAAAGGCCTTTCTGTCCCTATCCTAAAGAGTTTCCTTACCTAGGAAACTAAAACTATAGATCAGTTTGTGTCTCGTCATCAAAATTATACTAATCATCCTTGTGTCTAAACAGTATCTGACCCTCACATTATAAATGAACAATTAAAGGTGTGTGGTAAGTGTTTTTGTTTTTGATTGAGTAAAAGTGCATACAAATCAAATGTGAAAATCCAACAAATAGTCTCTGAATCCAGGGTCTGGTTTCTCTTCCCCATTATTATTTCAGGTAGGATAGCAAGAGAGTTTCTCTCAAACAATAAGTCTTTAAGAGTAGACTAAATGTCTCTTTCTGACAATACTTTGTTCAGGATGGCAAAAGGTGTATTTTCATTTTTTAATAATGTTTTAGATGTCCTGGTGTACTCTCCTGCCAGCTATCTTTTTCATAAATGTGTTTCCTTTCATAGGATCTATGGGGTTTTTCTGGTATACTCCCCTGCCAGGGATCCCCCTTCTGGGTTTTGCAGATCTACTGGTGTATCTCCTACCAGGTATCTTTCTCCCAAAAAAGATTGACGGCCTGATGATTCCTCAAAAGGACTACCTGATGGTTTCTTTCACCAGGACTTTTCACAATGTTTTCTTCCCCTTCTTAGTATAACACAGCTGTACCTCTTGACTGTTTATACCTCATTGGCTTCAGGTACTACTTTTTCCAACTCCCCCGGCCCCCCATATTGACATCTCATATATGAAGACTGGCTTTCTTCATTAGTACTCTGTTGCTTGTGCCAATGCTTGTTCCAATTTTTCCCAAATTGACTTCTCATATAAATGTTGCCTTTCAACTTCTTCCTTAATGTTTATCTGCTGAGGACAGCATTTACTCCAGCTTTCCCCATATTGATCTCTCTCACATGAGGATTTGTATAAGTTCTGTCTTTTCAATGTACTTGATCAGTATTCAAAAGATTAATTTATTTGTCCAAATGCCTGTTCGCATGCCCTGAGGTCCCCAACACTAAAGGGTAGACTCAGTGGTGTTTGCTGACGTCTCTAGACTGTGGCGCGTTGCTGCAGTGAAGCTGCAGCTCCCAGGAAGGCTTTGCAGGCTGTGCTTACCCTCCCGTGCTTCCAGTATCAGCTCCGCCTTCGTGTGTCGGTGAAATTGAAGGGTTTTCACAGGACTGCATCCCCAACAGCCTTGTCGTGGCTGCTGACCTTCCAGGGGTCCCCCTGAAGCAGCAGTGGCACCTTTCCCAGTCTTGCGTCTCTCCGGGTAGGTGTATATCCAGGCAGGAGCTTGCAAGCATCTGCCTCGCCCAGCCCGGTTCACCTCCTCACATCTGCTTCTGCCGTCTGTGCTGCTTCCCGTTCTGCAGCTTCCTTCTCCACTCATGAATGGAAGATTTCCAACGGGTTTAAATGTCCCATGCAGCTGATTTCTATTATGGTAATTAGTCCGCACATTCAACTTGATGTTTCTTTCTTTCCTCATTAACTCCTTCTTCGTCTCACTACTTGAGGTTTTATGGGACTTGAGGTCCATAGGAGTTTTAGACTTTTCAGGGCTGTTTTGCTTTGAATCTTTGTAAGGATAGAAACCATTGGAAACAGGAGATGTCAGGTGTGTTTTATATGTATATGAGGTGTGAATGGTATCCTTCCTAGGGAGATTGACAAGAAGGGGTTTCAAAGGTTTTACAACTGGAGGGATCTGTATAATGGCAACATGTAGGGTCTTCTTCACATGTGAGGGAGGAATACCACGTTTCTCCGGATGGAGTCCCCACATCTCCCCAACAGCCATCTCCTCCCATGTGATCCTGCCTCTGAATACCACCCCCAGGGTCAGGATCAGGTAGCGGCTGCCCTCCCCTGGCCACATGGGAGGAGACTTTAAGATGGGGATTAGTGATGACTTCACAGGATTCATTACACTGCCTCCAACCCCAAAATCATCCCCTTGGCCCAGCATTACCTCCATGTCCCTGGCCTCATCCCAGTACTTGCGTATGAGGCAGGGTGCTTCATGGCCAAGTACTGGGATGAGGAAGAGTAGGACTAGGAGTAATGTAGATTAACATTAAATAATCTAGCACACCAGTCACATACTCTTTTACACTGCACCCATCTACCATTCACTCACACAGCCAAATACCCATACATCATGCAGTCACTCACACACATTCCATCATCTACATATACATAGACTCCCATTAATGCACACACACACACACACAGATTTACACAAAAAAATACTTTCTAACCTTTCTTAAAATCCTTTGCTGCTTTGATGAACTCCGATCTGACTGCAGGCTGACTTCTGTCTCCCATGGTCCACGCATGCAAGGCCTGTCCTGAGCAGAGCAGGGGAGCCAGAGCATTTCTTCTCCTGTGGAGGGTGGGAGGGGTTCTTTTCGAAGTTATTCTGAGTTAAAAAAGAAATGATTTCCATTACGGAAATAATGTATTTTTGAAATCAGACTCACTTAAAAAAGAAATGAATGTAAAGAGGGCTCTCGTTTGAAAGCCCTCTTTACTTTCGGTTTCTCTCTGCCCCTGCAACCCCCAAGGGTCGCAGAAGCAGAGCCAGGGGTCACACAGGAATTGCCAAGGGTCGCAGTTGCAACCCATGTTAACCCCCAATTGACGACCCTGAGAATCATGTTATCAGCATTTTGTGACTGCTAGCGCACACTCTTAATATTCCACTGTGTCTTTTTCCTTCCCATTGTTACTTAAACTGAATAAGGTGTGTTGTTTGACGCTTTGCCCTAATTGTGTCCACACGCTGGAATGTCCCCAACAACAGCGTCAGCCATCCAAAAACTACACCAGTGAATACTCTTCTCTTTCAAAATATCTACTCTGCTAACAGAAGACCATCACATCCATCAATGGATCGACAGAGAAAGTGGACAGCCTCCTTTAGCCCACCCATCTACAGTTTGCGCTCTGAAGCTGCACTGCAGCATGTAAAGGGTTACAAAAAACATAATACATCACAAAACTCCTTTCCTCACTGAAGCATGAACAACCCAAGAGAACATGAACAATGGTCTTTATATTGCGGTTCTGAGGGCAAACGTGCGAACACAGCAAGACATTAATTACAATTAGCATTGGGATGGAAGTAAGAATCTTGGGAACCAATCAGTTTCCAGGGCTACCAGCAATGTTCACTGGTGTAGTAGTGGGCCCGAAGGCCTTCACTATTCCATGCGCCACACCGGGATGCGTCTGTCTGCCCCCACTCTTTGCCCACTTCCCCCAGCTCCCTTCCCCGCTTTCTTGCGAATGCTTATTGACAACCTCCTGGCCGCGCCCCCTCTCCCTGCGTTGCCACCAGTCCTGCAGAAGCAACATAAAGAAGGGACTTGCACCCTCAGGCTGCCAAGCGTCTGTTGCTGAGATGGCTAGTAGTGTTTCCTTACAAACTGCCTTGCCCGGGCACCCAGCTCCAGGGCTGGGTGGTTTATTAGCCACATTTGCTGGTCAATACAGCCTTTTATTGTCCCTCATCCCTCCTTATGCGCCCTTGCTTCACTTAGCCTATGGTATTCAAACATTTTGATGCTGAACACTCCTTGAGTTAAAATATTGCTCTTGTGAACCACAACCCCCCCACCCCCACCCCTTGAGTAAAAATAATGTTGCCCGCCAGGGATGGACTGGGAACCAAAAAAGGCCCTGGAAATAATTTTGAATGTGCCCCACATTACACATTTTGAGCAATCCCAACCCTTTTCCTATGCGAACATTTGGAAATGCCAACACAAAAGAGGCCCAGGGTGCAGAGGCCTACCGGGAAATCTCCAGAGTGTACTGTAGGCCAGTCCACCCCACCCCAGGGTGCAGAGGTCTACCGGGAAATCTCCAGAGTGTACTGTAAACCAGTGCACCCCACCCCAGGGTGCTGAGGTCTACCGGGAAATCTCCAGAGTGTACTGTAGGCCTGTCCACTCCAGTTGTCCGCTCCCCACCCCAAACGGCAAATATGCTTATATTTTCTATTGAAATCATTCGGCATATTCCCTTTTTAAAGAGACTTGTGCCACCGCAGGCCATCCTTTGGGCCCACCAAGGGGGGGGGGGAAGCCTCACAGTTGAAGACCACTGGCTTAGGCTTCCAGGCACATAATAAACTGGTGTGGGCAATAATGTTTAATTAAATAGGTATAGGTTGTATAATCCCAACACGAATTGTATGGTCAAAGGTAGAGAAAAATGTCTTGTGCGGTGTAGCACTAGAAGCAAAGTGTATGTTGCGGTCTTTATCATAAATGCAGAAACGTGATTTACTTTTAACCTTGGTTAACCTGAGAATAATGTATCACTATAAGTAATTGTGTGTTCCTGTTACATACTGTTTTCAATAGTGTCATGCCAGAACCCCCCCATTTCAAGAGCTACGATATTAGGGGCTATTATTGAAGGCACTTGATTTAACAATCATTGCACGTGGAAGTGGAGACTGAACCGCACCTGTGGCCCGCACACAGCTCTCTGAAACAAGCGCTTATCTCACTGAGTTATCTTACTGGCATTTTACACAGGACAGTTGCCGAAGCGATGTAACTGCAAGCGTCCTTGACTTTGCAAGACAGCCGGGTGTATAATTGTGTGCACGTGCCAGGTGACACGTGATCTGCTTCGTTTGCCAAGAAAAGTAAAGGAGCTGGGCCTGTTGAAATGTGATCCAAGGTTCTGTAAAATGAAGCTCTTCGGGAAGTGGCAGGTGCGCAGAGTGGCCCAACGGGGCAAAGAACGTCATAGGCGACTTTCTGAGCCGCACAGGTAATGGGATTTGCCCATCTAGAGCAATTTTGAGCTATTTCTCAACAAGAACAAACTTTTTTGTTTACAACAGAACACGTGACTACCACTTGGGAACTCAGAATCCCTTCCGTTTTCACGGTGACATTGTGAGAATGAAACCCCACGACTTTGATTCAAAAGTAGGAGGCAGAAGCCACGGCTATCATTACGTGTGCAGTGTAAACGCTACATGTTTTCAAACCGCTAGTAAATGTCTCTACAAAACATTTGATAACAAATGTTTCTAAGAAATGCGGGCTAGGACCTTTAGCAACCGAGCATCCGGTGTCCTTTAAGGGGGCAGTTTAGCTCATGGAGCAGCCGGGACTGTGCTTTCCTTCCTTCTACCATCCAGGGGGTCGCTTCAGTTTTGGATTGCTAGTGGGACTTGTGAAAGAGGGGATACATACTAGGGCAGAAAAGCAGTACACAGATGAACTGGTGTCAAGGTTCTGGATACACCAAATCTGACGAGTTCCCCCCGCAAGTTGGGGATGACCCTCCACCAGGTCTATTTGAGTTTTCCAAAGGCCGGCGTCCAAGGATGTTGGGACCCCAATCCTGAGAAGGCCTTTTTCTGTAAGGCAACACTAGAAAAAAATAACTTGGCCTAAACTTCTCGGATCACATAAAGAGCCAGAGAGTCACTGCATTGCAGACACTAAGTAGCCATTCACTTATTATGACCTAATGGAAAACCGGCAACTCAAATCGCCTGAAGCAACAAAGAGGATGCAGACACTAAAGTCCTCATTACAGGTTTGGTGATATATCAGTGGTAAATTTGACAAAATACCACCAAATAGATTTACTGTTACTGCCACTTGGTCCAGGGAAATTATCTCCGGATTACAAGTGCTGATAATGGTGTTAGTCCCCATTTATTGGAGTCCATAGGACACAATGGGTATTTTGTTGGAATTACCGCCGGTGGTAATGCTGC
This sequence comes from Ambystoma mexicanum, assembly GCF_040938575.1. Lineage (NCBI taxonomy): Eukaryota > Metazoa > Chordata > Amphibia > Caudata > Ambystomatidae > Ambystoma > Ambystoma mexicanum. The sequence continues at coordinate 171,584,584 of NC_090929.1, forward strand.
TTATTTGGCTGTGTTTGGGCGGTAAGGCGGATGAGTTACCACCAGAATTCTGCTGAATGGTTTTCCTCCACCTTACCCCCAAACCCATAGGTCGGCGGTGCAGTAATGCATTGTCGCTATGTTGTCCACTATCATAAAATGAAAATGGGAATTGGTAATGGGCCTGAGATTGGTAGCATCACTAGGGTTTACGCCTGCTTTACTGTAACTTCCTTAATAATGTCTGGAACGCTATTATGTGTAAATGAAGCATTTATGAATCATTTAAAAAAGGGGGAACACAGTTTCTTGTTATCCAGGATCAATTTAGATAGAAAAATATCACCAGCGCAGGAGGTAAGATACATTTTGCCTAATACCTTTTCCATTCCTACCACGAAATAGGTTTGAAGGAAAAGTCTGGACAATTCGGGAATTGTTTAGTGCTTCGGGGTTTATAGATAAATCGTCAGGCGCTTCATTGGTGGAGTTCTGCAAGCCGATCTTTTTAATGTGTTCCCGTGCAGTAGAGATTTGATCATCAAATGCTTCTTTTTGTTTTAATACAGTCTACTTCAGTGGGGCTAAAGGCTTGAGATTTAAATCAGTGACGTCATTTAGGGGTCGCAATTCAGGCCCCTGGGCTGTGGCCAGCAGCATCAGCAGCATGTGGCTCTTTGTTTCTGGCGTGACTGGTTTTCTGGTAGCCATAGCGGCGAGATAGCTCAGTGGGTAGAGCGCTCACTGCTGCAATGTATGTGTGATCTGCAGGTGCAGGTTCGACTCCCGGCAAGGTCAACTCAGCCTTTCTTCCTGCTGCGGTTGATAAATGAGTACCAACACAGGTTGGCTGATATTGTATATATATTTGTTCTATATGAAGCGCTTAAGCATGAGTGCTATATAATAACACATCATTATCATTTGGCCTTGGACGCCTGGTTGCATTCACAGTAATTTGGTAATGTGGGCCTATACACCCTGATATTAATGATATTGTTATGAAGACGAATGGGACTCAGGTAAGTCTTCATATAGGTTGTTTATTTAAGTAACAGGATGAAAAGACCCCCCACAGCTGAGGACCTTTCTGCTTCAGTCCAGAGACGCTAACTGCCAAACATTGAACGTTGAGAACACTATGAAGCTTGCAGGCTGGTTCTATGACATCACCATAGCAAAGTGAACCAGATTAACATAGCATTCCATTTCATGCTTATCATGCATTACTTCTCTGAATAAGTAACTTCACAACACATCTCCCCCTTTTTTTTTTTTAAATATATATGTATGAATTTCTCCATTTCCTCACCTCTGACTCTCCTCACCTCTGACTTCTCTTTACAGTGGCAACTCTACCTTTGTTCCAAACCTGACCACCATCCACTCGCACTGCACCCTTCATAACTGCAATTACCCTAACTGGGTCAGAATATAATGGTTCTCCCTTCCTCTTTATCACACCTTTCTTTATCCTCACCCAGTCACCTCGTTCCACTTGCAATTCCTTCCCTCCTCTCTTTTTGTTTTCCCGCATGACCCACTCACTTTTCTTCTTCTTCAAATCATGCCTAACTTGATCAATAACCACATCCGAATCTCTGTTCCTCCCTAACCATGGAGGACATGCTATAGATGACGGTTTTCGACCCCTCATTAGCTCAAAAGGACACAATCCAGTAGTTGTGTGAGGTGCCATGCGCAAAGCCCACATTCTATTTTGAATGGTTACTAACTTGTCGCACCCACACTGTTCACCCATTCGCACACTCTCCATCACACATCTATTTAACCTTTCTACCATTCCATTGGTTTCCGGATGATATAATGCTGCCCTCTTATGGGCTACTCCACACTTCTTTAAATATGCAGGAAATACACCTCCCACAAATTGAGTTCCATTATCCGTGAGGACGCTTTCGGGTAAACCTTCATTCGCAAAAATTTCCTGCAACACCTTCACCATGTTTTCTCCTGATATTTCACGGACAACCTTGAACTCTACCCATCTGGAAAATAAATCTACCACCAGAACTACATACTTTCCTCGTCGATATCCTAGCTCAACAGGACCTAAAATGTCCATTGCTATTTCACTCCACACCTTGGTTGGGACACCTACATCAATAAGAGGTTGTTTTCTAGCCTCCACCCCCTTCCCACTCTTGAGGCAAAAATGACATTCTGCCAGTCGATTCTCAATTTCTTTGTCAAATCCCGGCCACCAATAATCCGATCTCAAAACCCCCTTGGTTTTGGTAATACCAATATGAGCTAAATCAATAACCCTTTTCCGTATGCCTGCCGGAACAACTGCTCTCTCCCACCTGAACAGCACACCATCGTTAACAGACATTTCATCTCTAACCTCCCAATAAGGTCTTTCCTCCTCGACCAATTCAGATTTGTTGGGCCAGACAGATGTCAATACATAAGTGATTACCTTGCTAATATTTTCATCTCTTCTAATCTCTGCCAACCACTCTTCCTTAGACACGATTCCTTCAGTGTTAACAAACACCATTTCCATTTCCATCTCCTCAATTAACCCTTCCTGGGCAGCAACCTTCACCCTTGAAAGATTGTCCGCTAACAAGTTCTCCTTCCCGGGAATGACCTCCATATAAAATGTGTGCGCTTGCATCCTGGTAACCCACCCGGCTACCCTGCGTGACACCTTATCCAAACCTTTACTTTCGAAAATAACTTTTATGGGCTTATGGTCCGTGCGTAAAATAAATTCCATGCCCCACACAAAATTCTTGAACCTCTCAACTGCCCAATAACACGCTAGAGCTTCCTTCTCAAGCACGGAATACCTCAACTCTGCACCTTTCAACCCACATGATGCATGTGCTATTACTTCTTCTGAACCATCATCCTGTTTCTGCGAAAGTACTGCACCCAGACCACCCTCGCTGGCATCTACAGTGATGATGGAACACCTCCCTGTATCAAAACATCCTAACGGCCGGGCCATATCAATCTCTTGTTTGATCCTTGCAAATTCCATCTCACACTTTTTGTTCCATATGAACTCAGCACCCTTTTTTAGAATCTTCCTCATTTCCAACACCTTGGATGCATAATTCATGACGAACTTTTGATAGAATTCCGTCATGCCCAAAAATGAACGCAGTTCACTTTTATTGGTTGGCTTTTCAATCACCTTTATCGAATTTACAATGCTCTCCTTGGGTTTCACCCCTTCATGTGAAACTTCATGGCCTAAGTAATCAACTTTGGAAACGGCAAATTTATATTTTTCCTGCCTCAACGTGATTCCTCTCTCCTCAAAGATTCTCAACACCTTGATCAATCTTTTGTCATGTTCTTCCAGCGTTTCCCCAGATACTAAAACATCATCTTGGAAACAAAACACCCCCTTCACACATCTGAGCAACCAATCCATAACTTTTTGAAAAACCGACGAGGCTGATGCTAATCCAAAAGGCATCCTTCTAAACTGAAAAACTCCCTCGTGAGTGATGAAAGCAGTACATTTTCTACAACCCTCCTCCAACTCAATCTGGTTATAAGCTGAGGCCATATCCAATTTTGAAAAAAAATTTCCCCGCCCAACCATGGTTAACATTTCACACATGTTGGGCAACGGGTGCCTGTCCACCATGACACATTTGTTGAGTTCACGCATATCTATACATAATCTTAGGTCCCCTGAACTCTTTTTAACCACAACTACCGGGGACACCCATTCAACACCTCCTGCCTTCTCAATTACACCCAACTGTAATAACTTCATCAACTCCTTTTTGACCCCTTCCCTTAAGGATAATGGTACTGGCATGAGCTTTGCAGCTACGGGTGTACTGTTTCGCTTTAATACAATTTGGTGTATAAAACCTTTCACTTTCCCCATGTTCCCATTGAACACACCTCTGTGCTCCTCAACATATTTGCATGACCCTATACATGGTTCTGATACCTGGAAAACTTGCTCAACTTTGTTGGGGTCTAACCTGATGGCAAGATTTTTCTGCTCTCTCCATCCTAATAAGGTCTGACCCCTTTTTGTTATGTAAACCTTGCCATTACACTTGCGTCCCTTGAACTCAAATTCGCTCCAGACATACCCCAATAAATCAATCTTATCTTGATTATAACCACCTGGATTTATATCAGGTTTGGATAAGCTGGACACTTCTCCCTGCATGTCCTTCTCAAACACACTTTTAGGCACTAAGGTAATTTTTGACCCAGAATCTGCCATCATGGCTATCTCATGGCCATTCATTTTAACTAATGCATACGGACGCTCACAATCATCCATGTTTTCGCTCTCCGACACAACATTAACAGTGTTAATAACAACACTCTGCATTGGAATGCACATTTCCTCCTCAGACGATCTTCCATCTTCTTCTTCATTCACATATAAGACCTTTTTTTGATTAGTCTGTCCAAATTGAAAGTTTTTACAGCAGTTCGCATAGTGCCCCTTCCTTTTACACCTAGCACATGTAGCCCTGCGACCTGGGCACACAACAGATGATGCAAAATGTGTGTTGCTGGCACAACGGAAACACAGTCTTTCCTCCTTCTTCTCAGTCTTCTGCATTGTCTCTTGACCTCTTTTCTCCTCTACAACTCCACGACTTAACTGCTGAGTTCTGGCCTTTTTCTTTGACTTCCCTTCATTCACACTTAAGACTTCAGATTTGTTCTCCTTTGGATCTCCCATTTCATTCTTGGATAACTTGGCTACGCACGCTAAGGAATGTTCCACTCTTCTTGCAATGTCTAACACTTCATCTAAATTAGGCTCATCTTTTAGCCATATTTCCTCTCGAATTTTGTTTGCCCTGCAATGTGTCATAAACTGATCACGTATGTGTTCATCAAACTTCTCTTGAAATTTGCAAGACAAAGCAAGATGTCTCAATGCCGTTACATATTCTTCCACCGATTCTCCTGATGCCTGCACACGCATGCGAAAGTTATACCGCTCCAATATAGTGCTGGTCTTTGGGTTGAAGTGCTTATCCAACTTCATCAAAGCCACGTCAAAATCGTTCATGTCATCTCCAGAGCCATCACCATGGGGTTGTGGGAGCGTCTCGTATACTCTCTGACCCTCATACCCCAAGAAATGCAGTAACAAAGCTAATTTTCTCTCACTTGAGTAAGATGTTCCCCCAGCTGCTCTCAAATAGTGCAAAAACCCCTTGCGCCATTGGGCCCATAAAATCTTAACAGGTCCTGGAATCGGCATAAAAATTGGTGGACCTGCGATGCCCGGTAATCCTGCCATGATGCAGAGCAATACTCCTAGCTGGAACAGTGGAACACTGGAACAGTGGACAATTTCAATAAAGATTTGAAAAGAACTCTTGGCCAGCTCTCCACACTGTATAGTTGCAGTCGGTACTTAGCAAAATTTTACAGTACAGTACTTGGTCACTATAATTTTCTTCTGTGTCTCAAACCTCACTAGTCTGTACGGTAGATTGCACTGCTCATGTGTGACCGCTGGGCAGTGCGTTTTTTCTTTTTTTATATTGCCATGCGCTTTTTATATCGTAAATACGGTATAGTTCTCACTTGTGTCCTGCCCACAGCCTGCCCGTCAACTAACTCGGCGTATGAGAGACCAAACGCAGGGTCGTTGCCACACACCACGCTGCGATGCTCCTCGTCTCACACGGGTGAGCTACTCCTTTGCCTCTGCATCTCGGCACGATTCGGTGCTGCTGGGGCCCGCGCACTCCTCTCCGTGATGTACGGCAAGGGGAACCGGCTAGTCTGGCCCGGAAAGTTCAGGAATCAATGGGACTGCGCAGCGGGCCTCCGACAGCGCTGGACAAGGCAAATCGCGCGGCACTTACTTGGGAAAGGGCGGCAGGAGCACACGCTGGGGAACGGCGTCCGATTACTCGTTCAAGGCCCGCACAGCCAAGGGGACGGCGGCCAGAGCACGAGTCAGCTGGAGTCAGCCGGGGAGAGCACGGCGGTTCTTCACTTCCTCGGAGGTCACTACAACGCTAGGATAAGCGGAGCGACATACTCTCTGGAGACAGGTCGTGGGAGGTCTCCTGTCATCCCATCCTCGTCGCCATTGTTATGAAGACGAATGGGACTCAGGTAAGTCTTCATATAGGTTGTTTATTTAAGTAACAGGATGAAAAGACCCCCCACAGCTGAGGACCTTTCTGCTTCAGTCCAGAGACGCTAACTGCCAAACATAGAACGTTGAGAACACTATGAAGCTTGCAGGCTGGTTCTATGACATCACCATAGCAAAGTGAACCAGATTAACATAGCATTCCATTTCATGCTTATCATGCATTACTTCTCTGAATAAGTAACTTCACAACAGATACATATGGTGATCCATTCTTGTATGCAATGTATGTCACTTTATAGTGTACGTAGAAACAATGCCGTGTGATGCCACTTCTTGTCAAGGGGTGAACGGTCGTGTCCCATCGCTTCCAGTGATGTCACTTCGGGGTGGGGTCAGATGACATCACTTCCTGTGGTGTCATCAGAGGTCAAGGGTCGTGTGATGTCACGTCCGCTATCTGCGGCATTTTGGTGAAATGACGTCCCTGATTGAACTTTAGGCTCCTCTAACATTTTTTAGAATTTCAAAAAGCTTTTTAGTGTTGTTCTCAGCACTGTGTATCTGCTCATTAAATAATTGTTTCTTTGTTTCATGGATGGATTGCTAACCTGTAGGCTTTCTCATGGGTTTTCCATACAGTTGTATGAGTGTCTGACTTAGATGTTCGGCAGGGATGTTCCACCTGTCCTTTTTCTTTTTAAGATCTTGAAGAGTTGGAGTGAACCAGTTATGACGGAGTCCATCTCTAACATTTTCATTATCATAGGGGCTACGTGATCCAGCATTCGGGTCATATATATTCTAGAAGATGCTGCCAGGGTACTCGGAGGGTCTGAGTCTGTAGTACATTCGAAAAGGATATTAGTGCACTCAATCAGACTGCAGGTTTTAATTTTCTTATAGTTCCTACTAAGGATTCTTTTACATAGGTTGGGTCTACGCAAAATGCATAAAGACACTACAGTGACTATTTGCCTTGTTAAAGGGAAAAGGATCTCCCCAGAAATCAAAACTAATTTGGGCCTCAAGCAGGGCTGCGTAATCTCTCCTATGCTATATAATTTCTATGTGTCAGACATCTGGGACCGATTTGCTGGGATAAAAAATGTCCCCCCTAAAGTAGAGGGAATTGCTATAAGCGGTCTCATGTATGCCGACGATACGATCTTACTAGACAAACCACCGGGGGGCTGCAGAAGATGCTAGATGCCCTAAACTTTTACTCCAAAAGAAAATAATTTAAGTATAAATATTAATAAATCTAAGGTGATGACTTGTGGGGGTTTGAGAAGAAAAAGATATAGAAGATCTTATATTTGGGAAATGAATGAAGTCAGCCTTGAGGTGCTGGACATATATCCCTATCTGGGATTCCGATTATAAATCTCCCTCCCAAGGATTTCCATTTTGAGATGGCCGAGTCCAAAGCTGTAAAAAAAATGGAATATTATGAAAAGTATATTACAAATAAAGGTGGATTTTCCATTGAAGGGTTTTTAGAAATATACAAGAGATGCATTACCCCAGGTGCACTATATGCTTTGTTATATAGTGTATAAGGTTTTAACTAACCAATTTGCACTTTAAAATCAATTTAAAAAAATAGGTTGGTTTTGAATGCACTGGGAAGCATAGTTGGAACTCAACAAAAGAATGGTCCGACCAAATACATGGTAGCAACACCAAGATTCTGTGTAGTACCCAGCCCAGTATATTGCCTTTAGTGCGAGTAGGTTCATTGTTCCAAAACAGACATTGAATGTTGTTGAAATTTTGTTCTAAACATAGTGCTTCCTTATCGGGGCATCCCCACGCCATCGGTTCAGGCCCCCGGCATTATAGTAGCACAGTTAGATTTATTTAATGACCCTAATAAAGGGATAATATCCTCATTGAAACTAGGCATATCTTCCGTGGGGGGGTGGGGGTGAACAATGAGAATAATATTAATACAGCTATTGTGAGTGGGGTTTATTTTAAAGTGTATGATTTCGCAACCATTACAAGCAAAAAGCACTTGCAAAAGCTGCAATTCTTTCCTAGCAATAATGGCAACTCCTCCTCCATTACCATATTTCCGGTTTTGGAAATAAAAAATCATAGTTGTTAGATACAGTCAAATCAATGTTTGGCCCGCTAGAGTTTAGCTAAGTTTCTGTTAAGAATAACACGTCAATGTAATTTTCCACAATGTAGTCCTGGACAACAATGGCATGTGTGTCCATTGACCAAGTATTCAAGAGGGATGCTTTAATGATTCTACCAAAGTGTCAATTGGCATAGAGAGGTCCACCAGAAGGCCATCTTGACCCACAGTAATTGTAGCAGAGGGAGGGTCTCCTATACTACTCTCAGTAGCCACGTTAGTGTCCACTTCAATAATGTTACCCCGAGAGTGGTTGTCTTGTACGTCCTGCGAGACATAACCAGACTCACTTGTTAAATGAGGCGGAATTTGTTCCATTAAAGAAGGCGACAAATCTGTCTTGGGAGTAGGTACTGTAAAGTCCTCAGAAAGGACGCAGGTAGATGTTGTAGAGTAATCTTGGAAGAGATAGCAGTGGGCGCAAGTCTATCTTTCACTAGGGTAATCTGATCATGGTCCCTTAGTTCATTAATATATCTGCTGACGATGGCCTCCCGAATGGCTCTTTGTGCAGGCAGAAGTATGCTGAGTTCAGTGTGGTGATCCATAATTAAACAGACACACGAGGAAAGGAAGATGTCAATAACAGAGAAGCACAGCCAATGTATTTTTAGTGCAGAGACTCTTGCCAGCCAGCAAGAGGCAGCACAACACACCAAACGCCACATGTCTCGGCACAAACCGGCTTTGACGCGCCGGCGCTTGGCACGCTTGATCCAATCTAAAAATGATACCCTGCTGGATTAGCAAAGGCTTGTTCAGAGCCAGAGGTATCGGAGATCTAGGTTTCAGAGAAAAGAGCAATGTTAATATTATTCTTCCGGAATAAGACTGGATATGTCGATTGCATGCTTGTGGGGGAGCGGGTATTCCGATACACACGTTTAAGTTTCTGCTGAGAAGGGATGGAAGGACCATTGGCTGGGGAACATTCAACCAATTCATCAATGAGCATTACCTCCCCATGCGGATTATCAGTAAATGTCACATCTGTCTCCAAGTGCACAGTCGCAGATAATGAATTCACACCAAAGAGAGCGAGTGACATTGAAGAGGTATCACCAGGAGTAAAGCAGGGTGTAATTATATGTGAGAAACTCTCGCTGCCACCATTATCAACAACAAATGGTAAAGCTGATCGACCTATAACAATTTCGTCATCAGAGGCATCCAGACAACAGTCCCCATCCATAGGGGTAAGCCCTTCAGGCGATACTTTGCTAACCAGAAGCAAAGCTAAGTCGAGATATTTAGGTAAGATGGATTTACGCTGAGCAAGACGATCCTTGCTTGCATCATTCATTGTACAATTAAACTAAGGCAGCAATAACAAAAGACAAAGTAAAATAAACTGATCTATTCACAGTCTGCACAAACCTTATCAATAGTAGCCCAAACTACTGCGGATTATGGGAAATGCAGTCCCAAATCGTTCCTAAATGCTTCCCAAAACTTAAAAAACCTATCAAGACCCTACATGAGGTGCAGGTGCAAGGAGGGTGTTCCCACTGTCAGGCCAATGGCGGTTATTACTTGCACAGGCCAACACTCTCCACCATTCCTTCCCTGCACAAATTGCATTTCCTGCTGGAATATGGCAGATAAAGAATTCACATATTACATAAAGGGTTTACCGCAATGGGTTGGGAAACTTGGGCCCGTGCTACAGAAACCTGGTACTGGACAGTGCAATTTCAAATCGTGTTTGCACAAGGGTAAGAATTGCATTAGTGAACAAATGCATCGACGTGATGCATATTTGTGGTAGGGCAACCCTGGTGCAAGTGGCAGTGCTACATTGCACGTCATCGGTGCACATTTCCAATAGTATGGCTCCTTCTGGCTGCAGAAATATCTTGGATAGTGGGGATGGGATTGATAAATACCCGAGGGGGGAACAGAACTCAGGATTGAGAGAATGCTCACAACATCGGAATGAGAAATTATGTGAGGTGGAAATAGTGCGTTTTGTTGTAAAGCCGCATGGGGACTGAATTGCCTTTAGGGTCCTGGGGGTTGGGGGGTTGGGGGTCCAAGGAGGATTTAGAGTGTTCATCAAGCACCTGGTGGGCAACCATTACAACATTTGGAGGCGCTGCAAACTTTGAAAAAGCAGCAACCAGAATAATGAACGCTTGCTACGGACACTGAAGCGCTGCCTTACAGATTTAAGGACTTCATTGGGAAGATCATGTTTAGAGACGTTCAACTCCTCTGGAGCTAATAATCTGAATGAGCCAACCCGGAAACCAAACCATGAAAATTATAAAACATGTTGCTCACCAAATATCCAAAGAATGGCATCCAGCGAGTCTAAAATAAGGCACACATTCAAATGAATAAAAGGTTTAGAAACAGAAACTGAAGTTGATTAAAATGGCCTTGTGTATGTCTTTTCTCTTGCTGGCAACCCGCTTCAAAGATCTCCCCATTTCCCTCCTTGTCACAAGGCATCGCTTGTATTATATTGGAATGCGTGATTCAGGACTTGTGGCAGGTTGTTGTCAAGGTTTGCGCCTGTTCCCCTCCCTTCCTCCTCACCCGAGTAGTCGGTAGAGCTGTCACGAGGCTCTGACTTCTTTCCTGGGTAAACTCGGGTCCGTCCTCGACTAGTCTTCTTGATCTTCTTCTTTTCGTGTAAATAGGGGCGAGGTCCCTGGGATGCCACTCTGTCGGGTGATTGGGAAACCCGGACAGCGGGGCCTCCCAGGAGCCGGCTCCTGAGCAGGGAAAAAGCCTTAGCGGCAGAAAAAACCCTGCAGGGGAATTATGCATCCAAGATGGTATCAGGGAAGAGGTGAGTCCGAATAGTCAATTCTCCGGAAGATAGAGGTCCCAGTAGAGAGCAGAGGTAGTACGAAATTGGCAGACTGGGTCTTGATGAGATGGTCCGACAACAGACAGGAAGCCAGACAGAAGAGATATCCGCAGGGGTAACCAAGGAAGAAGCGTGCTGATAACCCCAAACAAAAATGAGTACAGCACTGCTAAACAAAAGGAGGAGGAGAAGGAAGTCCCCAAAGTAAGAGGAAAAGAGGAAAAGAGGAACAAGGCGGAAAGAAAACAGAACAGGAAGAGGAGAAGGTAAAAAAGGCTGAGAAAGGGAAGCTGGAACGAGCAAGCTGGAGGGAAACAGGGAAAGAAGAAGATCAGGGGGAACATGGGCAGAAAAGCCAAGGATGACGAAGAAAAAATGAGCGAGCGAAGCAAGAGCAGGGAGAGAGAGGAAGAAATGAACGGGAACAACTGGACGGTTAGTGGTCCGGAGAGGAAGCACAGAAATAACAAGTGAGAGAGCGGAGGGAAGGCAGAATACACAGCGTTACCTTCGGAGGGGTAGTGAAGGTGCAACGCGAAGACGCTGCATTGAGCCGGCATTTGTTTGATGCGGCGGCCATCGTGGAAAACACTAGAACAATGCTTCCAGACGGCCGCCGATGTGGTGGAACATGCTAATGGCGCCTCCACAAGTCCCACTGAATGCATGACAGTTGTGGTGTCTAGTTCCTCCGTGAGTGATTTGCATGGCCAAGACTCCCCGCTGCTGTTCTAGATCTGGGTTGTTGCCATGCGCCCCATTGCCTGAGCTGGAAACCGGGGAGAGGAAAAACTGTCAATGTCAAAGCCGGTTTCATTTGGATGAACTGGGCAACTGACCGCCAACAATGTCCTATAACAGGTGTGTGTTGATAACGAGTTGTCTCCCAAACCATGTTATTTAAACACTGAGAGGAAATTCCTTTGCGGTTTTAAATAAATCGGGTCATAAACCGATTTCCTATTCCTTGAGGGAAGTACCAATGTCCTAAGCACAAAGTAAAGCTGAAAACCAGACTTGCTTCTCCCAGGAAACACCCAAAAAAGGCTGAGGTCAAAAAGACTGAGGCCCAAAAGTCTGGCCCCATTTGTTCGCACATGTATATGTGGGGGGGGGGGGGTAAAGTTAATAGAAAATGTATAGGCATAAGGTGGGGGAGCAATTTGGGCTTTTGGTACTCAGGCTCTTTTCCTGTCTTTTCACACAGATCCCTTCTCCCATTGGCCATTCAGGTTAATGTCCCTATACCTCATTTACTGGCCCTATGATGATTCCTCATGCCTCATTTACTGGCCCTATGATGATTCCTCCTGCCTCATTTACTGGCCCTATGATGATTCCTCATACCTCATTTACTGGCCCTATGATGATTCCTCATACCTCATTTCCTGGCCCTATGATGATTCCTCATACCTCATTTACTGGGCCTATGATGATTCCTCATACCTCATTTACTGGCCCTATGATGATTCCTCATGCCTCATTTACTGGCCCTATGATGATTCGTCATGCCTCATTCACTGGCCCTATGATGATTCCTCATGCCTCATTTACTGGCCCTATGATGATTCCTCCTACCTCATTTACTGGGCCTATGATGATTCCTCATGCCTCATTTACTGGCCCTATGATGATTCCTCATGCCTCATTTACTGGCCCTATGATGATTCCTCATACCTCATTTACTTGCCTATGATGATTCCTCATGCCTCATTTACTGGCCCTATGATGATTCCTCATGCCTCATTTACTGGCCCTATGATGATTCCTCATGCCTCATTTACTGGGCCTATGAGGATTCCTCATGCCTCATTTACTGGCCCTATGATCATCCCTCATGCCTCATTTACTGGCCCTATGATGATTCCTCATGCCTCATTTACTAGCCCTATGATCATCCCTCATGCCTCATTTACTGGCCCTATGATCATCCCTCATGCCTCATTTACTGGCCCTATGATCATCCCTCATGCCTCATTTACTGGCCCTATGATGATTCCTCATACCTCATTTACTGGGCCTATGATGATTCCTCATACCTCCTGGCCCTATGAGGATTCCTCATACCTCATTTACTGGCCCTATGATGATTCCTCATATCTCATTTACTGGCCCTATGAGGATTCCTCATACCTCATTTACTGGCCCTATGATGAGTACTCATACCTCATTTACTGGGCCTATGATGATTCCTCATACCTCATTTACTGGGCCTATGATGATTCCTCATACCTCATTTACTGGCCCTATGATGATTCCTCATGCCTCATTTACTGGCCCTATGAGGATTCCTCAACCTCATTTACTGGCCTTATGATGATTCCTCATACCTCATTTACTGGCCCTATGATGATTCCTCATTTACTGGCCCTATGATGATTCCTCATTTACTGGCCCTATGATGATTCCTCATTTACTGGCCCTATGATGATTCCTCATACCTCATTTACTGGCCCTATGATGATTCCTCATACCTCATTTACTGGCCGTATGATGATTCCTCATACCTCATTTACTGGCCCTATGATGATTCCTCATACCTCATTTACTGGGCCTATGATAATTCCTCCTGCCTCATTTACTGGCCCTATGATGATTCCTCATACCTCATTTACTGGCCCTATGATGATTCCTCATACCTCATTTACTGGGCCTATGATGATTCCTCCTGCCTCATTTACTGGCCCTATGATGATTCCTCATACCTCATTTACTGGCCCTATGATGATTCCTCATGCCTCATTTACTGGCCCTATGAGGATTCCTCAACCTCATTTACTGGCCTTATGATGATTCCTCATACCTCATTTACTGGCCCTATGATGATTCCTCATTTACTGGCCCTATGATGATTCCTCATTTACTGGCCCTATGATGATTCCTCATACCTCATTTACTGGCCCTATGATGATTCCTCATACCTCATTTACTGGCCGTATGATGATTCCTCATACCTCATTTACTGGCCCTATGATGATTCCTCATACCTCATTTACTGGGCCTATGATAATTCCTCCTGCCTCATTTACTGGCCCTATGATGATTCCTCATACCTCATTTACTGGCCCTATGATCATTCCTCATACCTGATTTACTGGCCCTATGATGATTCCTCATTTACTGGCCCTATGATGATTCCTCATACCTCATTTACTGGCCCTATGATGATTCCTCATACCTCATTTACTGGCCGTATGATGATTCCTCATACCTCATTTACTGGCCCTATGATGATTCCTCATACCTCATTTACTGGGCCTATGATGATTCCTCCTGCCTCATTTACTGGGCCTATGAGGATTCCTCATACCTAATTTACTGGCCCTATGATGATTCCTCAGACCTCATTTACTGGGCCTATGATGATTCCTCGTACCTCATTTACTGGCCCTATGATGATTCCTCATACCTCATTTACTGGGCCTATGATGATTCCTCATACCTCATTTACTGGCCCTATGATGATTCCTCATGCCTCATTTACTGGGCCTATGATGATTCCTCATGCCTCATTTACTCGGCCTATGATGATTCCTCATTCCGCATTTACTGGCCCTATGATGATTCCTCATGCCTCATTTACTGGCCCTATGATGATTCCTCATGCCTCATTTACTGGGCCTATGGGGATTCCTCATGCCTCATTTACTGGCCCTATGATGGTTCCTCATGCCTCATTTACTGGGCCTATGATGGTTCCTCATACCTCATTTACTGGCCCTATGATGATTCCTCATACCTCATTTACTGGGCCTATGATGATTCCTCATACCTCATTTACTGGCCCTATGACGGTTCCTCATGCCTCATTTACTGGGCCTATGACGATTCCTCATACCTCATTTACTGGCCCTATGACGGTTCCTCATACCTCATTCACTGGGCCTATGAGGGTTCCTCATACCTCATTCACTGGGCCTATGAGGATTCCTCATACCTCATTTACTGGGCCTATGAGGATTCCTCATACCTCATTTACTGGCCCTATGAGGATTCCTCATACCTCATTTACTGGGCCTATGATGATTACCCATACCTCATTTACTGGCCCTATGATGATTCCTCATACCTCATTTACTGGGCCTATGATGATTCCCCATACCTCATTTACTGGTCCTATGATGATTCCTCCCAACAATTTGCTTGGAGCCCATTTGGCCGAATTTTATTTTACTGCATAAAATGCAGAGGGTGATCCTCTATGCCCCTCCCACATCCCCACCTTTCTAAATATCTAAACTTTCTATATCTACATTTTGCAGTAAAATGTGGTTAAAAAAAACATACGACTAAAATGGCCTTGATCAAACTGGTCTGCAAGGAAATGGGGTAGTTCCCATTCAAATCATGTTGTTCCTATTCGTGCAATACCCGATCACGGCTCGCGCACATAAGAGTTGATGTGCCACCTCCGAAGCTGCCATCATGCTTTCCAGAAGTAGTAGCTAAGAAGTCTTGCCCCAATATGGCCAAGACGAGAACCACAGCTACTACAGCAAGGCAAATCTAGGCGGCTGACTAGGGTGACCAGATTTACAAAGTAAAAAAGCGCTTTGGAGTAAAGCGCTATATAAACACAATAAATACAAATACAAAAAAACTGGGGCCGGGCAATTACCATAAAAGTAGGACTAACTCTTGAAAGTGGCTGTCAAGCTGCTACACTTCAGTAGCGGTTGGAGGTTTAAGTGTTACTAGTCGAATAAACACATATTGTAATTCATTTATCACAAACTACCACTATCTTAATTCGAAAAACTCAGCATTTCCTCTCTGTGAGATTGTGCATTCCTGCCTGCCAGCTATGAAGACCTACTTCATTTTGCAATGGAAAAATAATCTCGAGAAAGGGGGGGGAAGAACACCCAATTCTAGGACTTTCCCGGCCAAAGCCGGGACAGCTGGTCACCCTAAAGTAGGGGAATACCTGTTGTCACCAGACCGGTCCCACGAAGAATAGATCTGTTCACTTTGGAAAGGGGCGGGTAAGGTGGTAAAATGGATTTTCCCTTGTATCAATCTTTGCATCATCCATGGGTAGGTCTGGAGCCTCAAAACGGCACCCCGTGAGGTGGTAAGAGCAAACCAGGATACATTTGCCCAGGACATAACTACAAAACACAAATCAACCAGAATCCCACAAATTAAATGTTTATTCGGAATGTTGCCTTTAACCTGGTTTCCAATGGTATTCAGGTCTGGTTGACTGGTAGACCCTCATTAAAAAGACCTTTACCACATCCAATTCTAAAATGTTCCTTCAAAAGTCTTGGCGCCTTGTTTAGCTCTGCAGCGACTCCTAGGGGTGGAGATCATCAGCGCAGCACCCTGAGGACAAGCAGGAACGAGCTCAGCAGCTGCCAGGGTGGACAATTAGACGGCTTCTGGCAAAGGCTGTAACTGGAAGGTGCTTCAGCAAAGTCGGGGTTTCATATTCGGAACAATTTCACACTCACTTCAGTAAGGTCAGTGAGCAGCTCTTCCGAGTAGCCCCACCCTGCCACCTCACATCTGCTCGGTAAAAATAAAAGCCGCCATCCTTTGTCTGCAAACTGTTTCCACGTTTTTTTTTTGCAACTTTAAAGATCACGTTGGCATAATCCCTGCACAGCCAGAAAGCGTCAAACAGGGGGCAGCAGTTTCCGCAGCCACCGGTGGCCCATCGTGCGTCTCTTAACCTGCGTTGTCCTTCTGAATGCCGGAGGGCTTCACAATGGGTGACTAAGTCAGAGCCGGCCTTAGAGCTGGGCGGGCCGGGCGACCGCTCGGGGCGCCCTAGACCCCAAGGGTGCCCTTAGCCCCCTAGAGCATCAGCTCGGGGTGGGAGGAGCCTTTCAAGGGCTACCCTGAGCTTGCGTCGTTGAAGTGTCATTTTAAAATTAAATGCGCTGGCGGGAGCGGGCGCATTTAACAACAGTAGGGTGCTGGCTCCCTAGTGAGATAATTACCACTCTGCTCCGTTGTGGGAGTGGGGCGATAATCATCTTAATGGGGTGCCCCAGCACCATATTGTTAAATGGGCCGGCTCCCGCAAGCTCATTTAATTTTAAAATGACATTCCTCCCACCACAAAAAAACATTTGGTGCCTCCTCCCCAATTCACCAGGGGCACGGCGGGGGGGGGGGCGCCAAATTGTTCTTGTTCTGATGGGGCACTGCTGACACTAAGGCTGGCACTGCAGTAAGTATACGGACACACGGTTGCCCAGCACTTGCCCCCCCCTCAGCTATGCGTATGGCGTGAAAAAAACATTTTTTTTAAACCTGGAATGAAAATAAATCTACATAGAAGACTGCTTGGAAAGCACTCCGAGTGGTCTTTCTAAATCGAACTGTCATGCCCCAGCCACACATGGGTGACCGCAGGGGCTGACCAGTGCCGCAGGAACCGGAAGAGCAGTTGTGGGAGTCCCAAGTGTGTGGTTTTGAGTGTGTCCGTATGTCTGTGTGGTAGGGGAGAAAGAGAATGTTTGTGAAGGGGGGGTAAATGTAACTGTGTGTTTTGTTTTTTCAATGTGATGGGAATTGAGGAGGAATGCTTGGGGGAGGGGGCGACGGCTGAGGCAAGTGGGGTTCGTGGGATAAAACCCCCGACTTAAGAAATTCCAACAGCGCAGGAGAGGGTGGGAGTGGAGGCGGGCAAGGGAACAGCTTGTCTGGAAGGTTGAGGGTGGAACCCTCCCTCCCCCAGGAATGTAGTTTATTTTTATTTTTGAGGACCACCCAAAATCAGCCAAAATAAATTGGTCTTTTTAGTATGCAGCTTTCAAAAGGCAGAAATCTCACATAGACCCCTGCCCTGATCTCCAGTCACTGGGGTCTCCATCATTCTGACGGTTTTGGGGCTTCACTGACTGTAATGGAAGAGGTTCTAGGGACTGCGCGCACTCCTGCTGTTGCCTAGTCACCTCTCCTTCCAGGATCTTGCCCACATATGCCAGCCTGGAGATGGGCCAGTCGCTAGAACGCTCCCCAGATCTGCGCTAGATTTCTGTAGCAGTGGCAGGATGGAACGGTATTTTATTGGATACAGTGGTCGATGTGAGTGGGAGCGGTGTTCCTCTACTTTTTTTAATTAAGTTTTACTGTTCCTATACTTTTATTTTAAAAAGAAACCGTTCCGGAATGGGTTTGTTTTAAAATAAAAGTGTAGGAAGAAGTTGACACTTGCACTTTGAGTGCCCTACACTGAACATTCCCTTAAACAGCAGGTGCATGTGTTTGGGGGTTTGTATTGTGTGTGTGGGAGGGTGCGTGGTGATGGGGTTTGTGGGGAGTGTGTGCAGGCCAACAGTGAACATGGTTCCACTACTTCTTTTCATACACTTCGACCACTGATTGGATACTCTTTGCCACGCCGACACGAGAGCTGTGGCCAACTTTTGAAAGTAGGCAGCTGTGGATCGTTCTCTCAGCAGGGTTGGAGCTATAATTTTACTCTGGCTTTTTAGCTGTCAGTGCTGGACTGCAGTAGACATTGGCACTATTTTGTGAGGGTAGAGGAGGTTTAGCAACACCCCTGGCTCAGATGTCTTATTGTAGATGCGTCTGTTGAGAACCTGTTGAGGGCATGAGGCTCTGAGGATTGACTAGCTCTTGAAAACTCTTGAACAAATTGCTGGTTTTATTTAACCCCCCAACCCCGTTTTCTTTATTAAAAATATTTTTAACCAACCAAAACTAAAAAAATATATATAAATAAATAAATAAAAAAATAGACATTTTTTTTTCCCGACAATTTGACTGTCGATCAAATGGTCATTCGATCTTTTATTTTCGACCATTTGACTGGACACCGTGATAGCCGACTAATTATTTAAATGTGTTCATGTATTTTCTTTGCGCTTTATGGTAGCAATAGCTTGGATCATTCTGCCAGTTTTGCCCTCCAGTGGCCTGGTTTTGTACAAGCGTCATTCCAGGTTTGGCACACACTTCTTACAATCGGGAGCTCACTCCTACATAGCACTTCATGCCAGATTCCTTCTGCTTCTAAGCAAGGTAATGAGATGCTATGGTTATTCAGTGTAATGCTGCTCCATCTATTGACATCAGAAGGATGAAGGGATTGCATTGCCTTACAGGGCTTGAATGTGTGGCTGAGGGTTGAAGAGAGATCTATGGAGCACACACTCTTGGCTCTATGTGACCATCTTTCTAGGCTGACTAGTTCACGATTGAACCCTATGGTAGTGGCCTGATCGCAAATGTGGGTGAAAGTTGTAGGGTTGTCCAACTCTGGGCCTTGAGGGCCAGGATCCTGATGGGTTTTCAGGATATCCGTCATTAATATTCACGAGGAAAAATGTGGATACACATTAGAATCATTGTATGCAAATTTCTCATGAATATTAATCAGGGGTGTCCTGAAAACCCAACATGGATCCGGCCCCCAAGGCCTGGAGTTGGACAACCCAAACAGCCCTTCTGGGGAATAGAGAGGAAATTAACTGAGCTACGGACATTTTGGAATCGGACCTGGCTCACAGACCACAGCGGTTTCTATTGTACAGTAATAATAATATAGCAAATTTTTATAGCGCTTCATGTCAAAGGCCTCCTGCTTCTAAGCATTGCATTAGTAGGTGTTATTATTATCTAAGAGTATTGCAGTCAATTTTGCGAACGTTTGATGTTTGAAGGGCTGAATCGGACCTGCCCGAATTTGAACCTGGGTTTCGTAGGATGAACACAGACTTTTGTGGCCAACAGGCTTTGGGTCAAACCAAACTGGTCCGTGTACCCAGGGCAGCAGTGTATGCCCAGGTGAGAAGTTGAAGGACAGATCCGCTGGGTGTTCCTTCTCCCTATGCCAAGATAGGTGTTGGGGAGTAAGTGTGCTACTGATTATTTTTCAACCAGTGTTTGTTTTTCTGGCAGAAAATATCCCTAAAACGATTTTCGTGCTCTGTTTTTTTTTCTTCTTCTGGCGCTCATGATGCGGGTTCATGTTGCCATTGACTTGGTGGAAAAGGCAAGCGGCGTGCCATGCACCATCCACACACTGGTTTTGTTTGGCTCGTAGCATGCATGTCCTTAAACTACTTAGTTAAAAGAAATGCAGACCCCGGTCTAATGATATGGGGAGGCGGGTATATTTTCTGCAAATGTATTTCTCAGATGGGCTGACCTGGATTCCATGACTGAAATGGGTGGACTAGAAGTGGCTGGTGGCCACTAGCCCAATGCTTCATTAGTTTCGCCTCTTCAGGGCCCTAAAACACCAAACCCTGACACCAGTGCTCCAGATGACTGAAAGCATTTTACTCCCCATGCTTGGAGTTGGGAGTAATATTATTTAAGGGAGTAAGACAATAATGCCCAAAGTTTAGGTAAGCTCTATATCCGGTTGGTTTTTGTAACCCATCCTTCATTACACCTCGCAATTCTTGCAGAATAAAAAAATAAATGTTTACCTTAAAGTCCCTCTTCTGATCTAGGCAGGCTTAACAGCAGCGCTCCTTCGGGTAGCAGTGATTGGCTACCACCAATCCAACCACACCGGTGGTGCCGTGCGGTCGGGAGCACACAGCGGGCGTCGATTGTTTTTTGCCGCGTGTGTTTACTCCCATTGGTTGTTGGGGTACGCGTTGCCTATTATTAGGGAGTTGCATTATCTGGTATGCTTAGGGTGACCAGACATCCCGGTGTTGCCGGGACTGTCCCAGAATTGGGCCCTGTGTCCCTCGAGTTTTTCTTTATTTAAAAAACCCTGTCCTGGATTTAGGAAAGTGAGCAGAGCTGCAACAAATCAAGGTGACATTTCTAGATAATAAACAGTTCACAAGCTGCCCCCATTACCTTTGTCACGTGCATCTCGGGCACCCCAGGGTATGCTCGAACCCCCAACCTTTCTGGTCTCAGCCACACCCATGTACTGATTGTGCAACGAAGACTGGATAAGAAACCAGCATTGCAAAGCCTGTACGAACAATCAAAGCGACAGTTCTTTTGTTTGTAATATGCTGAGTGGCAGAGCTAAACCTGCAGTTTATATATTGGATAAGTGCTGGAAATTCTATGGTGGGCAGGTCCAGGGGGCTTTGAATGGGCTGGTGCTGCTAGTCCTACTTTTATGTTTGTGGCCTGTCCCGGTTTTTTACTTCGGAATCTGGTCCCCCTTGGTATGCTGCTGATCTGTGAGACTGCTCTGACATACAGTACAGATGAATAATGGACCCGGTTGCCTCGTCCAAACTCAAGTGGTCCCTGGCCCATTCCTTCAGAGCGTTGCCCGGTGCAGCAGCTGCCCCGAGTGTGGCCACTCATTGCACGCATCTTATTTATGCGATGCCGAGTGCACGGCTTCTCCTAAAATGATTGATTTGCCCCCACAGATTTCCAGAATTGATTAAGCCGGAATGAACACAATAGGCGAAGAAAGAGAAGCAGAGCTCAAAGGACTGAAAAACTCAGTGCATCGATTGGCCTCCGTGTGAATGGGGAGTTGTGCATGTTCCCAGCTATTTTTGCAATCTTTATTTATTTGTTAGTTGTATTTATTTATTTCTAACGCACCATAGCCCGCAGGCATCAGGGCGCACAGAGAGACAGAAGTAAGACAACAGCAGTTATGTATTCGGCATTGGCGTGTTGTGCAAGCCCTTTATTGTGCTTCTTGAGTGGTCAAGGTGATTGTGTGAAAGTGACAAGAAGCAGATTCAAGATGTGTTTAGGTTTTGTCAGTATGCATTAGTATAAAATCTCAAACAGTACTTTCTACAACCGTTAATTTGTTTTAGAAATAAAAGTTGAAATCCGGCTAATGAAGCATGTTCTGTTCTGCTGTGCTGTTTGCATTTATACTGCACTCTGCTTCCATTTGCATGGTCTCCAGGTGGTCTAGCGGATCTGAAAAAGGGGTGGGGTTAAGACTATTATGAGTGAGAGGGGCATAGAGGGGGAGACTGCAATATAGATTTGCTGTTCTTGCTGCATGAGACCGCAAGTGCCCTGGCCTCTGCATGTGGATCAGTTTCTATGTATTCTGCGTTGAGAGCCTAGTGGCATATCAGGTCTGTGGCTCAGTGGACTAATGCATCCACTAAAGGCGCCTGTGCTTGAACTCATGGTCACAGGTTCAGATCCGGGCAGGTCCACACTCAACCCTTGATCCTTCCGAGGTCAATAAAATGAGTACCATTGAGTTGGGTAACAATAAACATCTGTTATCTGTCAATAGCGCCAAGATGCCCCTCTGTGGGTGAACATCTGCTCTACAAATACACCTGGTATGTTATGTGTTTCCAATCGGGAGCCACATTTGCCTGTGGTGCTAGGATGCATTGGCCCGGGCTGTGGTATGTAAGTTGGTTGCAGAAGTGCAGTGTTCGATTTTTGTTGTTTGTTGGAAGGAGTGTTCAACTTTTTAACTTCAGACAATAAACATTTTCAAAACAATGAGGATTTTTAAAAAAATGTTTTACTTGTTGGTTCCGGGATGGGGTACACACGGTTAGGTGTTAGAGCCTGACAATGCATGCAAAATGTGATGCACCACACGGATCCCTTTTCCTCTTTGTATACCTCCTCATCATATCATTTAGGTGCTCATTGTAGTGGGCCTGGTAAACGAGGGTGAAAAAGGTCAAGCACTTGTGCTCTCTGCCCATGGCCAAGACGGGTCAGGGAGTCATTGGGCCTCATTATAAGTTTGCCAGTCCGGGAACTACGGTACCAGTAAGCTGGTCAGTACTGTAGTTCCCAGAACGGCAACCTACGAGTTGTGCTTACGGGTGCCTTTCTGCCAGCCAGGTCTGACCTGGCGGGCAGTGCTGCACCCCGCGAGCACAGCATGTCAGATGCACCGGCACTGTTTATAAAGGTGCCGGTGCACCTGGCTTCCCCATTCCCATTGAGCCCTATTGGGCTCAAGTGGGAATGGGAAGAATATTTTCCGGCGCCTGGGAATGGGCAAATACCGGGTCCGGCAGTGCCGTAATGACCCGGTAATTGCCCATTCCTGGGCGTCAGAAATAAAATAATGCCGGCGGCAGCCGTGCATGTATTACAGGCACGGCTACCGCCTGCCTCCTACTGAGGCCCATTGTGTTCATGCCCTTCAAGGACGATTGTGTTACTAAAGTGTTGACTGGAAATGGGGCAACCCCCCCTAATGTCACTCTACTTAAGCCTGTTGCTGACAAGAAGAGTTTCGCACAATAGTAAAATGCCCTGTGGTGAATAGTGCTCTTTAAACCCTATTAGATACAGTCCCATAACCATCAATTACCACCATAGAGGACTGCACCCCCACCTGGTTATCTCATGGTCCTTTAGCCTAAAGATAAAACAAGGGCCAGTTTAATGAGCACAACTCTCAGGGGTATAGTGCACTAGGTGTAAAAGTGAATTAGCTGCATAGAGGGAGCCACAGTGCACAGTCCCCACCCCTCGGTTCGATGCGGAAACAGTGCCAATTAGCAATGACGGTAGTATTCGCTTTGTTTTTTACTTGGGGTACTCCTTTTGTATTCACCCTTACCCGTCCATCTCTGCACCATCTAATCCCCTGCCGGTTAACCACCTGTGTAGGTGGAATGGCATTCCCACACCATACTTTTCACCTAAGGCGCCCTTGTGAGGTATAGACACCTATGCGCAGAGAACTCTTATTAACCTCTGGGGCAGTCCTCATTCTTAAAAAGAAATTGCCCCCCCTACTGGACAACACTCATCACACATGGCAATGTGGTTCCACACAGACTGCCTTAAACCCCTTCCATATGCCATACAGGCAGACCAGGCCGGTGGGCGGTCATCTACCTCTGGCCCGGGGCAATGCCAATACTCTCTCCTGGGACCCAGGATGTGACAAAATGAGTACTGCTCTGCAGGAATACAGGGACGAGTGGTGGATAAAAACTCCGACTCATCCCCACACTATTACGAAACCAGCCACGATCTCCATCATAAAGGTGAAACTGGCGCGACATGAACGGTGCTCCTTCCTCGCCTCTTAGGGTAGCATGGGCTGAGGGCTGGCTATCCTTTTCGGGAGAGGTGCGAGCTAGCAAAGAAGCATCCAAACAACAATAGTGCTGTGATAGCAAAATAAGGGAAATGTCCAGCCGAGGTTCTATAAAAGAAAATAGGAGACGTTAATTAAACTAAAAATACAGATACAGTAATAAAAACACTAGTAAGCCATGCCAAACAAAGGAAGACGCAGAATATGAAACCTTAGGGTGAAAGCGGCACTCTGGGTCTAAAGACTGGGTTAGGCAGGCAATGTTCAGGTTCAAAGGATATATGTTTAAAGTCTTAAATGTCTTCATGGCCCTTAAAGCCAGGGCAGGTGGACTGACCCACCACAAGAACTTTTATCTTCTTGGGTTTCATGAGTGCATCGAGCTGGGCTTCATGGTGCTTTCCAACGGGTCTAAACAGTGTTGAGTCGGGTGCCTCTGATGTATTGAGCTGGCGTTGAGACAGTCGAGCCGGTTTGCCACAGTCCTGCAATGTAATGTGGTCCTGCAGCAGTGATTGTCTCGAATCGGCAGATGGCTGAGCCTGCAGTGGAGATTAGCTCAAAGCAGCTAGGACGCAGACAGGCAATGGACGAGTCACCGGCTTGACAACTGGAGGCTGTTTGAAAAAGCAGTAAGTGTAAAAGGCAGGCCCATGCATCCTGAGGTGGCTGGAAAACATCTCTAAAGCAGCAGAGTCCACCCCAAATCAGTTTGAGGCAGGAAATAGAGTCTGCAGCTGTTTCTTCCCTCATTCATTGCTGGGGGGAACCCATCCAGAGTTTCCTGTGATAAGCCAAGTCTTTCTCAACCAGGAAGGTTGCTAGAGAGCACTTACAGGGGTTGTCCCCTCCAGTGAGCAAGATCCTGGTTACAAGTGTTTAGGCAACAGGAAGGCCTTGTCCAAACAGGAGTTTACCCCTAAGTGTCCTCTTGGATGGGTTAGGGGAGGGTCTATGGCATAGGATTGTGGGTAGAGAAATACAGTTCCAGGTGGAATCTTTTTCTGATGTCCAAAGATGCTTCAACTAAGGGGTGGGTTTCAACCCCATATATAGGAAATGTTACTACAGAGGATTGGTCAGTTTCAATCATTCTGTAAGGGTGTTACTCACCACTCCGAGTAGGCCGAAGATACAGAGATAATGACCTTGGAGATGTTGGTGGTATAAGATTCCAAACTCAGCCTTCCATCCCAGTTCCCCTGAGTACAAGACTCAGGCTTCCTCAAAGAGGGGCTCTTTTCCACAATGTACCTCTCTGCTGTTTTAGTTAGAACATACAGAGATGTCAATTGAATAAAAGAGCGGGGAGAACACACACCGCCAATACCAATGCTGCAAAAGAATACCAAAATATTAGAGTGTTGATATTATGCAAGTAATTAGAACAGATGAAATGATGGGACAACTACCTATATAGATATTGGAGTGGAGTTGAATTTCCCCGGGAATGATCTAAATAAAGAATAATACAAATGAGTGGAATTGAACTAAATTCAGTATCGGTTCCCACTATAGCTATAGGATTGATAACCACTGACCTGAAATAAGATAGTAGAGTAAGAGGAGTCCAGGATTCTGAAGACAACGACAGGAGAAAATAACAAACAGGGAAGTTAGTACAGGTAAGTAACCCCGAACGGCACGAGGGACGCACTAGTGCCGGGTTGGTGCAGTTCAGGAGGGCGTTCATGTGCACTTAAGAGCAATCACAAGAAAAGTCACTCAATGTCCCAGAATCCAACAGAAGACAATATCCATGGAAGGCAATAGGTATGTACCTGAGTTCACGAGTATAGCTGAGTAGCTGATCCAGATAGGAGACGGCAATTGAAGAGCAGAGCGGTAGCTGGGAAGAACCGCCAAAGAAGAGAGACGTATTCAGTAGCGTTCCGAGTCCAACAACCAGATGAGCACGACAGGAATAAAGGATGAGACGAAGCAATCCAAAAGTCAGGCAAAGGGTCAAAACCAGGAGTTCAGAAGGATTTGTGTAAGGAAACACGAAGAGGAAACGGTACAAAAACCGCATGTAGCTGGTAACGCTAATTAGCAGCAACGAGCCCCTTGGAAGACGGTGGTTTTATAGTCGTAAGAGGGGCGTGGCTTGCTGTGCGTCTTCCACGTACAAGACATATCAGGTGACCTGGAGTGCGTCGACATTTGTACAGACGCCATGGTAGCTGGTACCTGGACCATAGAGGAGCCTGTAAAGAGGTTGTATTTTGCAAGGATGCCCGCGGGGAAGTCTGAAGTGTAACAAAGGGTCAAATCATAGCTGCTTGGACTAGAATCTTTACCTGATGTCAGTCCCAGAGTGCTTCGCAGGAAGTGGGGAAGGAGTACAGGAAGTGCGAGTGGCGCAAGACATCGCAAGATGGTGAACTCCTCTCTTGGCTGCAACTGATCTCATGGGCCACTCTAGCTCCTCCCTCTCACCTGTCTGCCTTACACCCAAGAGACTCCAGTAATTACAACTGTGGTTTGACCCCTCCATTGTCCTGGCAAGCGTGAAGCACTGGGTCCCAGCTAACCCCTTTACGTCATTATCTGTTATCTTGGGAGGGTTCACAGAGACAAAAAAAGGGGCTTCTAGTGCTGAATCCAAATGGTTTATTTTGGGTGTAACTCTGCCCCATACAGCTGTACACAAAGCCCTGACACTTGAATGTATTACAAGAACGCAGGTTGACCAATAAAGAACATGAAACGTGTTTTAGCGAGTATAAGTGTATATTCCCACAAACCACCATATCAAACCACATCTGTCTTCTATTTATTTATCAAACTGCCACCAAGCCTTGCCAGTAGACAGTTCTATACAATTTGGATCAGGTCTGCCCATGGTTAAGAGCAGCCCCTGGCTGTTGGATCTTTGGGTTCCAGCAGGCTGTTTGCAGGGACACACGTTACTCTGTAGCTGCCATGTTGCAGGACTGTACAGCAGCTGCTGGGGCTGTCAGTAGATAGTGCTCAGAGCATAGTGGCTGTGCACAACACTCATCAACCTCTGTCATGGACATGACACCACACATCGGTGGGTGCATGAGATTGTAGGGTCTATCGTGAGGTATTGCTCTATGTGGACCTCCTGTGGTGTGTCAGCTCCATCTTCACGCAGAACATCCTCCAGCTAGCTTCCTTCTGCTCGTAATGGACACAGGAAAAAAAGAGGGTGAGAGAATAAAGACTGCTGTGAATAATGCACCATTGAGGGTTTTTAACATTATACATCTGTCCCTGTGGCTTTGTAAATCAGAAGAAACCATTTTTCAAACAAAAATGACATCCTTCACTATGGCATAAAAAGATAACATTTTATTTAAAACAGGAAATCCACACTGCACGCTATTTTGGTTTCTCTAGGAAAAGGAATTGAAACTTTGTCTTATTTTATTTGTTATTCTGATGGTTGGCATGTGTTCCTTTTTAAGTTGCAGTAGGAGTTTTAGGACCATGCCTGTTTCTCTGTGCTACTTCTATGGAACAGAATGCTCAGATATCCGCAGAATGCGTAGCCCTCGCTGAAAGGTTGTACTGTAGGGAAGGTCCTAAAATCATCTTTTGCAATTCTGTTACAGACTGCCACATGACTCGATTGGGACTCCACAAAGGGAGCACAGGACTTTGCCTAAATGAGCATGCTTTCAAGTCATGCTCCAGTGCTGTGCCAACATTCTTTATGTCTGTCAATGGGGATTGGCCTGGGCATGTGCACGGCCATCCTTACCCTGAGAGCCGGACTCCCCTCCTTCTAAAATTCGGTCTGACTGGGCCCCCAACAACACAGACAGTCCTTGTGCCTTATTAGTACCCGGCGAGGGCGTAATCGGAATGAAACGAGCATTCTGATTGGCCCTCACCAGGGCACTACCCGGCCGGGAATCCCTCGGCCAGGATTCCACAGCCATTATTCCCGGCGGGGGCGTGGCAGCTCCGCAGACATTGAGAAGGCTCGAAGCGGGACTATCACCGCTCCGAGTCTCCACGCGGCTGAGATTTTAATGCCCCTCACGGCATGTTGCTTAAATAGAGTGAAAGGTGTTGCAGCCGTTTTATCCTCGCATTCAAATCCTGAGGCTGTAAAAGCGAGTATTCGTAGTTCATTGTTGCAAACAGTTACGTGTTAGAATGTTGAAGGGAGAAAATGAGCACCAAGACTGGTGTGCGTTATGTACATATTGATTCAATCATACATCCCTTTTATTACAGACATATTTGTCAACAATTCGAAAAATGTGGGCATCCTTATGTTCCCCAAAGGCTCTTTGACACTATGCATCGGGCCAGGAACCCTCATGGGTGCTTTTTATCCCCCTTCTTTCTCCTACGAGTATTTTAAGAGTACAATGGAAATGTGTTCTCTTTCCATCTTGGAGGGTTTACCCTCTATTGTAAAATAATTGATATGGTTATTCCAAGATATCATAGCACTAAGGCGATGTTTCATTTTGCGTGCTGGCCACACGTGTGTTGGTTGTGCTGCTGAACTAGTACATTTGCTACAGTACCCACAAACACGTAATTAAATGATTAAGAAAAAAATAGAAAATAATAAATGCAGTTGAAGGGTCTCCAGCCTAGTTCTCTGGTTTCTTACAAGGTCTCTTGGAACACTAGCAACTCCTTCAGAGACTTTCTAGGTCTCCATCACATCACCCATAATAGAGTCCTCGGTGTGATGGTGACATTCTTTCAGGGCACACACAATGACAATGTATGTTTCCAAATACCGGGTAGGTCTTCACCTGGGAGATGCCTCCATCGTTAACGTCTACTTTACCTAAGAAGAGAGAGATAATTCGAGAGATTATGAGAATATGGTAAAATACGTTGATTACAGCTACTAGAATTAAATTGCATACTTTTTCAGATCTCTACATCCGAGTCTGTATAAAATCACCCAAAAGAGGAATGTAGTAGGCAAAGTTGTTTTGCCATTCAAACCACCCCCCATAACATAGTTGGGATGTGTAGGGTGGATGGGGTAGTATTTCATCAAATGATTTTAATCTTTTTTCATATAGTTCCAAGATCGGCCAGAGAAGGCCATTTGCCCAATGAAATTGAGTGTGAAATGCATTCATTAAAAAAAATCTCTACTTCAACCCTTCCAATGGGTTGTTTGGAGGAGTAATTTCGAGCTTACATCTCAGAGTTACATAAAACCTTTATGATGATTTCTTCAATCAGCATGAGTCCAGAATTTAAAGGTATAATTGTGTCGCCACATAAGTAGAAAAAATGAGAAAAGTATTGGTGGCATGGCCATAATAGGATTTTATTTATTTATAATGTGCCTATACAGCAAAAGGTGTTTCAAGGAGCAACAAGACAAAGCGGAGGGGGTGGGGGCTCATGGATGGACACAAACAAACGGTCCTAGTAGACCTTGTGTCATTCGGATTATGCAAGTGCAGTACAAGAAGTGCAGGGGGAGTGGCGAGGAGGGAAGTGCTGGTCAGGGTGAAAAGAGGTCCCATGGGCTAGGTGAGTGCTAAAGGGAGGCCAGGTAGGCAAGTGCCAGGGGAATGCACAGAGAGCAAGGGAAAGAAGGTCCACATGCTAAGTGCAAGGGATGGGGCTGGAAGGGCAAGTGCAGGTCGGGCGGGGGGGACAAGGGAGACCAAGTGCAGGGGTAGACTGGTCGAGGAGGGCCTGGTGCCCTGTAGAATCAGGCAGCCAGTTAAAAAAAAAAAGAGGCACAGGGGAACATAAGCAAGGGGTTGGGGGAATCCGGGAAGGAGGGAGAGAAAAGGAGGGTCTTGAGAAGCTTCTGGAACATAAGGAGATCGAGTGTCAGGGACTCCATCCAGAGGGAGGCACCTGTGGAGAAGAAATATATACCCCCCACTCTCTGATTGGAAAAGTGTCTGATCTGCGGAGAGTTTGAGCTAGAAGACCGAAGTGAAAAATTATATTACAATATTGCACAGGCCCACATTATTCCTGCTGAGCCCCCTCTGAGCCAAATACTTCCACCAATGACCTCTAATATTTTTAAGGTAGACCCTAAACATGTTTTTTGTAAATTAATTGAATGGTTTTAAATCTCTGATTCCCTAAAAATGTCAAAGGAAATTGTCCAAATGTAAACTATTTCTTAGTGAGTACAACAGGTTTCAATAAGTAATAATCCAATGTGGAAATGTGTTTTTTTTCTTCTTAAAAATGACCAGGTGAATTTATTCCAGAGACGGTGGCAAAAGAAAACTGGTGCAATGCATTTTCAGACAAATGGCCTTCTTCAGGGACCATAGTCTAAAATATTCTTTTTAAAACATAAATCACTAAAGTTATACAGAAGTAATATTTGTGAATAAATTAAGACAAAAGCGTACCTCCTACCTGCCTGTCTACATTCTGCTATTGAGAGCATAGCAAATCCGTAAAAAATTAAAACCACTTTAGTAACTAGTTCAATGTGAAAAATTACTATGTTCTCCAACCATACTGCTAAGGATCAAAAATTCATACCTCTAAATTCAACAAAATGTCATTCAAAGAAGATACAAATGTTGCAAGTTAGCCAGCTATTACATCCTAAAATATAACCATGGTATAAAAAGACCAACCTAGAGACAATTCCCTGGTTTATAATAACTGTGTGAGAAAGACTAAATATGCTGATTTACCCTTCGATGGGAAGCAAATGGTGCGTCATTCAGAGCTGGAAAAGCCTATCTGCGTTCATAGGCAGCATATAAACAACAATGAAGGTAAAATGGCCGATCGCGCGTGCACGCAATGTCACCACAACTGTGATGATGTCATTGTAGTGAACGACCGGCTGCATCTTTGTCAATAATTATGCATACAAGTACTGTTATTTATAAAACCTAATGCAGGGGATAGCTCAAAATAAATAGTATTCAAAAATGTACATAGATGGTATGGCGACATGTAAACCTATGCATTGTATAGAATGCAAATAGTAATAGTTTAGCTAGAATATTTATGAAAGAAATAGAACTGCAAAAATATACTCAGAATCCATAGACTTGAGAAACTTAAATATTAGTGTGCATAACAAGAGCATAACCTATTACCTAGAACATCGTTGACAAATAATACTCAAGATAAATCTGTTGGTATAAATACCCTTAAGTGGTAGATAATGTATATCTGTAACAAAAAGGTACGTAACTGGGCACATTCATCATAGTAACTTGATGTTACAGCATTATAGCGAGATTAATACCAACATTATATGAAGTAGGAAATGCTGCATTGCCATTATTGGGGAATATCGGGGGAATCCCGTGGGAACGGGAAGTGAAAAAAAGTAATCTTACACCTGCAGTGATCACATCTCCTAGGCAGGGGGTATGTGCCCTAGGGCATGGCTAGTGGGCCCCAAAGAAACCCATTAGTCCAACATGTACAGAGGCCACGGCAAAAGGCCATGGCTAGTGCGCCCCAATTAAACCTATTGGTGCAACATGTACAGTGGACATGGACAAAAGCCATGGCTAGAGGGCCACAAAGAAACCTATTGGTGCAACATATGCAGTGGCAACAGTGTTCCATAGCTAGTGGGCCGCCCAGAAACCCATCGGTGCAATGTGTACAGTGTCCACAGCCAAAGGCCATGGCTAGTGGGCCCCGAATAATCTAAACTATAGATATTCAGTGAAAAAACTTTAGTTAGGAGAGAGTTAAGGTAATCAAATTTAACCCAACAAAACCCCTGAAATTCAGCAATCGCATTTCAAGCAAGTCCACCTTAACTATGAGCCCCCTGTTGGGCAGTGTATGACATCACAGATGGCATTACAGATGACATCGCTGGTGACACCACTAATTATATCATACATGACATCATTGATGGCATCACTAATTACATCATGTTTGGCATCAGTGACGTGACTGGTTTGATTAATTACATTTTGAAATATGACAACTCTGTTTTTAACATAACATATAAGTACATATTTCATATTCGCACAATACAATGTATTCTGCACTTGTTCCTTTAAATGTAACGAGTGTACATACAGACGTTATTACAAAGAACAATAGTATGTAAGCATGTATGTACTTTGGAAGGTAATCTGTTATATTGGACTAAAAATTCATAATTTAATTTCAAAAGAAAAGTCTAAAAATATTAGTAATACCATTGCTATGTCTATAATTAAATATGTACTTTCTAATCTTCATTTCTTTTCTATAAATGTAATTATGTAGTATAAGTAACCTTTTTTTTTGCATATCAACTAAACTTTGAATTCTTATATTAAATAGTATCACAATGCACCCGGGCACTTACTTACCTTTGCATGAGATTACTATTTTATAAAACTTGTCATTTAAAAAATAATGTGTTCATTTAATGTTATTACAGTAAGGAGAATTGTACATTTAAATGTGAACATTGACTATTTTCATAACACTTAGTATTAAACATGTTTCTATTTCTATATATTCTTTTTTTTTTTATACTACATATACGTATTATATTATGTTTGGAATACCTGAAATAGATTTACCAGAATCCAGTACTTTCCCTGCAATTAAGTATTTTATTGCTTACTAATACATGAAATGCAAACCATTTGTATGATGCTACACATTTTATTTAAAGTTTATAAGCTGGTAAGTACTACAAATGAATGCCCACACACGTAATCATATCTTACTTCTGCTTCTGTGTCAGTGTATTGCTCCATGTCATGTTGTTATTAAGTGTAATAAAATGTATCGAAAGAGGTCAACAAAAATGTCCTAACTTATTTAATCAGTAATGTCACATTTGATGCAATTATTGATCTCATTGATGAGGTCATGTATGATGCAATTAGTTATGTCATCAGTGATGTCATCAATTTGGTCATACACTGCACAACAGGGGTTGCAGAGTTAAGGTGGACTTGCTTGAAATGCGATTGCTGAATTTCAGGGGTTTTGTTGCAAATTTGATTACCTTAACTCTCTCTTAACCAAGGTTTTTTTTTCACTGAATAGGCATCGCCTATCCTACACACATTTATATATAGTAGTACAGTCCATTTGAGCCAAGTCGCAGATTCCACAACACCACCTAGTAGCCATCGCTGAAATTTCACCTTCAGTTCTGAGTCAGATCAACAAGGCATTGTGGGTAAGCAAATTAGCCCAAATGCAAACCTTTTTCTCCAAGAAATTGTCTCAGTTTTAGAGGGCAGTGCTATCCAACACAGACATTTTGCAAGGCTGTCAGGACAACTACACACCTGGTTTCACCCTTATTAGGGATGATCAGTGTGCATGCACACATGCGCAAACGCACACACACACACACACACACACTTTTGATAGTCACTCTACTTTCAGTGATTTCAAATGAGCTACACCTCGCCCCTCCCCTCTCCAGACTACAATGGGCATGTATCATGACTGGTGACATTTTATGTTTGTTTTATATTCGGAATAGCAGATCTCCTATCACCCATGGGCGACCAGGGGAAAAAAACGATTTTATGTTATAACATCAATTTTGAATCTTCAAGTTCAGATCAACAATCCTTTTAGAGAAACATTGCTTTATGAGTGCAGAATTCAGATAGAGTCTTCAAATGTGTTTGTTTGAAAGCAACACTTAACGTCCATAACTTATTTTCTCCTCCATTCTCAATTGGCCAGCGTACTTTTGCACTCTTTAAAATATTATACAATAGTGATAAGGCATAGATAAATGAACTCTGTCCCTATCAACATACACGTTATATATTTTAAAAAACTTTTGATTAAAGTGTTCTCCTCCCCCTGCGGCTATGAACTTCCCACCCATCCTAACTCACCTCTTGCAAGTCCCCAAGGGCCAAGAGGCCAATAAAATAACAGATGCCGCGCTATCTGCAACAAAGTACCATAGCATTACCCATGTTATTATATTCCATGCTGTTATATTTTTATAGGATGTTGTTTTATGCTATTTTTTGCTGTTAAACGTCAGGGACGTCATTTAGGGGTCGCCAAAGGTCGCAGCGGCAACCTCTGAGGTCTCCCTTGCGACCTCTGAGGCCTCCCTTGCGACCTCTAAAAAAAAAAAAAAAAAGAAGGAAAAAAAAAAGGTTTTTTTTGTTTGTAATGCTGTAATGCATACTCCTGGGCTGTAGCCAGCACCATGTGGCTTTTTAGTTCTGGAGTGGCTGGCTTTCTTGTTCAGGCCCCTTAAAAAAAGAAGAAACATAAGAACAGGAGTGCCACAAGTCTAACACTTTCAGCACTGACCCTAAATAAGAAAGAATAGGAATACCAAATAATGTGTCTTTCTGAAATTCTATACAATAATTGCTAGACTTATTAAAGGTTTATTTCAGGCACACTTCAGGGGGTGAGTCACTGATTTAGTCTGTTCTTAAATGCCTCA
This sequence comes from Ambystoma mexicanum, assembly GCF_040938575.1. NCBI lineage: Eukaryota > Metazoa > Chordata > Amphibia > Caudata > Ambystomatidae > Ambystoma > Ambystoma mexicanum. Next base: position 171,618,936 of record NC_090929.1, read on the forward strand.
ACTCAGCCTTTCATCCTTCTGATGTCGATAAATGAGTACCAACACAGGTTGGGTGATATTGGGTGTATATTTTTTCTATATAAAGCGCTTAAGCGTAAGTGCTATATAATAACACATCATTATCATTTGGTCATGGACGTCTGCTTGCATTCACAGTAATTTGGTAATATGGGCCTATACGCACTGATCTTAACGATACATATGGCGATCCATTCTTGTATGAAATGTACATCACATTATGGTGATATCGTAAACCATGTTTTTCGTAGTGTACAATGCTATGTGATGCCAGTTCCTGTTTTGTCAACGGGTGAAAGGTTGTGTTCCATCGCTTCCCGCAATATCACTTTGGGGTGGGGTCAAATGACATCACTTCCTGCGATGTCATCAGGGGTCAAGGGTCATGTGATGTCACTTCCGCTACCCCTGGCATTTTGGTGAAATGACATCCCCGTTAAACGTTAGTATGTGTTATTAAGATGTCCATGTGTGTTACTTCGTATCATTTATACTGTCTTACAACGACTTGGGTTCGCTAGCCAAGCCCAGTGGAATGACTTTCAGGCAAACATGCAAGTTGTAGAGGAGGCCCCAAGCACGACCCGCACTCAAATCGCCCATTTTGAAGTGCCAGGAACGTTTGTGCCGAAATATGTGACATATGATGAACAAATGAACCAACAAAGAGCCGCAGTGGGGCTCTGCCCGGTAACTATCAGACTGAAAGCACCTATTGAAGTACCTGCACATAGGAAACCTTGGACGGTAAGGTACCCATTGAGAAAACCATATCGACAAGTGAGACAAACTGATGATTGCCAAAACACGATGCCTGAAGAAGCCAAGAAAGTCCTAAAGGAAGACGAATGGTGACGCCACAAGAACCTGGACTGACTCACATATAGAAAATATGACAACCTGCGAATGACGAAAAGAGACGAAACACCATGGATAAGCGACACCCTGAGTTTAAAGTGAAATGAGTGATGTCAAGTGTAAGAAGCTTATGCCATAAGAGCGATGAAGATATGCAACTAGTTTACACGTGTACATATGCTTAGAACCACAAGAAAGCTGAGGAAATCGTGCGGCTTACTATGCTTAGTAGAAAAATAGATTGTGGCAAGCGCCACCTATACATATCTACCTCGAAAAGGAGCATTTTATATAAGTGTACTTCCACTGTGCACAAGAGCAGAATCAACCGAAAGTTACTAGAGGCTGCAGGAGCGGAGCCCCTCAACACGGGAATTGAAAGCTAAGGACAGAAACGAAACTCAGAAAGCATGCAACCCGTGCAAAGAAGCCAAGATCATCTCAGCTGACATAGACGAACAGGAGATACAATTAATGAAGCAAAGAGCAGAGGATCCTGTTCAAAGAAGTCAAGATAAGCAGCAGAAGGCATTTGGTGGGCAGAAGGCTAAATCAAATACACGAATTGCATGGATAATGAGACGATTTTACAGTGTCTGAAACACGTGACCTGCCAAGCAAGAGGAGTTGGGGCCTTCACAACTACGTGCAGCCTTGTGCCGTGCACAGATATCTGAACTCTCCCAGACAGAAAGGCAGTCTCAAAACCAACGAACAAGAAATAATTCACATGGCCATTGGGGCGGTGATTGATGGTGGTAATGGTTGGAGCGGGCGAGCACCCTGCACCTGGCCGACCTTTCTGCACGCTGCTAAGCCAGTGGAAAAGTACAAGGGGGCTTGGTGCCAACCCAATCATAATGGACCAAGTAATCTAGGATCCTATAGTTTGTAGAACCAATGGGACGTCGTACTTTTAGTGACGTCCACAATAGCCATTCTGAAGGAAGGGCTTAGATGCCCCACCTGACACTAGTTATCCAATCCTTTCACTCCGCTATCATATACAGATATAGTACCTATAGTAAAATTACCTTCCTATAACCAATAGAATTGCATGCAACATTTTAAGCGTTACACTTCAGTGATGACAAGTTTTTAGTATAAAATGTAGTTTTTATGAAGTTCGTTGGAGTTTAAGCGAGAAGGAAGATCGAGCGGTTGCTGATGTTCATTGAACTCCCCGTTTTTTGCACTTGTCATTAAACAGACTCCTTTTGCCAAACCATTGAGTTGTCATTATTGATCTGATGCTAGAGTATTAATCTGTATCCCCATCCATCTCACGGGTGCTGCTGCCTCATCTTAAAGTGCTATTGGGCAACCCCCAGCTTTATGGGACGGTTGGGGTCCTAGTGCACAAAGTGCTTGCAATCTATTTGCCTTTGTAGTGTTGGCTATTGGGTAGTACAAACACACCACCTACAAGCTAAATCTATCGCATTAGAATACTGCTAGGGAGAAATGGCATATGAGGAGGGATGACAAGCTTGTCGCCGTTTGGTTATTTACCCACCCATTGACTGCACATGTCCAGGCTAAGCCCTATGGCAATTCCCACCCGCGTCCTCTCCCTCTGTGCCCAAAACACATCCTCCTGGGATCGTTTTGCGCTAGGTTTATCAAACCTTACCATCAAACTTACTCTCAAAATGCCTGTCTGTATTTTTCTCAAGCAGGCTTCTGAGAGTTAATGACTTAATTGGAACTTTAAACGCACTGCTGTAGTAATAAAAATGTCTTTACCAGTTCTGCCTTCAGCCACTCGATTTATAAGCACTATGCATGTCCTTCACAAAAGTCCTGTTAAAAACAAGCATTGCTGGCTCGTGTATAGGTATTGAGCATTTGCCAGCCACTGGTATTATATGGCCAGGTACTTCCACCATTTTGTAGATGCTACCATTGATGGCCAGTTAATACCACCACAGCATTGCCTGGCAAATTCCTCTCCCATGCCTACACAAAAGCCAAAACTGTTAGCATTGCCAATGTTTGTCTATTTTAGCAGTTACCATCAACGTGTCTAGTGCTTTGACGCCAAGAGGGTCTAGTTAACCACAAAAATAAAAGAATGACATTTCTGTTAGCCAATTCTCTCACCCTGCACCAAACTAATGCCTACCCCATGCCAACGAGCCCACCTTGTTTTAGTGGTCATTACTCATTCGGCCAGTGGGGGAGGTGATTAAACATTGTGTAGTGCAAGTATATAGCATTTTCCCCTCTCAACCAGACCTTGTAAAATGTCAGGCCTGCTGAAGTTGCCTTCACTCCAGCTGTGCTTTTTCTGATGAGAACGCTGTGTGCTTTAATCTTTCGCAGGCATACAAATTACAACCCAAGCATGGAGCGCCGAGGAACGGCCTTGGCGCTCACAATCGGATATGTTTAGAAAGAAAGATTTAAAAAGGAACCTACAAACGCTGTGTTGGCATTTCTGATGCGAGGCGTGTAAACGGCCAGGTAAACACCGTTCAGCTGTAAGAGGGATTGCGGTGGTGGGTGGTGTGGATGGTGGGAGTGTGAGGGGAAAGTTGTCGCGGTGCCAGTCACCAAGACGGGCCCTTTGCAAGGGCGTAGCGTTGACTCACAGACGCTGGCAGCCGCCCAGCTGAGGATGTGTGCAGCGCCGAGTGAGGAGCAGTCACCAGATTTGAAAATGAACTCTGCCCGGCTCCGCAATGCATCGGATTAAGTTCTGTGGGAGATACCCGCGCTTGGCACCGCTCTGGAGAGCGTGGCGGTGCTTTCTGAATACCAAGGTCCCCCCTGCAGCTCGCCATACTCATAGCAGAGGAAGGTAGGCGGCTTGGCGCTCGGCCAGAGTGAAATGGCGGGAACCGATGCTACACCCGCACTGACCGTGTGGAGACTGCTGCTGGGTGGGGGCGCCCGAGGTTTTCTCTCGTTTTGTTTTTAAAGCAGCAGTGCTTTTAAAAGTTGCAAACGGAAATAGAAAACGGCGTGGGCGTTTGTAAACATTACCTGGTGGTTAATATTCAGGAAAAGAGGAAACTGAAACGTCTTACTAACAGAAGCACTTTTTAAACTGTTTCTCCCTGGTGTGTGTGTTGAGTATTTTTTTGCTGTTTCTGAAGAACACTTTCGTCATGCTCTGTGTCTTTGAAGAGCTTAAGATATTGTGCCCCATTCACAAAGGTTTGTGTTGGTGCAGATCGGGAAATGTGCCAAGCATCTCAGATTTGCTCCTTATACCTTTATTCACAAAGCCTACAACTGGACCAAATCGAGAGCGGCCGTAGTATCGTATGGAGGCAGAGCTTGCAAGTTTCCCCTGGCCATGCATGAGGCGGCCACCAGTCCTGTTTTTGCATGCAATTCTGGGACTTGTAGTTTTCCTACATTTTAAATGGGGAAAGAACAATCTATAAATTAATGTTAAAGGTATTTGTAACGCAGACATAGTCCAAAGGGAAAGGAACACTACTGGATAGCCTTCTCGTGCACGGCAGTCACACCTAGAAACACTTGTTTACAGGCGTGTTATAAATGCCATATCATATCCACGAAACTTGAGAGCGCTGGAGCGGCTCACGTGCAAGTGTGATTCACAAATCTTTGCTCAAGAGCATCTCAAAGATGTGCCAGGCAGCTCCTACTTTGCTCCAGTTTTAGTCTTTGTGAATCAGGGATAAGGTGGCAGAAGCAAAACTGAGCTCAGTGCATATCCGATTTGCACCAGTGCAAACTTTTTATGAATGGAGCCAATGTGCAAGACAAACATACTTCTTAACCCTAGGGTGCAGTCTTTTTTTTTTTTAACCTGACAATGTAAAAAAGGAATTTCAATGGATCTCTATTGGTATTGTATTGTGTTGTAGTTGTCATTTGTATAGTGCCTTTTACCATTATTATAGTCTCAATGCGCTGGTGGTGGGGGACCGCAGTCTAAAGTGTTGGAGTTCATGGAGTAAGATTAGACTAATGTGTGCATTTGGCCAAATAAGACTTAGTAGGGCTGGCCAGGCTCTGGTCGAGAGCAACACATGAGGTCAGACATGTGGATGGGTGCTGAGAGGAGTCAGGAGATGGCATGAGTGCTAGAGACTCGCTTTGTGTTCAGCGCGCCCACATTTGTCATAGGTCTTTGCTGCACACTGATGTCAGAGGTATTTAGGCGCAGCCTGGTGTAAGTAGGCGTAAAATTATGTGACCAGCATGGCCGAATTTGTCATAGTCCTTGCTGTATTCTGATATGTGCGGATAGCCATGCCTGCCGCCAGTGTCCACTGGAGTGGTGTGTTATACGCACCTAGCAGATTCAGTGATGATTTGTTGTATGTGCAGCCAATCAGGTATTGGCTTCTTTTGTCAGTTTAAGGGGCTCATGCCAATCAGAATAAATGGCGTGGCCAAATGGAACCGATTTGATCTGAAATCTGGTATGCTTTTATAGATATTGGTATTGTTCCAAATTGCCACCAGCATGCTGGTTATTACACAGCTGTGAAGCTGCTACAAAATGTTTTGGATTGCCAGAAAATATTTTTGCTGGTGTTGCGCCTTCCTCTTTAAGAGGTGTGGATCTTATGAGGTCACCAGAGCAAGAATCCCTCTGAACGTGCCATTCCAACATGGCCACCGACGGAGAGCACTCTTAACTACTACATTTATTTTAAATGCTGGCAATTTCAACTTTTTGTTCCAATGCTTAATATTATAATTCCATGAATGGTTAGCAATGGCCTGTTATTCTGGTGCATTTGGCTGGAGAATGACATTGCATGCCTTTCCAGGGGGCATTTTTCGGGCAACGTGTTTAGACCTAGGTGGGATCATTTGAAGCGAGGCTGTAAGGAGACTGATACCAACAGGGGGCTAGAGGTGGTGAAGAATGGGGCAGATCAAGGACGCAGTGATTTCATGAGTCCGAAACATTATTCTTTTTACCATTTAAGGAAATTAAATATATTTGTGGCAGTTATCTGTAAAGTTTGAAAGTGTGTACATTTGAGGGGCTGACAGCATTCTACCCCGAAAGGAAGACTAGCCCAATATAAGAGCTTCAAACGTATCGGGACATTGAGCCGAAACCTGTCCATGCAAGGGACCTCTCCGAGGCATTCATTCCGTTTCACGAGGCCCAGAGAGATTCACAGTGCACTTTGCATATTTCAGGTCGCCTCCTTTCAATGGGAGTTGTCCCCGGTGGGCTTTCCCGCGCCTCCCACCCCTGAAGAATGCTGGCTGTGTTCATTGATAGGTTCATTGACATAAAATAAAATAAAATTTTCAGCCGCGAAGCCGCTGGAAGGTCCACCCAGAGCATGAATGATCCTGTCCTCTGAAAGGCGCAAGACTTGCCCAACAGCATACCCACTACTTCCCCGTTTTCAAACAAGGGTGAAAGTAAAAGTGTTGTGTATTCTCGGGAGGATAGCTCAGGGGAAACGTGCTCTCATTGGAAGCAAAACGACACGGAGCACCACAGGTTCAATCCCCGGGTCCGCGCTTAGAAACCTCTGCGTATGAAGCGCTTTATAAATAACCTATCCTATCCTATTCTGTACATGCTGGTCCTGTACGGTACGAGAGCATTTGATTTGATTTGATTTGATTTTATTTAGCATGGTAGTAAGGGCCCATTCATAGACAATCCACAGTAAAGGCAATAGTCAAATGTATTTATTTATTTATAAAGAACACTAAACTAGTCATCAAGGCGCTGGTTACAAAGGTTACATAGATTGGTTACAAAGATACAGAGTTAGTTGGTTGGTAGCGTCCAGTCCAAATGATGGCGTCATTCAGGAGTAGATGTACCGGGAAGGAAAAGGAAGTACACATTATAAAATGTAGATGTGCCAGGAGAGGACAGTTTACAAAGTCATTTAATGCGCATTTTGCAAGTAAGTATAATGGAAAATTAGTCTCGCCATATACAAGTGCACCTGTGATAATTCAGCCTAATAATGAGAAATTATCTGCCGACTCAACTGAAATAAAGCCCATGCCCATGTAGTGGACTTTAATGACAGCATAGAAGAATTAGTTGCTCGGACACTTGCCTTGCACTTCCTGCATAATATTGAGCCTGAATGTAGTTAAGTGATGCTTAACCAGTACAGCATGTACCCAAACCCAACACCTACCATGTAATGGAATTGACTCCAGGCAGGAGACTGGGCTTGCTTAGTTGGGCGTGCGCGCCAAGCACTAGCTCAACCCGATTTAAAGTAATTGGGGTGAAAGGGGTCTAAAACTTCTTGTTCCCCTCTATGCTTTGGAATGGTTTCTCCCTCTCGGGAATTGTGCATTTGCCAAGTGAGATTTGGAATACATTTCTGAGAGGGGAGGAGGTGATCTCCCCTCTGGTTTTTGATTGAGCCGAATGGATGATTGGAAAGCTAACTTTGTCATGTTTGGCAACACGTCAGAATTTGGTGGCGTATTGTGCCGCCGTTCTTATTAAAAGTGCCAAGCGGGGTGTTTGCACTCCCGTAGTGCCTCTGTTATGGTGGCTCCTGGGAAGTGGGGATCAGGCTGGGAGGAAGACCCGGCACATGTGCCATGGTGTCCCTGTGCCTATCCAGCTCTGCATCTCGAGCAGCATTGCTGCCTGAGCTGGTATTGGGCGTGCATATGGCCCCCAGCCCCAGGTGCCGTCACTGCATATAACGCCAGGGCCCAGTGGCCCATCCTTAAGCCTCAATCGCCTCTGGTCAGGTTGTGTCTGCTTATGCCCCCTGCTAGGAACCGACCACTAATCCTGGATTTCAGAACATCTCATCTCTTGGGATCCACTGTCCAGCATTGAGAAGTAAAAGAATTTGGTGGGGATCCCTCGTATCAGCCGCCACGTGTCTGTGTTTTACAGCGATGGAGGGTCGGACTGGGGCATAGAATTGTCTCGGGCACCAATGGAAAAAGTGGCCCACAGCTGCAAATGGCAATTCATTCCTTGTGTGATAGACTGTTTGAATAGGTAAACTTTATGATAAAAATGTAATGCAAATCGTGCATTCTAAAGAAAATGTGATAAAACTGGTCAAAACTACTAGCCGTATGGTGAAAAACGTGGACCAAAAAAGTGTGCCACTTTGATCAAAAGAAAACTGGCCCACTCTAACATTTTGTGTTTTTGGTTCGGGCATGGACCTATTGCCCTGTAGGCCTATGATGTGAAAGGGATGTCTGGCCCCTGCTGTTTGCACTTGTCACGGCTCAGACAGAGCACAGTCCAGCAGGAAAAACATTCAAAATGGGCCCTAGGAAAATGTTTAGACATACCTATGATTAAGGCCCAGGATTGCAAAATGAGTGGAATATTTCTCCCACTTTTTGTAGAGTGGACTTCACAGTTAACGGGTGAACGTTTGGCGGATGGTCGCAGCTCGCATCTCTAACGAGGACTGTCGGGGATCGGAGGAAGCAGGTGGCACGTGCTTTAGGTGAGAATAGCACGTGACCGCCACAGGAAAGACACCCTGAAGAGGTCCAGCAGGGTCATTGTGTGGCGTGTGACACTCCAGCTTGAGGACGATTTAAGTGTATCATCTGAATAGAGGGCAGATTGGCATAGTGTCACACTGAAACCTGTAGGCACGTGCGCCTTATTAATGGCACAGCTGCTTCTCTTGGCAGATGGTGCGCCATCGCTGAAAGCCCTCGATTTTGCATTCCAGGCATGTACAGTATAGGGTTATGGTGACCCACCAATCACCTGCATGGACTGCCACGTAGGCTGCAGAAATATTTCTATTTTCATGTATGTAAGAACAGATTGTCACTTCGAGAAGAAATGACTTGCAGAGTTTGCAGTAACAGGCATTCCTAGAGTAAGGTTTCTTTACATAAGAGCATTGTTGGATAGAAGGACGTGTAGCAGTAGAGTGTCCTGACAGCTTCTGACGATTCCTGCTAACCAATGGGAAACTGACAACCACGTCATCTAGACACCTGAAGACTAACCTCATAAGGGGGCTCGTCACCATTGTCATAGAGCTGACATTTACATTTTAATTTAGTTGATGATGTGTATAGTACTTTATGCCAGACTCCCCCAGCTTTAAAGCGCGCCACTGTGAATCAAACCCCTGTTGTAGCCCATCACTGTGTTCGCAAAGGCGAGCGTATTGCCCAGGGGCTACCTTCTAGTCAATTCACATGACATTTGGCTACAAACTAGCCTAGAATTTGTATTTATTTGAATACGTGCGTACGTTGAGCGCAAACGTAGCTTCAGAGCACACATGAGATGGTTGCTGGGGCAACGGCCTTTATGACCCTCCTGTCATTTAGGGTAGCAGGGAATTGATAACATTTACAGTTAGTGGGGAATATGAAACACTGCTGACAGGGGGATTGGAGGATTAGTAAAGGGTAGGTGGGCTGTAACGAATGGTTGTGGGGGGGGATACCGGCCAGGATGGGTGGGTTCAAGTGGCCTCCTGTGGGGTGTAAAGAAGGAGAACCTGGAAGTGAAGGGTCTTGATTTCGAGGGAGAGAGCAGGCTGGTGATGGTATGGGGATCCACAGTTTGGGAGCAAAAAGCGAGAATGCTTGCACCCTGGCTGCTTTTCTGTGTGGAGCATTTCTGCTGCTCTAGTATGGTTAGGTTATGGCTTCTGGTGATGTGCTGGCCGCCGGAGATGGCAACGTTGTCTGCCCAGTGTATAGGACCATGCATGGTGACCGCTTTGAATCCGATGCAGCCGGCATGAAAATGGGGCCACCAGTTACGTTCAGTTATCATCAGCGGTAAGTGATTATACTTGTGGACACCTTTGCTGCGTCTAGGGTGAATTTCATTGGTGCTAGGGTTGCAGTGGGAATCCGGTGAGCAGCCTGTTTCCTCCATTCATGCGAGAGTGGACCAGGGCCTGTGTGGTAGATTTAAAGCTGGTGTCTGGTAGGAACCACCTGATTGTGCAAAGTAGGGATAGTTGGTACCATGCTGTCTGTTTTCTTCTTCATGTGTGTTTTGAAGGAGAGACAGATGACTATGTGGTATATCAGAGACCTGGCAGCAAGTGTCCGCTGAGGCGTGAAGTCCTCGAGGATCATGGTGGACAGGCAGGTGTGGACGCGAGGGTGTTTGTAGTTGGTAAAGAGTAGGAAGTACGCCTTTGTTATCCAGGTCTTTGTAGTGTTCACTTTGAGTTAGGCTCTTTGGTTATCCAGGCCTTTGTAGTGTTCACTTTGAGTTAGGCTCTTTGGTTATCCAGGCCTTTGTAGTGTTCACTTTGAGTTAGGCTCTTTGGTTATCCAGGCCTTTGTAGTGTTCACTTTGAGTTAGGCTCTTTGGTTATCCAGGCCTTTGTAGTGTTCACTTTGAGTTAGGCTCTTTGGTTATCCAGGCCTTTGTAGTGTTCACTTTGAGTTAGGCTCTTTGGTTATCCGGGCCTTTGTAGTGTTCACTTTGAGTTAGGCTCTTTGGTTATCCGGGCCTTTGTAGTGTTCACTTTTTTTATTTAGGCTCTTTGGTTATCCGGGCCTTTTGTAGTGTTCACTTTGAGTTAGGCTCTTTGGTTATCCAGGCCTTTGTAGTGTTCACTTTGAGTTAGGCTCTTTGGTTATCCGGGCCTTTGTAGTGTTCACTTTTTTTATTTAGGCTCTTTGGTTATCCGGGCCTTTGTAGTATTCACTTTGAGTTAGGCTCTTTGGTTATCCGGGCCTTTGTAGTGTTCACTTTTTTTATTTAGGCTCTTTGGTTATCCGGGCCTTTGTAGTGTTCACTTTGAGTTAGGCTCTTTGGTTATCCGGGCCTTTGTAGTGTTCACTTTGAGTTAGGCTCTTTGGTTATCCAGGCCTTTGTAGTGTTCACTTTGAGTTAGGCTCTTTGGTTATTTGGGCCTTTGTAGTGTTCACTTTTTTTATTTAGGCTCTTTGGTTATCCGGGCCTTTGTCTTTGGTTATCCAGGTCTGGATCAGAACGAGAAAGGCCTGGGGTTGACTGACGTTGTCGATAACCATATTCTCAGGTAGGGATGTGTATTGTCTGCATTCTGCTGGATTTGCATTCTGTGCTGTACAAGGAAGGCTTCCGTCGGCTCTCTGCAGAGGGTGAAGGACAATCATGGTTGAGTCAATGGACCTCCGTGGGACTTGCCATGTGACTGGTAGAGGTGGTGATCTGTAAACATCCTTTTGGACACATTCATGGCTGTCTTGTAGATTGGAGGTAGTCCTTTTTGTGGCCTGCACACGATCCCCATGTGACGCTTGACACGATTAACTAACAGCGATTTGGGCAGAAACTGGCTCAAATGGGAATCGTCAGCATTGCCTTGACTGATCTGCGCACCATATTCTACACTTGGCATCAAATAATTTCAGGAAGGAGGAGGAGCCAATGACGGCTTATGGTTTAAAAGCAAGAGAGTCGAAGAAGGTCACATTCTGTATACAATGGTATTGAACATGTTGCTCCAAGACAGCGGGTCAACCAAGGGGTGGCCAAAGGGTGCCACAGCCACCCTTATAAAAACGCTGGCCCCCCACCTGCCGCTTATTAATGCAACTTTGTGTGCCACCCCAAGATTTCCAGTGACCTTATAAGGCCACGCCTATGAAAAAAGTCTGTCTGCGGGCGGCACTGGTGTAGGATCAAATGCTTCACCTCCACATGTGCCTGGTCCAGCTGCATGCACCCACTGCTCTCTTTCTTGGTGAAATGCATCGCAGGTTACCGCATTTTCAGGATCTTTAAGCCTATAGGATCATCGCATGATTAAGTAAGACCAAGACATTTGGTTGCAAGCTGCCAAGATGTATCTTGTCATAAAGGCCAACTGCTATTGGTTCCAAAATTCCTGGCCAAATATTTGCAGGTGGTCCGATTATCGTGCTGTGATTTTGCTAAAAAATATGGTGACCGCTCTCAAAGTGGCGCGTCTGTGCCTCTAACTCCATAATGGGTGAGCTGTTGCTTATGAAGGTCCACTATGAGAAGTTGAGGCTGTGAGGCCTTTTGTTGTTGGCAGGTTTCTACAAGGTATTCTGTATCTCTCATCAGTATCCGCTGTCATATCCGTCGGTGTAGAGCTGGGCATGGGTAACTTGACTGGTACAGCCTTGCAGTAAAAATCAAATGTGCAGGGGGGGTCACACTTGCCAAACGAACACCAACGGAACCACCACCACCACTGCTGCTGTCACAGAAATGCCGTTTTGTGTTCCACATAAAAGACCCCCTAGTTGGGGGCTTGATACGTTCATGTGCACGTTACTCTGGCGTCACACATCCGCTGGCGTCTTTAGGTCAGCCTTATGAAATGGCAGCATAGACTGGCGGACTGCAAATCGTTCTCTCTAACACACTGTGGAATGCTGCATCAAGGGAAGCATGCATTTCTGGATTCACGAAACATTGTGAATTTGGTGATCAGTAAAATCTTGCAGTGACAAACCCCTGGCCGGGAATTTCATCAAGTGGTCGGTCCCCTTCAGAGCTCCACAGAGCAAGAATGAATCTGTGCTCCACTTCCTCCTCAATGAACCGGAAGAGTGAAGATTCAGGTGCTGTGGCCCTTTCTGTGGTTTGGCCTGGCAATGGCCACGGGGATGGGACTTCGGTTTTGGGAGATTTTTAACACTGGACTAATATGCTTTTGACCACTGCTTTAGAGGGAATTGAGAGGCAAAATGGACGACGACTGGTTGTTTCTGAACCAGTATTGTGTTTGCTATTGCGTTTTTTACTGGGGTCTGTTTGATTCACGAGGCCTTTTCAGAAACGCATCTATTCTTTTAAGAGCAAACAGTCGACATTAACCCTATGTCCATTCTTAAAAAACTGCTTAGTATTGTAATGTGCTGCATGTTCAAATAAGAGGTATTTGGACGGAGGAGACTGTCTGCCATGCAAACTATTCAGCAGTTGTTTTAAGTATTATCTTTTTAACGGAAAATACTAATCTTTACCTTATTCTATAATACCACCCTTCTTACACATGGTGGGTTGCTAAAACCAGCATCATGGGCGTGCAGCCCAACTTTGTTCAAAGGTTGCTGTGCTTCTAAGTCTCATTAGTGTTATAAAGCAGAATGGAACCACACTGAGAGTTAATAACTTAATTGGAGCTGTAAACTCACTACTGGTATAATAAAAATGTCTTAAACGGGTCTGCCTTCAGCCACTCCATGTATATATACTAGGCGTGTCCTTCACTGAAGTCCTGTTCAAAACAAGCATTGGCAAAACCAACAGTTTTGGCTTGTGTATAAGTATTAGGCATTTGCCAGGCTCTGCTATTAGATTGCCAGGTACTCGCACTATTTTGCTCATGCTATCATCGATGACCAGTTAATACCAATGATCAGTGGCTGGCAAATGCAATTCCCATGCCTACATAAAAGCCCTAATGGTTGGCATTACCAATGCTAGTTATTATTTCCATTTATTTACCTTTGTGCATGCGTGAATGGTAAATAAATCAGGGCAAATTAGCAAAAAATAGTGCAAATGAAAGGAGCGCAGAGAATGCACTGGTTTAATTTGTGCTATTTTTAGAAATGCAAACATCACCTTATTCTCAAAGGTGACCTGCACATGTCAGCAGGGGCTGGACAGTGGTGAAAAGATGTGCTGTCAGCCCCCTTTCATACATTCGTGTCGCGACTGGCACCCTCCATTCGGTTGCTGGGCATGCATTTCACCGTTAAGGGGTCCGTCTCAGTGAAATGACAAAAAGAAGCATTTCCATTGCTGTTTTGGGGATGGAAATGCTAGTGTGACAGCAGGGTAAAAAATGACTGTGCCGCTGGTGGAAGACCCTTGTTTCTGCTCATTTTTTAGTGCATCCTGTTTGAGAATTCGGGATATGATCTGATAGGTTATTTATAACGCGTTTAATACCCAGAGGTTTCTAAGCGCAGACCCGGGATCGAACCTGTGTTGCTCCGTGTCGTCTTGCTTCCCAGGCGAGCACGTTGCCGCAGAGCTATCCTCCCAAGGGATGCGGTTTGCATCCCCGTCTCTCCACAAATACGTAAAGTGGGAAACCAGGGCATCTCAGTGAGTGCAGATAAGATGCACCTAATGAAAATAAGACATTTTTTGGAAGAGAATTTAAAAAGACATGGCCGCGTGAACCCTACCAGCCCCAGAATTCATTAGGTTTTGTAAGAGGATTCAATTCAGCACTACAGCCAAGTTAACGCCTAGTCTAGAATACTGAATGAAAACCCTTATTGATATATCTTTAGGTCCAGTTCATGCGTCCTGGATGACTACCCTTGTATAACACCCCTCTCTTGGAATCCCCCTGACCCCACTGAGCCAAGAAGTAGTTCTGTTTTGCAAGTTTAAAAGGTTTATTTGATAATTTAACAATAGATATATAGATCACACTTATAATAAATTAATAATTGAATAGCACACTTAATCTGATATGATAAAGATCAACAACAGAGAATCTGGCACCAGCACACTTCTTATAATCACTAATGAGTTGATATGAAATGGATAAGGTAGCACACTGGTAAATAGGAACAAAAGTATAATGTGGTAGAGGATGCTTTATGTAGCTCAGGTGGATGCAATATTCAATGAATGCAGTACAGAAAATACGCAATATGATTCAACCAGACAATGTAATCACTTTTCTCGGGCTATTCCCTCCCCCCCTCTTTATGCAATGCAAGGAAATGGAAGGAAAACACACAGTTCTCAGAAATGCAATCAATGTAATCAGTTCAATCCAGCAAGCTTAGACAACAGAAAACAGATAGGAGTTTTGAAAACACAGGCAATGCTTGGATATGTGCTGGCAATGAATGAGAAATATGCTAAATTTGCTTTTAATTCCCTTATAGAGGTTCAGGGTGAGTGGTATCTAGTTAATATTAGTCTAGGCTCACACTAGCAATGATGCAGGGATAGTTAGCAGGTCAAACGAATTTCTGGCAAATGAAATCAGGCAGCAGCAGTTTTTTTTTACATGTGAAGAAATTGCAAATCGCGGTAAAATTCGCGGATGCGCCGAGCGCTATTACAAAGGAACCGCAAGGACTATCTCTACCGTTTTGGGGTCCTAGAAAAGCCTGGGATCTCAGCTTCCAAATGAAAGTTATTGCAAGTCTCTAGCCCAAACGGTTGCGGAGATATGAGTAATTTAGTAAAGGTCGTTTTTGGTTTTGTAAATTTTAAACGCACACTTTTTCAAAATGACAAGTGACAAATTTTTGCAGCTAGAATGACAGGTGACAGCTAGGAGGCAGTTCTACTTAGGTTAAATAGATTGAATTAGATGAATTTAAACTAAGAGATGTGTTCTGAGTTTTGCTAAGTACTCACAAGAGATTTTGAACAGGAAAGCGACTTGGTCACGGACTTCAGTCTGGTCAGGTCTTTCCGGGTTCTGCTCACAGCGCCTGGCCTCTGGAACTGCTCACAGGGGTCTGGTCTCTGCTAGGCACCGGTTCTTTGGGTCTCTCTGCTCTGGATAGATTGAAGTCTCTAGTTTGGCTTTCTGGAGTTTGATGGAGGTAAGTATGGATTTTTCCGGCAGAGCTTTCAGCGGCAGATGCAAAATGAATCCCCCTATCTGTCCTGTCTGTCTGCTTTTATGTGTTTAGAATGTGGGTGTGTTCTAGCATCACTGACCCTACCTCTCTCTCAGCTTCTAATTGGTCAAACTTCCATTTCTTACTTGATTGGGGGAATGAAATGAAGTGTCATCAGGATGAGGTCTGTTTATGATACAGAGAACCCACCCCTGTCAACTTTACACACAATCTATATCTGACCTAAAAACATATTTGCACAGGTACACATTTGTTTAAAATTACATATACATGGTGTGGCTGAATTTAGCCATGTCTATGTCCAAATCTGCTCATTCTCGGAGCTTGCATTCAAAGAGTGTACATAATTGACTTTTTAACTGCTTTTCCAATTTCCGACATGGACCCAACTTTACATACATGTGTGCAGGGGGTAGGGACATTAACTGATGAAGTTTCAGATTTTTAACATGCACACATTTAGAGTAATATCCACTTTTCCGCTAAAACCCCCCTGAACATACCACCGGTTCCTACCACGTCTTAAACTGTGGGCCGAAAAATCACAAGAATTATGGTATCATTTATAAAATTTTCACATGTCCGCTCTATGAATTATCCCCCTTTTTATAAAACCATATCCTTGCTGCAGGGGTGTGTCTTTTCAGGTCACATGGTACAGAAACCAGTCTTTCCAGTTTCTGCCAAGCCAGCTTGCTTCTCACAGGCAGTGCTCCTCCCAGCTTCTCCAGGAGGAAGCCACTTTTTACGACGTCTGTAATAAAAAACCTTTGCCTGAGTGGAGAGGGCTTTGTTCACTCTCTGGCAGAGCACAGGAAATTCAATTATCAGATAGATGGCATATCCTTAGCCTGGGCAGCAAAAGGAAGGTTGGCCTGGGAACACAGTGGTGACTCAAGTTTCACTGCTGATGGGTAGTTGCTAGGCAAAATCAAGTTCCTTAAGCCAGACCTTCAGCTAACTTTTTGTTGCTTTTAAAATAACTTGTAATTTTACACATGCAGCTAGAATGCTGATTCTAAGCGCAAAACTATGACATTTCAACAGTTACAAAGGCATGTGACACCAAACATAGGTCACTCATTTAATTTAACATTTTCGATTTTGGTGGTTTTAAATCCAGTTGTAGTTAGGCTTAAGCTGCTGACTCCATAGCATTTTTGTTATAAGCATTGTTTTTGGGCTCTTCATTTCCCAGATTTTGTAGGCACACAAAACTCCATTCTGCCAATGTCTGCTGGTGTTCAGTAAATATTTTGCACATGTTGCAAGGTTTGAAATAGGCATTTGGCTTGCCTTCAGAAAAACACACAGAGTGGTTTTAAAACGCCGGCTTTTGGATAGTGGTGAGTACTGGTACTGCACTCATTTTTGGGATTTAAGAAATGAATTCCCCACACTTCTAGGTTGCATTTGGCAATCAGCATTGCCATTCCCAATGGTTTCAGACTACTGTGCGGGTAGTCCAATGGTGGTTTTAAAGCGCTTTGAAGCTAACCGGCGCTACTGTTTTTCCTTTGGCAACCCATTTCCCTCATGGCAACCCGGCCTCTCATTCTCGCACTGGTGGGTGGCAAGTGAGGCAACCATTTTGGTGGGCGCACAAACTGCGCAGCTTTCCTGGATTTCAGCGCACATGTGGGTTTTCTGCCATCTTGAATTTCCTAAGCCCACAGCACCAAATGTTGTAGCAGGATAGCTTAAACGTGGGTCAGGACACCCAACAAGTCCCCCCCACGCGACTGCACTTTGAATTTGAGTCGATGGGGAGTCGCGTGCACAAGGGTTTTGACCCATGCACCGGTCTGTCCGCATAATCTTCTTCCTCTTCTGTAGATGACACAGTTCAGCGTTTTCTTCTCCATCCGGTACTGATCGATCGGTTCTCCTCGCCGGTCCTGATGGGAAGATTGGGCGGTACCCCGGGCCCGTTGCGTCTCTGCTCCCGGTCTCCGGATCGTTCTTCTTGGTCATCCTTCATGGTTTCATCTCTCCTAGGATGATAAAGCAAAAGCGGCAATATCTACTCATAGACGTTTTTCCACCACTGTTGAGGTAGTGGGGCAGCATATGCATTTTATCATAACGAAACATTACATTCTTATTTTGAGAAAAAAAAACAGTATAACTAAGAGACAGTTTCATACAATCACAATATTTTAGAGACTAGATGTGGTATGTTTTATGATTGGAACTGAATTAGTCTGAGACAGTACCCGCTAGGATTCCAGAGGATTCCTCCCGTTGTTGCAGAGTGTGCCTGGGATGGCAACATTTCAACTGGTTTATGTGGACCCACTTGTCTTCCCCCTCTGCCGAACCGCCTTTGGGGATGCGGATCTTGTAGGCCACAGGGGAGATCTTATCGACGATCTCAAAGGGTCCCTTCCATGTAGGCAAAAATTTGCGCTGCTTGGCCTGGTTCCTTTGGAAGTTGTATAGATAGACCCGGTCTCCCACCTGATATTCCTTCCTGGAAGTTTTCAGGTCATAATGGGTCTTCATGCTATCAGCTGATCTTTCTAGATTCCGCTGAGCATTAGCAAACGCATGTTGGAGGTGTTTCCTTAAATTCTCTACATACTCATGAGTAGTGGAGGCATTTATCAGTGTCTGCTCCTGGGTCCTGTAGAGCAAATGCTGAGGAAGCACCATCTTGCGCCCAGTCATCAACTCAAATGGTGACATTTTGGTTGCAGATGAAGGGGTAGATCTGATGGCCATTAGGACCAGAGGTAATCGGATATCCCAACTTGGCCCAGAATCTGCCACAAACTTCTTTAATATGCTCACAATTGTCCGGTTATATCTCTCTACTGCCCCAGAAGAAGCTGGCCGGTAAGCAATATGCAGCTTTCTCTTGACCCCCAGTATCTCCCACATCTTTGTCATTACTTCACTGGTGAAGTGGCTACCTCTGTCTGACTCAATCCTTTGAGGTAGACCAAAACGGGAAAAGATGTGGTTAATCATCAAGGCCGCTGCAGTTTCTGCCTTGCAATTTGGGGCTGGGAGACATTCCACCCACTTGGTAAACAAGCATGTGACGGTCAACATGTACTTATTCCCCCTAGCCGAGCGAATCACGGGGCCTACGAAGTCGATTTGTAAATCTGACCATGGCAGTGTCATTCCCCTCTTTTGTAAAGGCGCCCGGTGCGTGAGGGATGATGGCTGAAATTGTGCACACACAAGACACCCCTTCAAGTAGTGGTCGAGGTCCTGCCCCATGTGTGGCCAGTATGCAACCTCTCTTAAGATTTCCAATGTTGTGTGAAACCCCCTATGACCGGCGGTGGCCGCATCATGGGCGTGACTTAACATCAGGCTTCGGAATGAGGTAGGAACCACCCACTGATCGTGGCCAGCTTTGGATTTCCTTACCAACAAACCGTCTTGGATCCGGAACATTTTGGGACATTTCATCAACACTCTTAGGTCCTCTTTCCCAATGTAATCGGTATCCGTCAGGGGAAAGTTCTCAGGGTCCTCAAGGTGCTGGTAAAATTGACCAATTATTGGATCCCCCTTCTGAGCAGTAATCAAATCAGCATCAGGGGTCTCCTTACTCCATTGTGCAATTGAGAGGTCGTTGTGAGCATTTGTCTGGGACCTAGTGATGGCAGTGACCTGGATTTCCCCCAACAGGGACTCAATCTCAATTAGATCCCCTTGGATGGCCCCGGTTTTGGCCAGCTGATCAGCTAAGTCATTTCCAGTTTTGTCTGGTCCCTCTACTTTGGAATGACCCTTGATCTTCTTCCAATAGATGGTCATCTCATTCGAGGTGACCAGATCATCAATGTTTTGGATCAACTTCCCATGTTTCAAGGGTTTGTTGTTAGCACATAACATGCCTCTGGTTTTCCAATTAACCAGGTGCTCCACGAACCCGTTCCGTACATAATCCGAATCTGTGATCATGACCAGTTCGTGGAGTTGATGCTGGATAGCAGTGAGGATGGCCTGATGCACAGCCATCAATTCTGCCACCTGACTACTTCGGGGACCAATTTTGTATCCAGCGGAGGGTTCTGGGGACTCATTCACCCATGCATTCCCTACGCCAGCCACCAGTTCTTTCTCCCCGTTGTTGTCAACATGGTAAGAGCATCCATCCACATACACAGTGGGCATTCCCTCACACTTGTCCTCTTCAAAGACTTTGTGGGGGGAATTAAGGTATGCCTCCATGTTGTCCTTTATTTTTAGACTTTCGTCCTCGAGACAGTTTTCTCTGGCACAATCATGCAAGTCAGCCAGACCTTGCGCGAGTGGACTCTTCTTGTTTTGGCCATATCTGACCTCCACAGGAAAGCCTTGCATTGACAGAATCCAGGAAGTAATTCGGGAATTACTCACATTTCCGGCCCGGATTCTGTCACTTTGGAGATATTGCAGAGGCTGGTGTGGAGTCTCCACTATGATGTGTTCCCCCTGGATAAACGGGCGGTAATTCTTCAATGCCCACACCGTTGCCAGGAGTGCCTTCTCACAATCGTTGAATTTTTCCTCCACAGAGGATAAAGTTTTGCTCGCATAGGAGATTACTTTATTGACCTTGTCATGCTTTTGATATAATACTGCCGTCAAGCACGTATTAGAGAACCCTGTCTCCAGGAAGAACTCCTTGTTTCTGACCGGGTAAGCTAGGCAAGGCGCTTGTGAGAGGCTTCTTTTGAGTTGTCTTACTGCCTCGGATTGTTCTGGACCCCATTCCCACTTGACCCCCCCCTTCAGGAGATGAATCAGGGGTCTGGTGATCTCTGCGTAGCCCTCAATGAACTTTCTGCTGTAATTAGTCAGTCCAAGGAGGCTCCTTAGTTCCCGCAGAGTTGTGGGGTCTTTCAGTTTCTGAAGTGCTTCCACTTTCTTTTCCTGGGGACAGAGACCCTGAGGAGTAATCTCATGCCCCAAGAAATTAACACGGGTTCTACACCACTGTGCTTTCTGAAAGGAAAGTTTTGCTCCGGCGGCCCTCAACTGTGTCAGAACATAACGGATCTCCGCTATGTGTTCCTCAACAGTTGAGCTTTTGATGAGGACATCATCTACATAAGCCAGGTTACCCCTTGCACCCAAGTCGGGCATGGCCTTGTGTAGAAAAATGTTGAATTCATTGCCGGAGTTGAGGTATCCGAAGGGAGTCCGGGTCCATGTGTACTGCTGGCCCCCAAAGGTAAAAGCCAGTTTGTATTGGTCCTCCCTACTGACAGGCACGGTCCAGTACCCATTGGTCAGGTCTATTGCAGTGAATACCTGTGACCCCTGGATCTGGGCCAGCCCTTGGTCAATGTAGGGCAGAGGCCATCGGGAAGTATGGACCCGTTTGTTGATCTCCCTGAGGTCAGCGCAGAGTCTCCACTGGCCGTTTGGCTTCAATATTCCCAGCACCGGATTATTGAAGGTGCTGTGGACTGGACGGATTATTCCCCGGGACTCAAGGTTCTTAATTATTTCAGTAAGGGACTCCATTGATGCGAGAGGCAAGCGATATTGCTTCACAAACACTGGAGTCATGCCAGGGTCCGTGGGGATTGTTGTGGTGTGGATGTCGGTGCGACCACAGTCATATGAGTCTACCGCAAAGAGATCTTGGAAATCCAAGAAAACTTGTTTCAACTTTTGCTTTTGTTCCAGGGTCACACAGGCATCAGCTAGGTTGACTCTCTCTTTCACCATCTGCCTGAAGCCTGGAAAGACTTCTGGTTTGGCTATCTCCGCGGCCTCCTCCAGCTGGGTGGAGAAGTCCCTGGTTAGAGTGCTGATTTGGACCGGAGGCTTCAGGTGGGAAAGGCAGCCCTCATGGACCTGGAAAATCACCTCATCCCTCCTGAAGTCACAAGTCACATCTTCCTTACCATAGGGGCAGGAAGTGTACACCAGGAAGTTCCCCCCATGCCGGGTAAAAATCCTGTCTGGTGTTGCGTTGTCATCACTGTCACTGTCAAAACAGTCCTTGGGGATGGGTCCTAACAGTTCATTTACAAGATCAATGGAGAAATGTCGGTCATCAACCGCCATTCCAATAATGGTGCCTGCGGCTAGAGTAATACTCTTTAAGTCGCTGTTATCCACCTCTATTAGAATGGGGTCATGTTCTATGTTGACTAATGGAGTCGGGTTTACCCCCAACCCTTGCTGTTGGAGAGAAGCATTTAGATGTATGTAAGCATCAGGGTTTTTCAACTCTTGTCCCCTTTTAACTTTCACTTCCAGGGAGAATTGTCGGGTCCTTTCTGGGATGGTGACTTCCTCTTTAACCTGAATTTCAACTGCATAAGGTAGCAATTGAGCTGACCTAAATGCTTTTTCTGGATCATCAAAGCCCATGGGATTATCCGCTAATCGGGACCAAGCTTTGAAGTTTATTAGGTCCAAACTAATGGCAAAGCGATTGAGAATGTCACTGCCTAAGTAAAAGGCGGCAGGGACGTCTCGCACGACCCAACAATTATGGACTATGCTCTTGTTGCCAATGGAGATTTTGAGCATACACCTGCTTGGCAGGAGATGTTTGGAATTAGGTACTTCCAGGTCCATTTCCCATTTGTCTATCAGTTTGAAGGTGGGAATGGCTGGTTCTTTTGGGAGTTGGCGAAACATGGCTTCGCTGATGAAGCTCTTACCGTTGTTCACACACACTCGAGCGAGAACAGAGTCCTTCCCATCATTTAACTGAACAGGGATGAACAACTGCTCTCCAATTTGCTGAATATCAGCCAGGCTCTGAGCTGATTTCACATCTTTCTGGACTATAGGAGTGGGAGTTTCAGATTGTGGATTGGTATAGAATTTCAGAGTGTTTCCTTCCAGCGTGGAGTACCACTTTAGACTGGAAGGAAGGTTGATTTTCAGAAATAGAGAGGACCCCCCATCACCAGTCTGTTGTCCTACTGCTATTACTGTCACGTCTGGAATTTGGCTATTCTGGAAGTGAAATTCTACTTGGTCAGATTTTTGTTCAACCATGTGGCATGTGCCGTTTAAACTAACATGGTTGGCACTCTGTTTTAATTTTATTGGTCGGCTAGTCTGGGTCCAGAGGACCTTGTTTACGCAATCTATTAGGGGTGACAACCTTCTCAGGAGGTCATTCCCTAGTAAACAAGGGGTGCCCTCTGGGGTCACAACTATGACCGGGTGTTTCAACTTGTGTCGCCCGATCTTAATGTCCAAGTCTGCCGTCCCCTCGACGGGAATTTCCTTCCCGTCAAAGTTCTGCAGTTGTCCAGGAAGAGAGGTGAGAGGAATTTGGTAATTCTCTCCCCTTCCTGCATTCAGTTCGTCAAAGGCCCTTCTGGACAGAAGGGTAGCTTGAGATCCAGTGTCCACCAGTGCTGAGATTGTACCCTGCCCCTGTACTTGTACCGGGGCATAATATCTTCCCTCCTTCTCCTCAAGGGGGCACGGATAATGTACATTTTTGGACAACTGGTGGGCTAATTTTCTGGTTTTGGACATCGCTAGCGAGGAGATTTGGGCAGAATTCTGTGGAGAGTCTTGGGAATCTGAAAGAAAAAATTTGCAACTGGAGATCAGAGCCATTGTGGGTTCCCCTGGCTCCGTTTCTGGGCCGCCCCCCCCCTTTTTGGAGGCAGTCGCCAGGATGGGTTTGAACCAGGGGATTTTCTTGCTGTTGGTTCTGGGATGAGATGGTGGGCGGCGGTAGCTCAGTCTCCACATCTCCCCAGTCTGGATTTGCATCCCTAGGGACCCATTTTTCTTTGGGAGGAGTTCCCCCCTCTCTGAAGGAGAAGATCCTTTTCCCAGGATCCTCTGAGGATCCCTCTCCCTCAAATTGGAAGATCTGTACCTCCTCCTCAAACTGAGTCTGTTTGGGTCTTTTGTTTCTCCTACCCCCCCTCTGCTCCTTAGGAGGCAGACTTTCAGGGGCAAGAGATTTTGTTTCCGGTTCCTGGGTTTCCAGGGGCTGTTTACAAGTGAGGAAGGAAGCTTCCTCCAAGGCTTTACACCCCCCTTCCCTTTGTGCCTCCTCCCTGGGAACCGGTGATTTATCGGGGTGCTGCCCCCGTCATTGTTCTGGAGCACCAGGTCCAGAGTTGGGTGCGTTCTGCGCCGGCATGCTGATCTGAGGGTTCTGCTGAGCCCTCAGTATGTCACCCATATCCCGCGCCATGTTTTGAACCTGGCGCTCTAACTGGGAAACCCGCTCAGGCTGATACGGGGCCCTGTTTTCTCCCCTGGGCTGATCCCGGGAAGGGTAGCTATCCCTCCTCTGGTAATACCCCGGGTTGGGAAGATTTGGGTACCCCTCCACCCTTGGCCTCCCCTCTCCCGGATTCAGTGGTCTGGGCTCAGGGAATTGGGGAAAGAAGGATGGATGGTTTTGGGGCTGAAAGTCGGGTGGATATCTGGGGAAAAAGTTCTGCCCAGGGTTTGGTAAATTTCTGCCCTCCTGTGGGAAGTTTGGAGGGAAGTTCCCTGGGTTAGGTGCTTGTCTGGATCCCCCCCCTTGGGCTGGAGGAGTCCACACATAACCCAGGATGGGTCTGTTACCTTTGTAGCGAGGACTTACATAGTCAGGAGAGCGAGGGACCCCATTTGTGGGGCTGCCTCCCTGGCTCCCTGTCTGTGACTGGCCCGAGGACCTTCTGGGCCTAGCATTATTAGGTGCAGGTAGGTTTTTAGGCCCCCCCATCTCCAGATCCAAAACGGGGGTGACCTTTACCTCTGCCACCTTGACAGCAGCAGGGGTGCTGTTGGCTTTGGGGTTTTTCTGGGCATTGCTTTTATTTTCTATGGGCTTCTGCACCTCATAGATCCGGGTAGCCTGTTCAATGACCCAGTCTAAAGATCTTTTCTCATGAAAATCTCTCACGAGCTGGGTCATTATATATTTGGGCAAGGCATGGAAAAATGTATTGACAAACTCTCTACTATCTGTGCGCACCCTTCTGGTGGTTTGCGCAAACGCACGCTTTAACTCCTGCACAAATTCTCGTGGGGCCTGATCCTCCCCACATTGCAAATTGTAGGCCGCCTTGCGAGCCTCTTGAGGATTTCTGTGAACAGAAAAATGTTTCAGGATGGCCGCCTTATATGTGGACCATCTTAAATGATTTTGGTCCTCCAGCCCCGCAAAGAAACTGGAGTATTCCGGGGAGAATGTCCACTTTACATATTGAATACAGCTTTGGCTGTCCTTCAAATGGAAAGTCTCCATCATTTGTTCAAACAACTCTAAGTGCTCCCAAACAGAATACTTAGCGTTCTTATGGTAAGGCGTGATGACGCTCCTGATCGCCTTAATCTGCTTGAAGGGGTCCTTAAGCAAGGCCCTTTTTGCCTTATTGGCCTTTTTGGTTCGGGTAACCCTTGTCCATTCTTCCTCGGACTCAGAGGCACTGCTCCCAGAGGTTCCCGTCTGTTCTTCCAGGTTTTCCCGGATTCTGCGAGCCTGGGAATGGCTGGCAGACTGTGGGGACCTGGTCTCCTGTGTCCTGCGCAGTTCAGAGGAGTCTTCAGATTCCTCCTTGCTGCCAGGATTTGATGGGTACCCCCTCCACTGACCTAACTGGGCAGAGGTTTTCAGGATGCCCTTAATGGGCCTACTCTCCTGGGGTTCCCCACTGAACTGTATTGTACTTGGGTGCCCATACCCGGATGCCCACCCCTCCATTCCTGGATGGTACTGGCCTATGAGCCCCATGCTTCTGGCTGGATAGTAATCTGCCATCCCTGTGGCCCTGTGCTCATGTGCGCCAGGGGACATGGGGATGGTAGAGTCCAGGGACTGGGGGTGATGAAGGCCCCTGGTGTTAGGGCTCCTGCGGTTATGGTCAGGAATCTCTCTTTCCCAGCGGACCTCATCTCTATCCGCCCCTGCTCCCTGTTGCAATGCAAGAGCCTGCATTTGTGCTTTCAGTTCCTCTGTTAAGGCCTTACTCGACTCTATCAGTTTCTCCTGCATCGCTACCTGTTGCTGGAGCCTATCATTGTGTTGACAGAGGGCCTCATTCTCCCTCTGTGCTTCCTGGTTGGTCCTGGAGAACTGGGCCAGTCTTTGCTGCAGGAGGTTTACCTCCTGGGCAATGTCCCTATTGGCCTGCTCCTTTCTTGCTAGAGCATCTTCCACCCTTCTGGTGTGCTCTACCAAGTTCTGGTTTTCTTTTTGGAGATCACCCAGCCCCTGGTGGGCCAGGTGATTTTCTTCCATTTTTCTTTTTAAATGGCAGACTTCCTGGCCTAAGGCGTCTCTTTCCTGACTAAGAGCCTGCATTTGTGCCGCCAGGTCGTCCCTTTGCCTTTGGAAGGCACCAGCTTTCTGGCGCTCCTGATCAAACTCTGCCTGGGTATCCAGGTCTTTCAGAATCAGTTTATTGCTCTCCTCCTTCACTCTATCTAGGTGGCCTTGCAGGGTGACTACCTGCTCAGCACATGCCCTATTGAAGTCTAGCTGTTGCTCCAGCTTTTTCTGGCTCTGCAGTAAGGAGTCCAAACTGTCTTGGTGCTCCTTCTGTAGGGCCAGAAATCTGGTATCCTGTTCTGACTTTTCCTTTTGCAGCACATCCATATCCTCCTTTATTTTAGTGATGTACCGTCTGCTGTCATTTTCTGACTCCTGGCTCCTCTGCAGCCTCTGCTCAGAAGAGTCCAGATCAGATTGGGCCTTCTGTAATGCCATCTGTTGCCTATTTGCCAGATTTTGGCTTTCCGCACATCTATCCTGCATGTCTCCAACGTATAGGTACAGGTATGCTGCTATCCTGGCAATCTTATTGTGTTCATCTTTGGCCTTAGGAGCCATATATAGTTCACTCAGGGCCACGTGTAATGGACCCTGATCTCTATATATATCTGACCCTGTTTCCGTGACCTGTTGCATGATGGCCTGCAACCAGACTGTTTGGTCCTGGTGAGTCCACTCACCTCTCACAAATAACTTATGTAAGAAGTGCTCTCTGGCTATTTTCATATCTACCAAGGTCGTCATTCTAGAGATTGGTCTCTGTCCTGACTTACAGAAGTTAGTATTTTAGTTTTGCAGAACAGAACTTTTCTTGGAGTGTCCCTTTTGAGGAATGCTTCACAGCGTAATGCAGCGTGGTGATCCGACTGGATGTATGTATCCCGTCAGTTAGCACACTGTATTAAGCTGCACAAGTGGTATTCTAACCCAGAATCCCGGATACGAGCCCCCACTTTGTAAGAGGATTCAATTCAGCACTACAGCCAAGTTAACGCCTAGTCTAGAATACTGAATGAAAACCCTTATTGATATATCTTTAGGTCCAGTTCATGCGTCCTGGATGACTACCCTTGTATAACACCCCTCTCTTGGAATCCCCCTGACCCCACTGAGCCAAGAAGTAGTTCTGTTTTGCAAGTTTAAAAGGTTTATTTGATAATTTAACAATAGATATATAGATCACACTTATAATAAATTAATAATTGAATAGCACACTTAATCTGATATGATAAAGATCAACAACAGAGAATCTGGCACCAGCACACTTCTTATAATCACTAATGAGTTGATATGAAATGGATAAGGTAGCACACTGGTAAATAGGAACAAAAGTATAATGTGGTAGAGGATGCTTTATGTAGCTCAGGTGGATGCAATATTCAATGAATGCAGTACAGAAAATACGCAATATGATTCAACCAGACAATGTAATCACTTTTCTCGGGCTATTCCCTCCCCCCCTCTTTATGCAATGCAAGGAAATGGAAGGAAAACACACAGTTCTCAGAAATGCAATCAATGTAATCAGTTCAATCCAGCAAGCTTAGACAACAGAAAACAGATAGGAGTTTTGAAAACACAGGCAATGCTTGGATATGTGCTGGCAATGAATGAGAAATATGCTAAATTTGCTTTTAATTCCCTTATAGAGGTTCAGGGTGAGTGGTATCTAGTTAATATTAGTCTAGGCTCACACTAGCAATGATGCAGGGATAGTTAGCAGGTCAAACGAATTTCTGGCAAATGAAATCAGGCAGCAGCAGTTTTTTTTTACATGTGAAGAAATTGCAAATCGCGGTAAAATTCGCGGATGCGCCGAGCGCTATTACAAAGGAACCGCAAGGACTATCTCTACCGTTTTGGGGTCCTAGAAAAGCCTGGGATCTCAGCTTCCAAATGAAAGTTATTGCAAGTCTCTAGCCCAAACGGTTGCGGAGATATGAGTAATTTAGTAAAGGTCGTTTTTGGTTTTGTAAATTTTAAACGCACACTTTTTCAAAATGACAAGTGACAAATTTTTGCAGCTAGAATGACAGGTGACAGCTAGGAGGCAGTTCTACTTAGGTTAAATAGATTGAATTAGATGAATTTAAACTAAGAGATGTGTTCTGAGTTTTGCTAAGTACTCACAAGAGATTTTGAACAGGAAAGCGACTTGGTCACGGACTTCAGTCTGGTCAGGTCTTTCCGGGTTCTGCTCACAGCGCCTGGCCTCTGGAACTGCTCACAGGGGTCTGGTCTCTGCTAGGCACCGGTTCTTTGGGTCTCTCTGCTCTGGATAGATTGAAGTCTCTAGTTTGGCTTTCTGGAGTTTGATGGAGGTAAGTATGGATTTTTCCGGCAGAGCTTTCAGCGGCAGATGCAAAATGAATCCCCCTATCTGTCCTGTCTGTCTGCTTTTATGTGTTTAGAATGTGGGTGTGTTCTAGCATCACTGACCCTACCTCTCTCTCAGCTTCTAATTGGTCAAACTTCCATTTCTTACTTGATTGGGGGAATGAAATGAAGTGTCATCAGGATGAGGTCTGTTTATGATACAGAGAACCCACCCCTGTCAACTTTACACACAATCTATATCTGACCTAAAAACATATTTGCACAGGTACACATTTGTTTAAAATTACATATACATGGTGTGGCTGAATTTAGCCATGTCTATGTCCAAATCTGCTCATTCTCGGAGCTTGCATTCAAAGAGTGTACATAATTGACTTTTTAACTGCTTTTCCAATTTCCGACATGGACCCAACTTTACATACATGTGTGCAGGGGGTAGGGACATTAACTGATGAAGTTTCAGATTTTTAACATGCACACATTTAGAGTAATATCCACTTTTCCGCTAAAACCCCCCTGAACATACCACCGGTTCCTACCACGTCTTAAACTGTGGGCCGAAAAATCACAAGAATTATGGTATCATTTATAAAATTTTCACATGTCCGCTCTATGAATTATCCCCCTTTTTATAAAACCATATCCTTGCTGCAGGGGTGTGTCTTTTCAGGTCACATGGTACAGAAACCAGTCTTTCCAGTTTCTGCCAAGCCAGCTTGCTTCTCACAGGCAGTGCTCCTCCCAGCTTCTCCAGGAGGAAGCCACTTTTTACGACGTCTGTAATAAAAAACCTTTGCCTGAGTGGAGAGGGCTTTGTTCACTCTCTGGCAGAGCACAGGAAATTCAATTATCAGATAGATGGCATATCCTTAGCCTGGGCAGCAAAAGGAAGGTTGGCCTGGGAACACAGTGGTGACTCAAGTTTCACTGCTGATGGGTAGTTGCTAGGCAAAATCAAGTTCCTTAAGCCAGACCTTCAGCTAACTTTTTGTTGCTTTTAAAATAACTTGTAATTTTACACATGCAGCTAGAATGCTGATTCTAAGCGCAAAACTATGACATTTCAACAGTTACAAAGGCATGTGACACCAAACATAGGTCACTCATTTAATTTAACATTTTCGATTTTGGTGGTTTTAAATCCAGTTGTAGTTAGGCTTAAGCTGCTGACTCCATAGCATTTTTGTTATAAGCATTGTTTTTGGGCTCTTCATTTCCCAGATTTTGTAGGCACACAAAACTCCATTCTGCCAATGTCTGCTGGTGTTCAGTAAATATTTTGCACATGTTGCAAGGTTTGAAATAGGCATTTGGCTTGCCTTCAGAAAAACACACAGAGTGGTTTTAAAACGCCGGCTTTTGGATAGTGGTGAGTACTGGTACTGCACTCATTTTTGGGATTTAAGAAATGAATTCCCCACACTTCTAGGTTGCATTTGGCAATCAGCATTGCCATTCCCAATGGTTTCAGACTACTGTGCGGGTAGTCCAATGGTGGTTTTAAAGCGCTTTGAAGCTAACCGGCGCTACTGTTTTTCCTTTGGCAACCCATTTCCCTCATGGCAACCCGGCCTCTCATTCTCGCACTGGTGGGTGGCAAGTGAGGCAACCATTTTGGTGGGCGCACAAACTGCGCAGCTTTCCTGGATTTCAGCGCACATGTGGGTTTTCTGCCATCTTGAATTTCCTAAGCCCACAGCACCAAATGTTGTAGCAGGATAGCTTAAACGTGGGTCAGGACACCCAACAGTTTGGTGATAAAAAGCCTCCATTAGTCACCATGGCAACATGTGTGACCTTGCGCCTTTTTACATGAAGCTGCCCTGCATTAGAGCTGAAAAGATTTCTTAGACAGGTTTGTGGGGTCTTGGAAAAGGCAGTGGAACCTTGTTTGGTGCAGATGGATTCTGCCTCCAGTGATTCTCAGCAACACACTATGTGTTTTCAGCCTGTAATGCATTGTTCCAAAATGGAGCAGCAGGACTTTTTGGCATCTGCATAGGCATGGTATAAGCATTTTCCAAGCACTGGCATTGTGGCACTACCAGGAGCACTACCCGGCCATAAGATGCAAACAGCTGGCAAATAGTGTAAGAACCTTTCAGAAGACTGCTTAGAATTAACAACGGCAGCCCCATAAAAGCTCCTACTCTGATCTTACTGTGCGGCAGAAGCTAGCTCAATGAGATCCATGAGGGTGTGTTTTGGGCGCAGAGGGGCAAGTAATGGGTCGGAATGGGCATAGTGATTTGCATGGCCAATGGCTGTCAAATGATAAGTAAAAACCCAAATTCCCACCGGTTAGGTATCCCTCCTTACTTCATATCTTCCACCTATCTGTACTCCCATGCTAATAGGTTTTGCTTTATAAATGGCACAAAAGCACTAACAGACAAAACTAAAAACAGCTGGGAAGTGCCCGTAAAGGCGGAAAGTCCTATTGGGAGAAGTGTTTGACAAGATAGAAAGTCCTCATAGAATCTTGGCCTTAAAATAGGGAAGTGCCATAGGCTTATCGACCACTCCCAGGTGCTAGCTTCCAAGCACTAGCTGACTGAATAGCCCATCCAGAGGACCCATGAGCTGGTGTAAGGCCGGGTTAGTGGGAGGATGAGTCATCACTAGATGGCTCAATGGGTAAGAGCCATGGGCACAGCACCAAATTCCCGGTATCTGCATCAGAGGCATGTGTTTGAGACTTTTTCTGGCCTTTGGCAAGGATTTTGGCTATTTTTACGCAAAGTGACGTTTTGCTGACATGCTCGACCGGCTTTGCGGCCACATTTGCTGCTCAGAGTATGGTGTACCTCTGCTGTCGATGGCCAGGGCAGCAGGTTGGTAGAGCGCTATGCCCTTTCCCGAATTACAAACTGAGTGAGTGTCATTTTCACTACATGCTAACAAAAATACAATTCCCGAAAAATAGCCAAAATATTCCCAAAAACAGAAATGAAAAAGGTATAAGTGTAGGTTGGTGGGTGGCTAGTGGGAGTGCAAGGATTGCTGGAGGGGGGTATACGTGGGTGGTGTGGTGCCTCCCATTAAAAGATGGAGAGAAAAAAAGCCAATTTTTGAATGTGAAAGATGTTTTCTTTGGGTCAGCATTTTTGTATTTAGTGTTGCCCTGGCCTTCCATTAGCCCTGGAATTGCCCATCAGCTATGCCCATCTGCTTGCCTATCAACAATACCTGTGCTTGCATATCAGCAAAGTCTGTGCTTGCTTATCAGCATTACATGTGCTGCCTATCAGCATTGCCTAGGCTTGCCTATCAGTAGGGTTTCCTGTTTTAGGGGTTTATTTTTTTTTACTTCCGGGGGTGTTTTTCCAGTGTTTTCAAAAACTTTGGGGATCTGTGTTTATCAGTGTTTTCCCGTTTGCCCCTTTCAAAAAATCGCGGACAACTGTTTTTTCAGGTGTACACACAGAAATGTTCTTTTATTGCTTCGTTGCGTGCATATGTAGGATAATCTCTCAGTGCAAGATGTTCTAAGCAATTTCATGTTAATCAAGTAATATTGCATTCCTACAAGTCAAAATGATTGTAATAAATCATACAATATTTCTTCAAGGACTCTTTGCCCATCCGTGCCCTTTTTCTTCCCATAAAGACTTTAATTTGGGAAAACAACCTTTCCACATTGGCACTGGACACGGGCAGGGCCAAAATATCCAACACACAAGCTGATAAATCTGGCCACTGTTGGTGCTTTCCCACCCAATACTCATGCACCCGAAGCTGCAGATTCTCAGGCACAGGCTCTGCCAAATAGGCGTTAAACTGGCTGTACACAGTACTTGTGTCTTTAAAATGGTTAAAAATAAATGCATATTTTTCAAAGTTTTCACTAAATTCTTTTTTGCGGAAGGGATCTAGTACTTGCACGGCATACCACAAAGAGGCTTCACTCACTTCGAATGACATGGTGGCAGATGGAATGTTTCGACACAGCATTGCTTGCCATTTTCATGCATTGTTGCGTAGAATATCCTAAAATTTTCCTCAACAGTCCTTTGTTTTCCAAGTGGCAGACATTCCAAAAGTGCACATGTTACTGGACCAAAGTCACTGAAAGTGTCACCCAACTTTCTTTCAAATAAGAGTTTGACCTCCACACCAATGACATTGTATACTTGGTAAACGTATGTGTTTTCGGATTCCAGCCTCTTCATTATATCAACGACAGCGGTCATGTTCTCCTGCAAAAATCGGAGAACAGTAGACTGTACTTTTGTTCACCTCAGTATCAATGTGCGCCCTCAGATCCTCACATTTCTTGCCTGAGGCATCATCACTAAGGAGGAAATCTGTAAAAGGTCGCCACATCAATAGTATGGCATTCACTGCCTCTAATACAGAGAACCACCGACTAAAGGAGACAGTTGGGATAACCTTTCCTTTCATGCCATACAAAGTGCAAAATGATAGGTATTTGCGTTTGAGTTCACGTGCATATCTAAATAGAGCACCAGAATGGACCACAAAGTCAACCACACCCCTAACCAAATCTGAGGACTTTAAGGCTGCTTTTAAAACTCCATCAAGTGGCAGGGGTCTCGCATGGGGAATGCCTTGAAATCGGCATTGCCCTTAGACAGATCATCACATAACTTTTTCATATAACTTGCCGAATCACTACAAACGCACACTACATCTCTCCAGTCCTTCCCAAACATGCTGAGGACTTTCTGGAGTAATGCCGCTACTGAAACTGCATTGCAAGTTTCAACCACCTCTAAATCTGCCATGATAGTACGGCGCACCCATCCACTTTTTGGGTCACAAAATGTGAAGAGGACTGCCACTGCTGGATCACCATGCATCTCGGGCGTTTCATCGACAGTGATTGAAATGTTTACGTCGCCTTGGACTAACTCTCTGATGTGGCCAATGTCTGTCATAAAAACCTCTGGTAGATATTTCTCATACATTTGAGTGGATCGGGGTAATGGTGTCGGCTGCTGGGGCCCGTCTGCGGAAAAGATGACCAATCGGGCCATCTGCCTGGTGCAAGCTGGTGCCTGCCTGCACTAAGGCACGCACAAATTCATGTGCCACATCTTTTTCCTCATCCCGTTGTCTTTTAAAAACGCGTCAGTGTCTCTGTAAGGGACATTTGGCACAGACCACTCTCAAATTTTGGCTGATCTTTCAACCTTAAGTGGGTCTTTGAAGAAACGTGCTCAGCGATTCGGCTTGAAGTCTTTCCTTTGACTAATACAATTGTTACTCTGCAAGCCTTGCAAATTAAAAATTGTTTTCCGTTGTTTTCCTCTACTGTAAAATCTTTGTGTTCCCGGGCGTAATCCTCAGCGGTCTTGCTTTTGCGGGGCATTGCTCGATGTCAGAGAAGCCTATTGGAACAATTAAAAGCGGAGACTACTTACACATAGCAGAAGCATGACATTAACTGTGTCCTTCTGATTCAGTCTCAGGACCTTCCCCTGCAACATGTGGTCTTCAAGTCACATTCTCTCACCCCATGCCCTGCGCTCTTAATTTTTGCAGGTGTTTTTGTACCAAAAGTGTATTGCTTTCCCTGTGATTTCTATAAATAATTAAATACAATGAATTAAAAAGACCTCAGCTACCTACATAATGTCACGTAGTGATGACACGTGACACCACTAATGTTCCCTATTTGGCTGCTGTCTTTTATGGCTAGAGAAGAGCTGCCATGCAGTAATGTAGATAACAGCGAAGGATATCACAACACAACAGCAAGTGCTTGGTCAAATGAACATGGCTGGGCAAACTTTGAGCCCTCACAATACACCCCCTTAACTGGTCCTGCCCTGTATGAAGACCCACTACCGACACATGACCACCTGTCAGCTGTCAGTGCCAAGAGGCAGTGAGTAGGAGATGCAGCGCTGTTATCTGCTATGTCATGCTATGCTATGATGATGTGTTGCTGTTTTGTCTGGAAAGGACCATTGGCCCAAAAGTGTTGCCTGGTGACCTTTCGGTGACATATGCCTTATTATGAAAGTTAAACAACTTTATTCAGTGGCTGAACTGTACTTCTCAACTTGCTCATCTAACCGACACACATGCAACTCTGCACAACCAGCATCACCTGCCAGCCACACTCCATGCAACACACAAACCAAGCACTCGCTCCCCAGCTGCACCCCCCACCCCCAATAAATACCCCAACTCCTAAGAGCTCAAAAGACCACCTGCACTAACTCGCATGCAGGCACCTGGCTCTCGCCATCACTCAGCGAAAACTTGAACACACGATGCGGAGTCATGAGCCGGAAGTGGCAACTCCCTGCCTGCCTTACCTGGAAACATCGAAAATGACGATCCAAATCCACACCCGCCCCCCTCAAAATCTATATTTTCGCAAAAATGCGAGTAAAAAAAAAACATGTTCTGGGAATTGCAGTAATGTGATTGGATGTTTTGTTATGATACCGCCCAGCCAATCAAATCGCAAACATTTGGTGTGCTCTCACTAACCCATCCGCATCCCCATCCTTTTTTTTGTTTGTTCTCAAAGGGTCTAAAGTGCCAAGAGGCCAGGTAAATGTCAGAAAGGGCGCTATATTAAGAGTATTTAGATAACCTGCCGCAGTTTTCCAGGTGACAACCCTCGCCCGCTACACGCAGCTTGCATAGGTCGTGGTGTGCCCCCCTCGCCCCCGATCTGAAAGCGGGGCTTGGGAGCTCGGGCACACGGGGGCCTGGGGGCACTTTTGGTGGAAAAACACATGGGAGGGGGCTGGGGAGCTCGGGGCACATGGGGGCCTAGGGGCACTTTGAGGAAAAACGCATGGAAGGGGGGTGGGGAGCTCGGGGCACACGGGGGCCTGGGGGCACTTTTAGCATTAGACCGCATGGAAGGGGGCTGGGGAGCTCGGGGCACATGGGGGCCTGGGGGCACTTTGAGGAAAAACGCATGAAAGGGGGCTGGGGAGCTCGGGGCACACGGGGGGGCTGGGGAGCTCGGGGCACACGGGGGCCTGGGGGCACTTTTGATGGAAAAACGCATGGGAGGTGGCTGGGGAGCTCGGGGGACATGGGGGCATTTTGAGGAAAAACGCATGGAAGGGGGGGTGGGGAGCTCGGGGCACACGGGGGGCTGGGGGTACTTTTGGTGGAAAAATGCATGGAAGGGGGCTGGGGAGCTCGGGGCACATGGGGGCCTGGGGGCACTTTGAGGAAAAACGCATGGAAGGGGGCTGGGCAGCTCTGGGCACAAAGTGGTAAAAAGCGGAACACACATGACTCACTTACCTTACTGAAGATACTGAATGGGGGGGAGGGGGGGGGTGTCGCGACTCCCGGGCAGGCTGCAGGCTGGATCCTCTGGGGACTGACGGTGATGCCGGGCAGGAGCAAAACGAAGAAGAAGCTGGCTCAGGCTCACTGGAGACGGCAGACGAGTGGCAAGTGGCTGCTGTCAGTGCTCTCTGCTCTGTTAGTGACACTGGGGTGTTTTTAAGCGCTTTTTACGCGGGCAAACTGGTGCTGGTATGAATGAGTCACAGTGTGTTAACTGAGGACAGTTGCACACCTGCAGAGAGGTAAAGCTGCCTAGAATGCAGGCCCACTCCCCATGCACACCTCCCCTACCATTACAATAACAGCACGAAACCATTCAGTGACTAATGGCCCATCATTAGCAGTTTGCTGCTGGCATTGTAATGGGAGGGGCTGATCTTAGGTGCAGGGAGAACTGAAGTGTTCTTATTGTTGTGCTTATGAAGAAATAAGCACAACAATAAGCGACTAAAACACACGATAAGCGGACAAAACCCTCGACAAGCGACCTATGAAAAAAACACGCGACTTGCTTCAAAAACAAGCCCAAAGTTTGCAATGTGAGGTCCTTATGACCAGGCAGTCAAATCGGCATTTGGCCACCAGGTGGCAATATGGGATAGTAAAAAATGATCATTGCAGCGTCAGTAGCAATGTCAGTTCCAATAGACAATGCTTTAACAGAGCTGCTAGGATAGCTCACTGGCAACGTGTGTGTCTTGGAAACAAGACACCATGGTTTCGAATCCCGCTCCCAGCACTATGAAATACGGGGTTTATCGGATAACCCCGAGAATTTTTAAATTTTAACGGGGTTCACATATCAGGCACTTTCCGGTTATCCCCGAAAACCGGACACCCTACCTATCAGCAACGTCTGTGCTTGCCTATCAGCAACGTCTGTGCTTGCCTATCAACAACGTTTGTGCTTGCCTATCAGCAACGTCTGTGCTTGCCTATCAGCATTACGTGTGCCTGCCTATCAGCAATTACTGGGCTTGCCTATCAACAATGCATGTGCTTGCCTATCAGCAGTGCCTGTGCTTGCCTATCGGCATTACGCGCGCCTGCCTATCAGCAATTACTGGGCTTGCCTATCAGCAATGCATGTGTTTGCTTATCAGCAATACCTGTGCTTGCCTCTCAGAAATGCCTGTGCGTTATTGCCCCCTCCTTTTAGGCTTCGCACAGGTCCACTGCAAAAGTGGATATTCACTTAAAAGTAATATCAAACTGGGTTTTTTCAAACAAACTAGTTGGTTATGTTTTACTGCTCGAATGCTAAAGATACAGGTCTGACACTTGGGGCTGCATATTCTTTTCAGTTTACTTTATGTACAAAATAAGTGACAATAAATATGAATCCAGTTTTTAATTGTGAAAGATGAGTGTTTGAG
Organism: Ambystoma mexicanum; assembly: GCF_040938575.1. Lineage (NCBI taxonomy): Eukaryota > Metazoa > Chordata > Amphibia > Caudata > Ambystomatidae > Ambystoma > Ambystoma mexicanum. Next base: position 171,655,524 of record NC_090929.1, read on the forward strand.
TGAAAATGGGTACACTCCAAGTCACTCCAGGTCTTGTTACGCATCAAACATAGTGCAACGCACGTGTGTTCCTTTTTGTTTTAATCTAAAAGTATTTATGAACTTGGGCTTCGTTGCTTACATTTTTCTATGGGTCCAAAATTTCTCCAGCGGAAATGGGTAGCAAGAATGGTGCAAATGGTTTTGCGCTTTTTTTGCACCTTTTCAGCCTTTCACTTGGTATGGTCCTACATTATGTCATTTGTTAGCAGCTAAGTGCGAGAGCAAGCTTACACTCAAACCATCTCTGGCCTCCACTAGCCAGGGTATGCCCAGACCCCCACCCCTCGTCTTAAGTCACCCCAAAAGTGCCTGCTGAAATGGCCCCAGAAGCCTGCCTGATTTTAACAATGCCTAAAGAGAGGTGCGAACGTCAAATCGTCTTGCAAAAACAGAAGAAATGGAGCGGCAGTGCGGGAAATCGACTGCCTTTCCACTCTGGTGGCAATCTGTCTTGCTCTCTTCTGTAATTTTAAGGGGCAACTCGCCCAATCACCTCTCTTGGCCCACAGCAGCTCAAATCCTGCCATATTTCCACCCCACGACCACCTTGGTTCACTCTTTCCGCCAGTGGAACGCAGAAAAAGCCAATGGAAAATATGAAAAAAAGATTCACGCTTGTAATTTTCTCGCCTCTCCTCACTTTTACTCAATGTCCACATCACCCCCGCGCCTCTGTTATTTCACCACAGCACATTTGGAGGGGATTTCACGTCGCGATAGTGCTTTGATACACCCTGCCAGCGTTGCAAAGCACTTTACAAGCATCCAACATAACCTAACATTTCAATGTCACAAGCAATGACCTGATTTAGCGTCCTTTTGGCACTCTACTTTCTCATCTGGTCTGGGTCTATTTGACCTAATCATATTTGATCGAATCTATCTGACCTTTTTTCGGTCTAAAATGCGGGGGGAGAGCCCCGCAAACCCCTCCCCCACTTCCCCTCAACCTAATCTATACCCTTCCTTACCAACCCCATATATATATTTGATTACATTTGACCCAAAAAAGGTCAAAACAATTCGGTCTAATGTTTTAGGTCAAATGTTTTTAGGTCAATTATGTTAATACCGACATGATCTGGTACATTTCGGCTGTAGAGAATTATGTAAATTAAGACGTAGAGGCGTCACCCCCATGGCATCGTGCATTCATTATTCAGGACCGGGCTGTCAGCTCGCCTACAGGCCCTACACGGTGTCCTGTGCACAGTGCCTCTAACAGGGTTCCTTGAATGGATATGTCATTTGGCTGTGGCAGAATTGTTCGCGACGGAATTGACCATAGTCAATTCTGCCGCAAAACCAATTTTGCCACGGCCAAACAACACAAATATTTGCCCTCCCAACCCCCGCCCAACTTACTGTTTCTTTGTCTGCTTCCCTCTGACCCTGCGTCGTCAGTTCCATCCCTCTTATACGGGTCGGATCCGACGCCACAGGGACCCTTTTGTCTTTTTCCCCCCTCCAATCCTCATAAAGCGGGGGACACCCCACCACCGTCCAAGGCCATCATACCGAACATGGGGAGCGGGCGACACCCCCACAACCTCCGCTCCCCATTTTCGGTATTGATTACCCTATTTGATCGATTTTAATCGATCAAATGGTACTGGCCTAATTCGGCCAGATCTACTATATGATCAATTCAAATCAATCAAGTTTGGTAATACCCCTTGAATAGTCGTGTGTAAAGGCCACCGGCTGCAGCTATACACATAACTGTGTTTCAGCGCGTAGCAGACCTGACCCTGGCCTCTAGGGGGAGGCACCCATTCTAGCGGCATAGCAGACTTGACCCTGTCCTCTGGCCGGAGGCAAGCATTCTAGGGGGGTAGCAGACCTGACCCTAACCTCTAGGTGAAGGCAATCATTCTAGCGGTGTAGCAGACCTGACCCTGGCCTCTAGGCGGAGGTAGTAAGCAGCCTAGCAGACCTGACCCTGGCCTCTAGGCGGAGGCAATCATTCTAGCAGCGTAGCAGACCTGACCCTGGCCTCTAGGTGGAGGTAAGCATTCTAGCGGCGTAGCAGACCTGACCCTGGCCTCTAGGCGGAGGCACCCATTCTAGCGGCATAGCAGACCTGACCCTGGCCTCTAGGGGGAGGCACCCATTCTAGCGGCATAGCAGACCTGACCCTGGCCTCTAGGGGGAGGCAACCATTCTAGGGGGGTAGCAGACCTGACCCTGGCCTCTAGGGGGAGGCAACCATTCTAGTGGCATAGCAGACTTGACCCTGTCCTCTGGCCGGAGGCAAGCATTCTAGGGGGGTAGCAGACCTGACCCTGACCTCTAGGTGAAGGCAATCATTCTAGCGGTGTAGCAGACCTGACCCTGGCCTCTAGGCGGAGGGAATCATTCTAGCGGCGTAGCAGACCTGACCCCGGCCTCTAGGCGGAGTCAATCATTCTAGTGGCGTAGCAGACCTGACCCTGGCCTCTAGGCGGAGCCAATCATTCTAGCAGCGTAGCAGACCTGACCCTGTCCTCTGGGCGGAGGCAAGCATTCTAGGGGGGTAGCAGACCTGACCCTGACCTCTAGGTGGAGGCAATCATTCTAGCGGTGTAGCAGACCTGACCCTGGCCTCTAGGCGGAGGCAATAATTCTAGCGGCGTAGCATACCTGACCCTGGCCTCTAGGCGGAGGCAATCATTCTAGCGGCGTAGCAGCCCTGACCCTGGCCTCTAGGCGGAGGCAATCATTTTAGCGGCGTAGTAGACCTTACCCCGGCCTCTAGACGAGGCAATCATTCTAGCGGCGTAGCAGACCTGACCCCGGCCTCTAGGCGGAGGCAATCATTCTAGTGGCGTAGCAGACCTGACCCCGGCCTCTAGGCAGAGGCAATCATTCTAGTGGCGTAGCAGACCTGAGCCCGGCCTCTAGATGAGGCAATCATTCTAGCGGCGTAGCAGACCTGACCCCGGCCTCTAGGCGGAGGCAATCATTCTAGCGGCGTAGCAGACCTTACCCCGGCCTCTAGACGAGGCAATCATTCTAGCGACGTAGCAGACCTGACCCCGGCCTCTAGGCGGAGGCAATCATTCTAGTGGCGTAGCAGACCTGACCCCGGCCTCTAGACGAGGCAATCATTCTAGTGGCGTAGCAGACCTGACCCCGGCCTCTAGATGAGGCAATCATTCTAGTGACGTAGCAGACCTGACCCTGTCCTCTAGCCGGAGGCAAGCATTCTAGGGGGGTAGCAGACCTGACCCTGACCTCTAGGTGAAGGCAATCATTCTAGCGGTGTAGCAGACCTGACCCTGGCCTCTAGGCGGAGGGAATCATTCTAGCGGCGTAGCAGACCTGACCCCGGCCTCTAGGCGGAGTCAATCATTCTAGTGGCGTAGCAGACCTGACCCTGGCCTCTAGGCGGAGCCAATCATTCTAGCAGCGTAGCAGACCTGACCCTGTCCTCTGGCCGGAGGCAAGCATTCTAGGGGGGTAGCAGACCTGACCCTAACCTCTAGGTGAAGGCAATCATTCTAGCGGTGTAGCAGACCTGACCCTGGCCTCTAGGCGGAGGGAATCATTCTAGCAGCGTAGCAGACCTGACCCCGGCCTCTAGGCGGAGTCAATCATTCTAGTGGCGTAGCAGACCTGACCCTGGCCTCTAGGCGGAGCCAATCATTCTAGCAGCGTAGCAGACCTGACCCTGTCCTCTGGGCAGAGGCAAGCATTCTAGGGGGGTAGCAGACCTGACCCTGACCTCTAGGTGGAGGCAATCATTCTAGCGGTGTAGCAGACCTGACCCTGGCCTCTAGGCGGAGGCAATCATTCTAGCGGCGTAGCAGACCTGACCCTGGCCTCTAGGCGGAGGTAGTAAGCAGCGTAGCAGACCTGACCCTGGCCTCTAGGCAGAGGCAATCATTCTAGCGGCGTAGCAGACCTGACCCTGGCCTCTAGGTGGAGGTAAGCATTCTAGCGGCGTAGCAGACCTGACCCTGGCCTCTAGGCGGAGGCAATAATTCTAGCGGCGTAGCATACCTGACCCTGGCCTCTAGGCGGAGGCAATCATTCTAGCGGCGTAGCAGCCCTGACCCTGGCCTCTAGGCGGAGGCAATCATTTTAGCGGCGTAGTAGACCTTACCCCGGCCTCTAGACGAGGCAATCATTCTAGCGGCGTAGCAGACCTGACCCCGGCCTCTAGGCGGAGGCAATCATTCTAGTGGCGTAGCAGACCTGACCCCGGCCTCTAGGCAGAGGCAATCATTCTAGTGGCGTAGCAGACCTGAGCCCGGCCTCTAGATGAGGCAATCATTCTAGCGGCGTAGCAGACCTGACCCCGGCCTCTAGGCGGAGGCAATCATTCTAGCGGCGTAGCAGACCTTACCCCGGCCTCTAGACGAGGCAATCATTCTAGCGACGTAGCAGACCTGACCCCGGCCTCTAGGCGGAGGCAATCATTCTAGTGGCGTAGCAGACCTGACCCCGGCCTCTAGACGAGGCAATCATTCTAGTGGCGTAGCAGACCTGACCCCGGCCTCTAGATGAGGCAATCATTCTAGTGGCGTAGCAGACCTGACCCCGGCCTCTAGACGAGGCAATCATTCTAGCGGCGTAGCAGACCTGACCCCGGCCTCTAGACGAGGCAATCATTCTAGGGGGTAGCAGACCTGACCCTGACCTCTAGGTGAAGGCAATCATTCTAGCGGTGTAGCAGACCTGACCCTGGCCTCTAGGCGGAGGGAATCATTCTAGCGGCGTAGCAGACCTGACCCCGGCCTCTAGGCGGGGGCAATCATTCTAGCGGCGTAGCAGACCTGACCCCGGCAAGCATTCGCTTTAGTTTTTCAGCACAAAATCTGCAGGCTTTTTGACTTGCAGTTTATTAAGTTACAGAAACTGAGGACCAGGCCCTTTCTGGGATGTGCTGCCCTTTCAATTTACGGTCTGACGACACCTATAGATTCTCACTATTAAAACGGGCCCTGAAGGGACCACAAACTAGTTTTTGGCCTTTGCCAGCCTAACCTGTTAAAAACAAAATATATATATAAAAGTATAGCTGTCCTAGTAATGTATCCTCAAGTGTTTGCCAGATTGCTGACTTACTTTAGCTGATTTTCACCAGTGATGGGCAGTGGACCCAGGCGCCATTCTGCCTACTCAGGTTAATAGGTCACGAGGGAGGGCCTTTGAGGAGGGCTGGCAGTGCTGCTTCCAGCCAGTGCAGACTGCCTCTGCGGGCCGCTCGAGCTAGAGAAGTCGAGACCACGTGCAGCCAACTATAACAATAAAAACAACACATTCGCACCTCCTTGCCATTCCTTGGCTGCCCCCTGAGCGCTTCTAACTCCCCCTCAGATCACGCCCCCTTATCTTCCCTCCCCAGACTAAAGTCATTCCTTGCCTCCTTGCCATTCCTTGGCTGCCCCCTGAGCGCTTCTAACTCCCCCTCAGACCACGCCCCCTTATCTTCCCATCCCAGACTCAAGTCTGGACTCCCAGGTGTGGGCACAGTACAAAACAAGCACAAGCTTCCAAGCCCTGAGATCAATACGGTGGCAACAAGCACAGTGTATATGCCTATTATATAACATCACATTAGCACCCATGACATGTGTGGCATGATGATACTACCCGAGGCGCCATTACATGTCCTTCTTCGTTAAAGCAATTTGGTGGCACTCACCACCTATAAAGCGAAACTATTGCATTAGAGTACAGCTAGGGTGAAATGGCAGATAAGGAGGGATTCACAGCACGTAGGTTTTGTTTGGTTATTTACCCACCCATTGACTGCCCATGGCCAGGCTAATCCCTATGGCGATTTCCACCCAGTACCTCCCCCTCCCCACCCAAAACACCTTTGCATGGGAACTCTGAGCTCGCTTTGATAAAGCCTTACCCTCAAACTTTGTGCTAGAAGTGCCTGACAGTTTTTTTTAAAAGTTGTCTTCTGAGAGTAAATTACTTAATTGGAACCATAAACGCACTACAAAGAGTGGCTGGGTGTCCTGGGGCTCTGTATATGATCAGCAGTCGCTCTTTGGATGCATTGTGCCTCTACATATGACTAAAAGCTGCTCTCTGGATGCATTGGGGCTCTGTATATGATCAGCAAACAGCGACTCCTAATCATATGCAGAGCCCCAGTACACCCAAAGAGTGGCAGCTTATCATATACAGTGCCCCAGTACACCCAAAGAGTGGCTCCTAATCGTGTACAGAGCCCCAGTATACCCAAAGAGCGGTAGCTTATCATATACAGAGACCCAGTACACCAAAAGAGCTGCAGTTTATCATATACAGATCCCCAGTGCATCCAAAAAGCGGCAGCTGATCATATACAGAGCCCCATGTCGCGATTGTATTAGGTGGTCACACTGAACTCAGGGAGTTCCTTTCCCCCCCAAGCAAGGTGGCGCGTGCCCAAAGCGCTCATATAGATTCAACTTTAGTGAGGCCTCCAACCCGTCTCACACCACCACAACAAACACCATCTATAGCCCCAATGAGCTAGGAACCAGGCTGGTTACAGTAAGAATATATATATTTATTTAAGGTTTGACAAAGAAGACCAGCAACCAACAATGCTGTGGCAATACACAATATCACAACTCCAAATTACTTTGTTATTAAAACAACACAGGTAACATTTTGAAATATGCAGTCAGAACTTACATCAGATTTAATTGCAAATTAACCAATAGAAAGCATTCACAATACAATGGAAAAATCGTCTTGGCTTTATTTCTAGAAAGGCAATTTTTGCGAGAACAAAAACTGAATGGGAACATCATTTTTAGGCTTTTTTTTTTTTAAAGGCATGGTTGGAAAAAGGAACTCAAATGGTGAAACTGTTTTTCAACACACATTCAAATGAGAAGCAATTCTTGGTAATTCTGGTTTGGGTTGCAAAGGAATAATTGGTGAATTTCATTTTGCACCCTCTACATTCACTTGAATAGCAGCGTTTTAGGGTTACTTATTTTGGGATTATGGACACCCGCCTTTCGGTACAGAAGTCAGGGGTTTCAGAAAGGTAGAGTCACCTAAGTATTTTATTGTCTATACCGGCTCTAACACACTGGGCATGAACTTTGTTAGTTTTCGAATTCTAACAACACTCAACCTGTGATTTTCTAAATAGGAATTAATTGATTTAACTTCAATTCAATCGCTTAGGATCTACACAGCTTCCTCCCTCCCCACAATTTAATGGGAAGGATTAAGGCGGGCTGTTCCCAACACATTTCAATTTAAATGCATAGGGTGACTTTCTGTAGTGGAATTAATTTGGATTGGATTTAATAAAATGGGCCAATGGTCTTCCCAGTACCACCACCCCTACCCACTATGCGAGATGGAAATTAAGGCTGGCCACCCCCCCACACTTTAGATGGCTTTGGGATATATATACTTACATGGGAGACCCTGGTTATGTGGCATCCACGGAAACAGCAGGGCTCCTCTGAGGACAGAACAGATCTGGTCAAGGTCTTCAGTCAAGGAGTTTCTCCTACACCCAGACTTCCTCTGCTCCTCTGATGGGGGTCCCAGCTAGCTTCTATATTTCCCTGTCACTGTCTCCAATGCAAGGATTGAGGCCTGTCTGCTAGTTGTTCCTCGCAAGAGTCCGGCAGCAGGCTGCCTCCCGGAATAAAGTGAAAAAGCCCTCTTCTGATGCAAAATTGACCTCTTATAGAGCTGATGACACTGCTATATTATCGTAATTCCCACTGTAAGGATTGGCTAGCACTTTCCCTTCACCTGCCACCAAGACGCCCACTGGCTGCTGATAGGACCAGGAGTTGGGTGATGTGTATTATGTAGGCTGAGAAAGGATGAAAAATACATCATTTCAAAATGACAGGTGGGTTTTACCTTTTTGGGTTCTGAAAATCTAACAACATGACAGCTATGCTAATTTTTCAGATAACTACATGAATCTATATATTTTCGAATTCTACATTTTATGGTGAGTTGGAAAATACTAAATCTCTCTCCAATTCCTACATTCTCATTGGTAACCGTTATCTTAACTACCATCTCCAGTTTATGTGTAAAACATACCTCCTTTTAGGATGTGTCTATTGTAGGTCATGACATCATCAAACAGTTAAACATTTGTGTGCAAATTTGCACATTTTTATGGCTGGGAGGATAGCTCAGGGGCAACGCGTTTGTCTTGGAAGCAAGACAGTGCAGAGCAACACAAGTTCAAATCCCAGGCTCACGCTAAGAAACTGGTTCCTGGTATTAAGCATGTTATAAAAGAACAATTAATAATAATAATAATAATAATAAACGTAATTCATTACCAATAACAACTGACCTAAGCCTCTTAACCTTAATTGTGATTGCACATGGTCTGCATGAATACTTTAGCGATATGAGGAAAAGCTGAGCAAATAAGTTCTCTTTGAACTAGCAATGGCTATCTCATCTGCGCCGGTCTACTAGCCCCATTGACATTTTAATTTATATGACTAACACTTCAGAATGTATTGCCTCTAGTTTCACCCTGAGAAAACAGTTGAATATTCAACACCATGGCCTCAGGCATTGCTTCACCCCGTATGTATTCTGGTCAAACAGATGGCCAGAACCCTCTGTCAAGCTCCCATGCATTTAAGTGATTACATCTGCTTTCTGCGCTACTATCAGGTCATAAAACCCAGGGCCGGCTCCTATAGCGGAGCTGGCCATCACTAAGGTCGTAGTTACTTATTTACCCATCCGCTGGCCCTGAAACTCTGCAACACCAGTTTCTCAAAGTCCTTTTGAAATTCACCTTGTAAAAACCCTGACTGTCGTGTTTAATCCATTTGTAAAAAGAAGCCCACTACATTTAGATGTATGAATTCCGTGTGTATGTGTATCAGTCTGCATGCAATGCATGTTTAATAACTGTTGTATTCTCCTCAAAGTGGGTTCTCTATGACCAGTCCTCTTCCTTGCACGCCCATTATGGAAAGTTCTTTGTTGCACAGTTTCTAGACACTGCATAGCGCACCATGTTTGAATCGTGTTTTTGCATTTCATTTGAAGGTTTTGGCATTTTATCTTTCTATGCATGTACAGATCTAATATGTATCAACTTAAACACAAAACAACACTTCAGTACTAAAGTAACATATCCCATTCTACAGTGAAAACACGGAATTTCAACATTGCGCTCAGTTCGCCACACCCCCAGTCATCAATATGTTGTGCGTAACATGAACCCCTCATGCTCATCTGGACCTTTCCTAACCACCCCAACAATTGTTTGTTTGCGACTCTTTCTCACTATGTACATTATAAATTGAAGGTGGCGGAAATCAATTAACTTGGAAAGCAGTTATTTATTCGGAAGATGGAGCACTGCCTTCTGGTATTTGTGAAATGGCCGTCGGCTCGGAATTTGTATGGCCGGAGAAGCTGCACCCTGGTAGTGTTGCATTGAAGCCAGGGGTTGGCAAGCCCCTGAGACATACACCTATTGTATATACCCACTTAATTTCTGATATGGGTAATAGTTGCTTGCATCTAAGACTCAATGCCTCACGCTTAACTCATAGTATAGATAGACAATGTATTCCTAAGGTCAGGTTTTGGCAGTCATCGGGTCAAACTTTGCCAGCTCGTGTTTTATCCTGGATGGGCTTTGTCAAGGCAAGTTATCTGTCTGAAAGGTTGATGAGTGGGTGCACTGGTTAAGTGGCTTATGAAAGGTTTGCTTGTAATACGCCCTTTAAGTAGATGAACCCTCTTTCATCTCCCAAGCGGCTGTGGTCATTAACTCCTTCTAGCCTCCATAATCCACTTTTTGCCTTATGTTTACAAAACAGGTCTTGTGGGAGGCCCGTACGGGCAAGGTTCTGAGACTAGGAATGGCAAAACTTGAATATGTGAACAAATGATCTATACTCTGAAATAGCAATGAGGCAATGATTATTAGATGCAAGCAACTAATATTTGTATCAAAAAAGAATAAGGCTGTGTCAGAATGAACAGTAAAGGGAGAAGAGCCAAATACAACAATTGTATGTCTTTGGAACCAGCACATGGGTATCCAGTATTTTTACCAATTTTTAACAGAGATAATTTTTTGCTGTTCACTTCTACTGCTTTTTTTCTGCAAAATGTAGGTTTATTTTGGCCGGGGCAATATTCGATGGGGAGAAGAGGTGTGTGCAGAGCAACCCCCTGCATTTTAAAGAAAAAAGCAGCAAAATATGCGTGGTAAAAATCGTCTATTGTAAAAACATTGGGGCTCATTACAAGTTTGGTGTATCCCGCCGGTAAATCTGCCAGGATACCACCAAACAGTATTACCCTTACTGCTACTTGGTCTGGTGGTATTACTGCCGGATTACAAGTGGTGGTTCTGTTATTAGTCCCCATTAATTCTATGGGGCATTTTGCCAGAATTATCAAGCTAATACATTTCCGGCAAAATCGTCTGGAAAGTTGGTGGATTTACCTCCAGCTCATAGCTGGAGTTGAATCCTCAAACTTTCCGGCAAACTTATAGTTGGGTGGTGCGGTAATGTGGCAGTATACGGCAATATCTCTGCATTTTACCCACACTGGCCACCTTGTAATGAGACCCATTGTTCGGTAAAACACATGGAACCCATCACATGAGGACCAGCTCACTCTGTGTTAGAAATTATTTTGACTCAATCACTGAGAGTGAAACTTATGAAAAGTCACAATATGTTTCCCCGTGTTAATCTTGCCTTTCTCGAAACAGTGCAGCTGTTGTTAACACGATGAAAAGGCACATCTGGACTATGGAGTTGAAGCCATGGCTACATTTGTTCCTACAAATGTCTGCTATGTTGTAAATATTGGTGAGTAAAGGGAAATCCGGCTAAAAGGTGCTGTCATAATTAAACAGATTTATGATATGGTATTTCCTTTAACAGGGGAAGTGTTCTATCGTAGATATGCTGGTGACTTTGGAACCTGGAAAACCGAATCCTGTGATTCTGGACAATTGCATGTGTTCCCTTATCTGCCAACATTGGAAGTACCTAGAAATTGGAGGAATACTGGTATTCATGTGTTTTTCTGTTAAAAGGTGGGGCACATACACGTAATAGCATACTAATTGCAATTTGCCTGCAAAACTGATCACACATCTATAAGTGTATCATTGATTTAACAATTAACTAGCGCCTAGATGCCCAACGGTAAGCACAATATCTATAATTGCATTCGTTTTCATAGATTGTTTTCAAGTGTTTTGCAAAGTGACTAAACAGGACACACTTCCAAGAATACATGTGATGGCACCAGCATTTTCTGGCTTGAGAATCAGGCAAACTAATAGTAGCAATGTTTCGGAGCGATGAAGCTGGTCTGCTGCAGGTCATCAGTCAGAAATATGAATGATGTTGATTACAGCATCGCTTCCTGAACCTCTAGCTTTCCTGGTTTTTTACTCACTTTGTGTTTAACCCCTGCTGGATCTTTCTTGACTAAGAATGTTTTACATGTGGATTAGATAATGATGTCGTACTCTGGTTATGTAAGATTAGCCTAAAGACCTTTAGGCAGTAACAATTGTTCTGCAATGATGGTTCACCTGATCTGCAAGCACCTGTGACTCGTTTACAAACGATTCATCTGCTATGGGGAAGCTTTTATTATAACGAGTTGTGGAAATTGTTAATGAGATTAATCTGAGACAGTCTGCCATATGGTACCGTACGAAAGCAACAGGATTCTTGACTGCAATTTCACAATTGCCTTACAAAGGGTGTGCTTACTGTGACGAATCCTGTGATGTTCTCCCTGCTCCCTGAAGGGGAAACGCATTCCACGAGGCCAGGGAGGTGAGTCCGCTACCCGATAGTCCCGCTCGGGGTGGTACTCAGCAGGTGGATCTCATGGGAAGGTATTCCCCCTCTGGGATACAGAGAGGACATCAGGGGCTAATGTGGTATTCCCACCACTTATCCACCTCTTTCACACCTTTCTCCTTACCTTCCTCTAATCTGGACCACCTCCCCATGTACTTATGTCAACTCTTCTAGACCTGTAGTACTAGGACGAGGAAGAGCAGGGCTGACTGAGTTGGATGTCAAGGACAAACTACTGTGACGAGGAAGAGGCACAGCGCCAACATGCAACAGTTAGAGAACCGGGTGGAGCATTCTAGTGGTGAAACCTCAAGCGGTTTAAAGATGGAAGAGGGAGTAACATTGCACACAGTCCCTCCTCATAGGCACCACAAGCAGAGGTTATTTTCTCCAGCATTGGATCTTTCATGGATTCACATGCTTAGAATATTCCCCGTCGTCAGTCTGGGACCCCTCGGTACACATATATAGCCTTTTCCTATAGGAAAACTTCCGACACTTTTGTGTCCTATCTACGTCCTTTTAGGACCCGCCTACGCATGCTCCGCAGGCCGTCCCAGTATAAGAGGCCCGCCCCCGCGGTTCCCCTTCAGATTTCAACCGTCTCCAAAGTAGTGGGATCTCCTCGTGTTGTCTTACTATTTTGTACTAGGTTGCCTTCTTGGATTTCGAGTACGATATGTCCTCTGTATCAGGAAAAGCGTTGTTCCGTCCATGCGCGACGTGCGGCTTGAAAAAGGTTTACGAGGGGGATGGACATATGGATTGTATATATTGCCTCCACCCTCACAATTCGGCGGATGCCTGCGACATATGCAAGGGTTTTCCTCAAAAAACCCTCAAAGACCGGAACCGACGCCTGGTGGCATGGCTGAATGACGGTGCGGGGGCATACCCCCCCTCGGAGGTAACTCCACACAGTCGGCGAAAACATCACGCCGCGCGGCCTCGTCGGAACCACCGGCGAAGAAATCTAGGCCGTCGGAAAAAGAGTCGTCTGGAACTCACTCCACTACAGACTCCTCGTCAAAGAAATCATCCTCATCAAAAAAGCATGAGAAGGAAAGGAAATCCTCCTCTGGCGATCATCACAGATCGACCACGAGTCGAGAGTCGAGTAAAAAGCGGGCACAGTGTGGAGAAGGCGGGACCGCCAAAACCACCTGCGAAGCCTGCGTCGTCGACGGCGATCCAGTCACCGGCCGCCTTCCCGCCACTAGCGCAAGGGGCATCCTCCGTCCCGTCGACAATGGCGTCGACGAGAGCCTCGTCGACGGGGGTCCTACAGGAGGCCTGGAGGCCTGAAGTCTTCGACCCTACCCCCCATAGGCTTTGCTACAAGAGCAAGCTATGTTGCTGTCCTCGGAGGACGAGAGCGAGAGAGTGGCTGGCCCAGCAGACCTAGGGCTACGAGCGGCTGCCAAGTCGTCGACGAGGGCATCCGTTACACCGGTATCTGCCCCTCTCCTCAATCCTCAATCGGTTTTGTCGTTGGATATTCTGTCCTCGCTTCAGTCCTTGCTATGGTCGTTGGACCAGCGACTTCCCCAGGCCAGCCTGCCACAGTCACCCGTCGACGAGCCGGGCCCGTCCCGTCAACCGCCGCACCCATGCACGCCAATCTCAACACTGGCGCAGGAGGAAGGTGAGCTGCCAGATTCGGAGTCGGACAGGGGAGCCATGTCAGAGGTCTCTTTATCCCCCTCCAGGGATCCTACCTGGGAGTCAGAGGCGGAGTTAGAAAACCCCAGAAGCCCAGCTCACCCGTCCCCTCCGGACGACATTGCGTCATTCCATTCGATGATAGAGAAGGCATGCAAAGAATTTGGTCTGTCCCAGGAAGAACAGAAAAAGGACTGTTTTTTGTTCGACCACATGGGCAAGAGAAGGAGGTCGGTGTTCTCGATACCGGTACTTGACCATGCATGGAAAGAGGGGTTGCAGACGATGAGACACCCATTCTCAGAACCAGCAGTGAAAGGACGCCTAGAAAAAAAGTTTAAGGCTCCAGAGTCTACACCCAAGTGTTTATCCTCTCAACCAACACCAGACTCGGTGGTGTCGGCGACGGCAGCGAGGAAGGCAAAGGCACAGAACAAGTGCACGACTCCACCCGAGAATGAAGCGAGACACCAAAATGCCTTTGGCAAGGAAGTGCTCTCCGTGGGAGCGACCACAGTGAAGGCCGCAAACTCTCTGGCAATTGTGGCCAGATACGATAGGGAGATGTGGCACAGGCTGGCTCCGCTGCTTGATCATCTTCCAGAAGAACAGAGGAAGGTGGCGATGCTACTGGTCCGAGAGGGGGAGGAAGCCTCAAATCACGCAATAAACATCGCGGTGGATCTTGCTGAGTCTGGCTTCAAGCAAGTCAATAATGGGGTCATCTTACGTCGACAGTCATGGCTGAAGTGTACCTACTTCAGACCAGAAGTACAATACAAGGTCTTAGATATGCCCTTTGAGGGAGACCTTCTTTTCGGTGAGAAGGTGGACGAGGCCCTAAAAGGGATGAAAGAAGATTCGGACACGGCACGTTCGTTGGGTGCCCTCCAGAGTGGCAGAAGCTACAAGTCTTTTCGCCCCTTTAGAGGGGCTTCAGGTAATTCAAGATTCTCTTCTGGAGACAGATCCTTTGCCAGATCGGCTTACCCCTCCCAGGGATACCGACGTGCCTCACAATCGGCTAACCGTCGACGAAACTTCCAGTCTTCCAGAAAACGACCATCATACCCATCGTCGGCGAGAGACAAGCAAACTAAAGATCAGCAGTGACGTTCCACAACCCGTTCTGGGGGGAAGAGTTTCAGCGTATGTCGACGGATGGGAAAGGATAACGACGGACCAATGGGTGTTAGACACTATAATACACGGACACTCTCTTCAATTCAAACACAGCCCTCCGCAAATTCCACCTGCGTTCACCGCTCAGTCCCATATGAAGGCACTGCATCAAGAGGTTACACTCATGTTAGCGAAGGGAGTGATAGAATTAGTTCCAACATCACAGAGAGGCCAAGGAGTCTACTCAAGATACTTCGTCGTAAAAAAGCCGAACGGCAAAAAGCGTCCCATTCTAGACTTACGCGATCTCAACAAGTCCTTAATGAGCCTGAAATTCAAGATGCTCACTCTGCAGGAAGTGATCCGCGCAGTTCAAAAGGGAGATTTCCTGGCATCCCTGGATTTACAGGACGCGTATTTCCATATTCCAATGTGTCGGAAACACAGGAAATTCCTACGTTTTGTAATAGGGCGAACCCACTACCAATTCACGGTTCTTCCTTTCGGGCTCAAAACCTCCCCCAGAACGTTCACAAAATGCCTGGCTCCAGTGGCTGCCTGGCTAAGGAAGCAAAGCCACCATGTATACCCACACCTCGACGACTGGCTGGTAAGGGGATCCTCCCCAGCGTCGACCAACACAAGACTGCAAGCCACCATGCAGCTTCTACAACGGCTAGGATTCGCCATAAACTTCGAGAAATCCTCTCTGCGGCCATCAAGAACACTGGTATTCTTGGGGGCACAGTTCGAGACTCAGCTAGGGCTGGTGAAACCTTCTCTCGACAGGACCTCGAGACTCATTCAACAGGCGGCCCGGCTACGGGGAAACACCAGGATCTCAGTGAGAAAGTATGTTTCGGTCTTAGGGGCCATGGCATCCTGCATCCATCTTGTGAGAAACTGTCGACTTTTCATGAGGCCAGTCCAAGAATTCCTCGCAGACCGATGGACACAGGCTCAGGGATCGTGGTCGGACAGGATAACCGTCGACGACGACAAGCTACTTCGAACCCTTCAGTGGTGGCAGAGTTCCCACAATCTGAACAAAGGTGTGCCCCTACAGGAGCCGGAGTTCCAGAGCACCATAGTTACGGATGCGTCCCTAACCGGATGGGGAGCGCACATGGGTGCTCTCCAAACGCAAGGTCGCTGGTCTCCAACGGAGTCACTCCTACACATAAACGTACTAGAACTCAGAGCGGTACGATGGGCCTTGAAGGCGTTCCTACCTCACATCAAGAGGTCGCGAGTGCGAATACTGACCGACAATACAACAGCCATGTTTTATCTAAGGAAACAAGGAGGGACACGATCAAGGACTCTCTCCATAGAAGCCCAGAAAACATGGCATTGGGCATCGAAGCACAAAATCTCCCTCGTGCCTCATCACCTTCCAGGAGTGAGGAACTGCCAAGCCGACTCCCTCAGCAGAAACATGGCCCAGATACACGAGTGGGAAATGGACACGGGTCACTTGAAGAAAGTGTTCGAGAAATGGGGCCACCCCCCTCTGGACGCCTTCGCGACCAAAGAAAACGAGAAATGCGAGAAATTTGCAAGCAGGTGGCCCCAAGAGGGTTCGGTGGGGGAGGCGTTCTCCTTCCCATGGACGGACATGTTCCTCTATGCTTTTCCCCCGTTTCCCCTCATACGGAAAACAATACAGTGGATACGCAGATACAATTGCCGGGTGATTCTAGTGACACCATACTGGCCGAGGCAACCGTGGTTCTCAGACCTCCTCCATCTATCGCTGGAACATCCCATAGCGTTTCCGAAAGTCCCGTACCTTCTATCCCGGGACAGAGGCACGGTGTGGCATCATGACCCGGACAGTCTCAACCTTACGTCCTGGCTCCTGACTTCTCGGAATTCGGGGCTTTAGACATTTCAGAGGAGTGCCAAGAAATCCTGCAGGCGGCTAGAGCCCCTTCCACTAACAAATCCTACTCCTATAAGTGGCGGAGATTCTGTGAATGGTGTAGAAAACAGCGGGACCTACAACCATTGTTGGTGACGCTGGAACAAGTTCTACCTTACCTGCTCCTCTTAGCAAAAAAGGGATTGTCCCCCTCATCGATAAAGGTACACCTGGCAGCCATCTCGAGGTTCACAAGGAAGAGGCAGTCGTCTCCTCTATTCAGTGACAGACTGGTGAAACACTTCATGCAGGGTTTATTTCGAGCTTTTCCCCCGGTGAAACGTTTTCCCCCGGCATGAAGCCTCAACACAGTGTTGGCAGGTCTGATGAAACTGCCTTTCGAGCCTATGGCCACGTCCGACATGAAATTCATTTCGTGGAAGTTGGCATTCCTGATAGCTATCACATCAGCCAGACGTATCTCGGAACTACAAGCGCTGGTCGTGGACCCGCCCTACCTAAGATTCTTTAAGGACAAGGTAGTCCTGGCGACTAACCCTACGTTCGTCCCTAAGGTTCCGACGGTATATCACAAACACTCATCCGTGGGTCTGCCTACTTTCTTCGCCACTCCATCGTCGGCAGCAGAAAAAACTCTTCATACCCTGGACGTTAAGAGGGCTCTGAAATTCTACCTACATCGCACACAAGACATCAGGGCTACTCGGCAACTGTTCGTCGCATATGGTCCGTCGACGAGAGGTAAAGCAATCTCGAAACAGGGATTGGCCAGATGGGTCTCGTCGACGATTGCTTTTTGTCACTCTAAGGCCGGAAGGCCACTGCAAAGACATCCTAGAGCCCATTCTACAAGGTCGATGTCATCCTCAACAGCGTTATGGGCCAGAATTCCGCTGACGGACATATGCCAAGCTGCGGCATGGTCAGTGCCCCACACGTTTACCCGACACTACTGCCTTGCCAGGCAGCATGCGGATGAGGTGCAGATGGGAAGAGCTGTCCTGCGCCATCTGTTTCAGTAAGGTAAGCTCCACGTTGTGGAGAGTGTGTTTTCTACCTTTGATGACAGTATACTTTCGGTGGGAAAGGTTATATGAGTAAACTTATTACTGCTGCGCATATGTGTTGAGTTGTAGGGTGAGGGTATGTTACATTGCATTCTCACCACCGTCTCAAGTGTTACTGCTATACAATCTATTCTAAGCATGTGAATCCATGAAAGACCCAATGCTGGAGAAGGGAATAGTTTCTTACCTGTAAATCCATTTCTCCAGCATTGGTATCTTTCATGGATTCACATGCGCCCGCCAAGCCTCCCCGGGACTGCAATGGATGTGATGGATAAGTTTAACCCGTCCTACTTTGGAGGGGCCGAAATCTGAAGGGGAACCGCGGGGGCGGGCCTCTTATACTGGGACGGCCTGCGGAGCATGCGTAGGCAGGTCCTAAAAAGACGTAGATAGGACACAAAAGTGTCGGAAGTTTTCCTATAGGAAAAGGCTATATATGTGTACCGAGGGGTCCCAGTCTGACGACGGGGAATATTCTAAGCATGTGAATCCATGAAAGATACCAATGCTGGAGAAATGGACCTCAAATGTTGACAAATATTTCTCTTTGCCTATGACAATTTTTTTTTCTCGAAAGAATTAATGTTTGACCAGCACCTACAAGCCGTTGAATTAAACGAGGGACTACACAATGTGGTTATGAATTCCTTTATATTTTAAGTTCTTCATTCCCTGTTCATTTAAAATATTTTTCATCATACATTTTATAAACATTTTCTAGTGCTCTCTTTATCAGGATTTATAATATTCCACCTTTTTAGCACATTTGTTTTGCAAATGTGAGCTCTCCTCTCACTTCTATTCTTATTTAATTTAGTTTTCAAAGTTACTGGTGGTCCTCCCATTGTTTTGTCAATAATCTCATTTTGTATCTCTCCTGTTTGCACATTTGCATTCTCCTCATTGCTTTACCATTATGGCGACCAGTTAAATGTCTCGGGGAGTGTCAATAATTCAGCGGTTCTTGTCATGAAACAGTCATCTTGCACTGAGTCCTACGTGTATTACATTGCTATTAGTCTTGTCGGAAGGAGATAACAGTTTCTAGCCAGCCCTAACTATCATGGGTTCTGATCTAGCCTGTCATACTGGGTTCTTTCTTTCATGGCATGCTCAATTGGTACACCAGCCAATCAGGACGAGTCTACAACACTTTGCTCATCTAACATTTCTATAAACTCTGTTGTTTTTTTGGGTGTCTGGGATTTATACCATGAACTGCTGTCTTTGCATGCTAATGTTTTCCAGGCAGTCTTGCTGGATCTGAAAGAGGGGGCAGGGTAGGTTAATTGGGAGAGAGGGAAAATGCAAGACAACTTTGCTGCTGTGTTGATGTGTGCAGTTGGAAGTAACAGGGTACTGTGTGTGTACCAGGGTAATGTGTGTGTGCCTATTTCTAGGTTAAAAAAATAGTACATATGCGCCCCCCCTGCCGAACACAGCCCACGTGTATGGGGTTGTTGTTGGTACAAGAAGGGAATTGCCATAGCATTTCGGTGCTGGACTGCCCATGTGATATGCAAATAGTTATTTCCCACCTGTGAAAGGTACAGTGAGCTAAAGTGTGGCTGCGGAATCTCGAGTGGGTACCTTCCCAAAGAACTGGTCAATGGGCCGTGTTCGTTCTCACAGAGGGGCACCTACGGACTATTTTTTGACTATTTCTATGTTGTCTGTGTCGCGGGCTTGGATGCATTTGAGTGCAGATGGGAGGCTTCTTAGGGTGCCAGTAGTGCTAGGGTGCATTGGTGAAATGTATCTTTTTAGCTCAAACTTTAGTGAACGAGGACATGCGATCTGAAATGTCCCACTCACAGACCGCACACCTGTAACACCTATAGTTCCTGCAATTAGTAAAGGTAAAGTATACGTGTTTACACAGGCCCCACTCCATCATGCTCTGTGGCCTCATGGGAACTCTGAGTGCAGCTCCTGGAGCAAACTCGGAGCAGAAGCGCAAACGGCGTTAACGCGCTCCCAGAAAGCGCCTCTTGTTTCAAAAGAAAGCTCAGTGGGTTGGGGTATATGCCGGAGGTGCTTCTTTTTAGAACAGCTGACTGCAACATCTGTCTCTCCGGTTGTTTTGTAGTTGTGACAAGGTTTCCAATAAGCAATGTCACTATGTAAATTAGTTCAACATTTATCCCACCTCCCTACCTCAGGATCTCCACTTCAAGAAGCCTTGCTTCATGTTTGCTTTACTATAGCCAGGGTACTCCTACTGTCTAGGCTGCCCCTGAATGTGGGAGGCATAAAGACTGTAGGCTTATCTGTCACCCCGTGGGACTTTCTAGGTGACCTGAACCTAGATAGTCTGTTGGCCTCATTGTACCCATTCTCTGACGAGTCTCTCATTCCCTATCCTCAATCTCACCTGACCTGCCTATGCCTCTTGCTCCGCCGCTCTACCGCTTCTTGCTCCTCCTGGTCTTATTGCTCCTCTCCCTTCTCCTGCCTCCACTCTCTACCAACCTCCTGATATTACTCCGCCTTGCTCTACTCTTCCCTACTCTTCTTCTCCCTCTTGATCTTGGCATTCCTCTCACTTCTTCTGTCATAACTCTCTGCCTCTTACACCTCCTGTCTCCGCTCCCTCCTAACTCTTCTGACTTTACTCCTTTCTCTCACTTCCTCTCTCTCTGTCACTGCCAAACATACAACACAATTGGTACCACTCTCTCAATACCAACAACCTACGTTCAGTCACTCTCTCCAAACATGCCACAACTCTCTTCCAGGTCCTCGTCCACCTGCTGCACACTTTTCCCTGGTCACTTGGTCCTCCTTCACTTCCTCCAGCCTCACCCAAACACTTGTCAAGTCAAACTGATTCTCCTGTCTTTATGTAGCCTGCCCCTTCCAGTCTAGAAACTTTCTTGAGCTTCCATTGGACTCTTGGTTCAGCTGCTTCCCTCGGCCAATCTCTAGATTCTCTATTCACAACTCCTCCCATCTCCTCCCCTTATGGGCTGGAATTTCTCCTGAATATGTCATTAGGACCTTCAGTTGCAACCTCTATTCAGCCTCCATTTTCCTCCAACCACCTATCCCCTCACTGGGGCAGATTGTTCTCTGCTCCCCTCCTCAATCAAGTAAGTAATTGTCCACAAAGCTTTTGGGGAGTATTGCCTGGGTTGCCCTGTTGCTGGGCAGCTCTGCTGCTGCTCCTCCACTGTATCGCTAAAGCATGCCTGGTCTCTGTAGTAGGCATTGTGTCTCCTACTCAGCTCCTGACTGGGAGAAGGATAGTTCATTTTCATTAGAGCAACCACTTCTTTCCTTCTGGTCCAGGCCGTGTCTTTGCCATCAGACCCAAGTGCATTGTGGTACTTCCAGTCTTTTCTCTTTGGATGCTGGAACCACCTGAAAGATCAGAAAGAGGCCTGACAAGGGATGATGGGCATTGGGACCAGGAAAGGGGTACCAAGGTACATCCATGATTCCATGCATACAGAGGAGCCGAGGACGGGGGTCCCTCGCCCCACCTGTGGGGCAGGTCCGGCTCTGGTATTGCCCTCGTTTGTCACCTAAACCAGGTTTAGAGGGGTCTACGACCCTCTTGACAGCGTCATACCCACAATTCTGTCAGAGTACAGCTCCATCGTTCCTATTAACCATAGTCAATGGTGAGGAATCATGGGGGTCGTAGTCCACACATTCAGGAGATCCTTAGGTTGCAGACCCTTGATCTAGAGCCTGCTTATAACTCCAGCCCAGAAAACACATGTTCAATATTGGACGTCTAGTACTATCATGGCACTTTAGTGCAATTGGTCCGAACAAGGCTAACCAAGACTAAACCTGCCATGGCGCAATCACTTTGTTACATTAAAGCCCCATACTAGCAATATGGAGTTCTGCTGACATGGAGCCTGTGAGCAACCCACGGGTCACCCTCTTCAATAGCCGCTGGATGGCTTTGCTTTTTATTCTTCTGAAATTGATTAAATGAGTACCATTCAGATGAATAACAGTTGCACGTCTTCCTCACGCCACAACCAAGCTGTACAACAATGGTAGCCCGTGCCATTTGAAGCAAATCCATTAAACTCTCAAAGCCTGTTGAGAAGTCCAAAGGGACCTGATGGTTGAGTTCTTTTGTTTCCATTGATGGCAAAAATTAGGTGTGCACGACCTTGTATGGGTTCCACCTGAATTCTAAGTAAACCATTCAGATTATCTCTAAAATCACGTGCGAGTTCCTCAAAACAAGATAAGCTGACATTTACTTCTGATCAGATGTTAAATCGCACCACTATCTGTGAGGAGCTGCGGGTGTCCATGATGTGGTCACTACTATATGTGAAGAGCTGTGTGTGTCCATGATGTGGTCACTACTGTATGTGAAGAGCTGTGTGCGGGTGTCCATGATGTGGTCACTACTATATGGGAAGAGCTGCGGGTGTCCATGATGTGGTCACTA
This sequence comes from Ambystoma mexicanum, assembly GCF_040938575.1. Taxonomy (NCBI): domain Eukaryota; kingdom Metazoa; phylum Chordata; class Amphibia; order Caudata; family Ambystomatidae; genus Ambystoma; species Ambystoma mexicanum. The sequence continues at coordinate 171,677,526 of NC_090929.1, forward strand.
CTATATGTGAGGAGCTGCAGGTGTCTATGATGTGGTCACTACTATATGTGAAGAGCTGTGTGTGTCCATGATGTGGTTACTACTATATGTGAAGAGCTGTGGGTGACCATGATCTGGTCACTACTATACGTGAAGAGCTGTGGGTGGCCATGATCTGGTCACTACTATATGTGAAGAGCTGTAGGTGTCCATGATGTGGTCACTACTATATGTGAGGAGCTGCGGGTGGCCATGATCTGGTCACTACTATATGTGAAGAGCTGTGGGTGTCCATGATTTCGTCACTACTATATGTGAAGAGCTGTGGGCGTCCATGATGTGGTCACTACTATATGGGAAGAGCTGTGGGTGTCCATGATGTGGTCATTACTATATGTGAAGATCTGTGGGTGTCCATGATGTGGTCACTACTATATGTGAAGATCTGTGGGTGTCCATGATATGGTCACTACTATATGTGAAGAGCTGCGGGTGTCCATGATGTGGTCACTACTATATGGGAAGAGCTGTGGGTGTCCATGATGTGGTCACTACTATATGTGAAGAGCTGTGGGTGTCCATGATGTGGTCACTACTATTGCCGCAGAAGGCCATGAGGACTTCGTCATGAGCATCTCATCCCAATGATCTTCAATCATGTGCTCAAGGCAAGTCTCAGCTCAAACATTGTGTAACACACGGTGTGCTTGGAGTCAAGTGAGCTCGTGTCTACACTTTCTTATTAAAATATAATCTAGGGAGTCTGCAAACCTTGCAGTGTGCATGAAGGCCATTCGCTCGGCCTCTTGCAGAATGTCCCCAAAGCATCTGTATACTTCTGCGCCTGCGCGGAGCCGTGCAGGTCGAAACCAGACACATGTGTCTTACATCAATGGACCTCCCTTGGCTGGTTTGCAGCTGTGCAGTCAAACAGTGCCGTTGAATCATCTGAAGGATATCTGCACATGTGTTCAGCAGATGTCCACGGCGCCCCGTCTCATGATATTCTCCGGCAGGCCCAGGGGCCCCTCCACTGCTCCTGTGAACCAGGCTAACGCCTTCCTGTCCCCATTCCTGGTTGGGCAGCTATTGTTCACGCGGCACTTTGTGCTTGAGACACAGTTATGGTGAACAGGTGTCCCAGTTTTGAGGGAGCAGTCCTGTCAAGCTTCTTGAAAACACTCATATATCCCAATGTTAAGAAAAGGCTTTAAAGCAGGATCTTTATCAAAACAACGCTCAGGTAAAGGTGTTTGCAGGGACTGCAGGGGCAGCCTAACAATGCATGGGGTGGGCGATCAGAATTCCTCATCAATAGTGCCAGTGCACCGCCATACGCGGCAGAGGAGAGGAAGACATAGAGGCACTGCTCACATCAGCATTCATCAACATTGGTGCCAGTGCACTCCCACACTCGGCAGAGAAGAGGAAGACATAGAGGTAGTGCTCCCATCAGAATGCATCATCAATAGTGCCAGTGCACCCCAATACTCAGCAGAGGAGAGGAAGACATAGAGGTAGTGCTCCCATCAGAATGCATCACCAATAGTGCCAGTGCACCCCAATACTCAGCAGAGGAGAGGAAGACATAGAGGTAGTGCTCCCATCAGAATTCAACAATAGTGCCAGTGCACCCCAATACTCAGCAGAGGAGAGGAAGACATAGAGGTAGTGCTGCCATCAGAATTCATCAATAGTGCCAGTGCACCCCAATACTCAGTAGAAGAGAGGAAGACATAGAGTCACTGCTCACATCAGCTTTCATCAACATTGGTGCCAGTGCACCCCCATACTTGGCAGAGAAGAGGAAGACATAGAGGTAGTGCTCGCATCAGAATGCATCACCAATACTGCCAGTGCACCCCAATACTCAGTAGAGGAGAGGAAGACATAGAGGTAGTGCTCCCATCAGAATTCACCAATACTGCCAGTGCACCCACTGTGAAAGCATCTTGGAGTATGACCCAGCCAACAGATTCTGAATTAGCAATGAAACTTTATTAACTTAAAAGTCAGGATGCAAAAAAGGCCTATCTTGTCCTATATTAAGGTGGTATTTTCCTACCAAACCAAAACGAAGGAAAGACAAAGTCCAAGAGTTCAATTTAGGAATCAGTCTGTGTCCAACACCTATACTTGCCCTCAAAACGAATCTATACAATGTGTAGGGATGTCGGCAACCAACAAACCAGTGTTCAACACAAAGCTGTCTTTCTGCTCCTTACACAAATTATAAAGCAGTTCCAACAAAAGTCTCAGGATTGCCTTAAGGGCAGGATGATATAGAATTAACCAGTACTCGGGGTTCCCTTCCCCAAGTTCCATACACAATATATCTTGACGTTCCGTCCTGAAGTCAATAAGTAGTTCAAACCTCAGGGTTCCCTTCCCCAAGATGCACTTTCAATAATATATTGATATAATGATGTTACCCAGTTTTCTTAGAGCTCTGCGCCCCACTTGTACCCTTTGCATATAGTTAATCTGTATACAACAACATGTCTTGGCTGAAAATTGCAGTTCGTTTTGGTTAATTTGTTAGTTTGTCTTCAAAGTTCCATTCACTTTGGAGTGCAATATGCATTGGGTTCACTTGCATTGTTAAAGTTCTATTCATTTTAAGGTTCATTATGTATTGATTTTTTTCATTCAAAGTGTGATTGATTTGTAGATTCATTATAAATTAATGTTGCTTGCATTTAAAGATTAATTCACTTTTGAGCTTGCCACACAGTGGGTTCATTTGACTTGTAAAGCTTCCTTCCTTTGTAATCTTCATAGGTAAAGGTTTCCTTCCGTGCAGTATTTAAAAGTATGAAGATATTTTTGTTAAGCTTTGCATTCGATTCGGCATTCAATATTATGAAAGGTTTTCATTTAAATCGCTGTTATAGACCGTTCATTTTGTTGTAATTTGTTTTTGTACTTTGCCTTTCAACATGCCCAGCACTCAGAGACTTCAGAAACCGTGCTTTCATGTACACGCAGCCACTCCGTAATCAAGTATTCTCATTTGTTCAGTGGTTAATAAGTTCTATTGTTCGCTGGTTAGCAAGGATTCGGATCGGAGACCTTTCAAAAACATGTCTCATCATTCACGCGACCACCCTGATACAAGATCAAACACTCGCATACCAGGTTTTTGCTTTCATAGAAACTCACTGGTGCTTTGTTGCGAGTTCCCGCAGCACAGATCTATCAGCTTTCGAACCTCCGCCTCAGGGCTTCACCTCCTGCCCCTCAGGCACTCCTGGGTTGGCTTCTGACCCCAGGAGAATGAGCACTTTGAACACCAGAAAAAGGGGCAGCCTCCCTGCACAGCTCCCCTTTCAATGTTCATTTGGTTCCACAGAGCCCCAGCTCCCAGGCCGCTCTCCTCTGAACCGTTGGCATGCTCCACACGTACAGCTCCCGCTACTTCTCTTAGCCTCTCTGCTGCTGCTCCACCTTCACTGCAACTGCTTCTCTCTCTGACATCACTTGATTGGGCTTTTTATTCGCCTGCAGCCCTTTAACAGGCTGCAGGTGCGAATGTACAATTGGCCCTGCCTGACCATCATTAAGGGGACATGCCTGACCTCTACTACTCTCAGCAGGCCTCTTCTTAGTCCCAGGACCAGAGTGATCAAAGCATCTAGTCTTCATTACTCCCAGTTACCTCTTCTTTGTCCCAGTACCTTTAGTAGTCATATATGACTCATAATACCCCATGAAGGCGGGAGAAGGGTTGGGTTGGTCATTAGTGTAAGGGAGGCATGGTATCACAAGTATGACACTGACACAAAAGGTACCATTTGTAAAACCTTTATTCAATTTTTGGGGTTTGGAGATACTCCTATTTGGCCATATAGCTAAGATGGGAGTAGTCTGTACCATCAAATAATAAAACACAGTCCTAATAAGTCACTGTCAAATCAAAATGGCCTACACTAACAAAACCTAATGGCTGCCCTATCTCTTATACAAAAAACGTGTAAGGGGAATATGTATGCAAAGAAATTTCAGTGTTAGAATATAAAGAATCAATATGGCTGGGTCAGCTCTCCGCCCCACATTGGACAGCACAGAGTAAGGTGGTACCCGTCGACAGGATGACACACTCTGACTCAGGTTCTCAAAACAAAGCAGTTCAAAACATGGATTGAGGCCCGCCTGGTCTTCCACGTTAAAGTCACTTTTCCAGTGTTCCAAAAGTTATTTCATAATTCGCCAAAAGGTTTCACAGTTCAACCAAAAGTTCCTACAGGTCTCCCTCGCTCAGGCTCTGACCTCTCAAAGCACAGCACTTGTAGGGGTTCCATTACCCAAGTTTTATTAGCATTTGTTAGGGGTTCCCTTCCCCTAACCCCACACTTCCGGTCTCCCTCAGTCGGGTTCAGACATTTTCCTGATGTCGAAGACTTTCGAATGTGCAATGATTTTACTATAGACCTCCACAGGACCACTTCGATTTTCCCTTCAACTCGCATTCTTGTGTTATTTGCCCCAATCCTTCTTGCACTATGTAGTTCAATAACATAAGCACAAGAGTTCTATATTTACGTTCCACTTCCCTTTTTCTTGCGGTCAATCTTGATCATCACACTTTTTGAAGGTCATTCACTTAGTTGCTTTATAATTAAACATTTCACCTTTCGCTGAGACTTTCGAGTGCGCTACTTCCTTTCACCTGACCACTCTGCTACTCTCTATTGCTGGCTTCACAGTTATCGGTTAATTAAAGTTCTCAACAGGTCTGCCTTTTTTTCGCGTCTCATCCACCTGCGTGCAGCCTTCAATTTTAAGATATATTGTTGCCACTTCAATCTTTCTTTAACACACCCCAGTCTTTCATCTTGCTCGCCAACTCACCGGCTGTGTGCATGCCTTCTTGTCTCTGCCGTTTTACTTCACGAGTCAAGGTTAATAACGCAGACTTTGCCTCGCCTCCCCAACTCCATTGTTCGCCAGTGCACCCAAGTAAACTGTAGAGCCGAGGAAGGTCTAGAGGTAATGTTCCCATCTGAATTCATCATCATCATCATCATCATCATCAGTGCAATTGCTCCTGTGTACCCTGCAGATGAGAGGAGGGTGTAGAGGTAGTGTTCCCACCAGAATTCATCATCATCATCGGTGACATTGCACCTCCACACACTGCAGAGGAGAGGAAGGCATAGAGGTAGTGTTCCCATCAGAATGCGTCATCATTGGTGCTGTTGCACTGCAGCAGTCTGCCCAGAAATATGTCACACAGGCGTAAACTATTTGAAATGCCACCAAATTAGTTGGACGCACTCTAGATGAACAAAAAATAGGCTACAAATATACAATTTTTTCTGAAATAAAAACGCATATACTCCACATTCTGTGGGTTTACAATTCTGGCTGGTGAAATATATTTTAGTGTATAGCCTTTGTGTCTCCCTTCATGAATATTATAACAACTCTGCAACATAGGCCTGGTGTTGTGCTTTGGAAACTTGGGTCACCCTACGGACAGATGACGAAGCAACTTGTCCTGGTTCACACGCACTGGTTTTTGGCCACCCCTACCGGAGATCATAAATTATTTCTTTAATTACGTCAGCATAAAGAGAAATTGAACGCTTTTAAAACTGCCAATGTGTGAGTACATGGTCATCCTGGATGGGCATCTGGGAATAAATATGTATTGCTATCGAATCAACAACACTTTGTATCAATCTTGAAATGATGAAGGGCTGAGTGGATCTGCCAGGATTCGAACCTGCGACCTTGTAGCATCAAGCACAGACTCCAGTAGTGGATGCATTAATCCACTTGGCCACGTCCCGCTACACATGAAGGATGAAGGAATAACCCATAGAGAGCTAGCAGTAGTCAAGGAAACAGGATTAAGGGGTGTTGATTATATTAAATTAAACATGATACATCACTTTGTCATATAATATTGCTGGTGAGGGCATTTCTTAAAAGTACTATGTTGGGCAATGTCATAGAGTTAAAAAAATGTGATTTAAAGGTTTGTCAAGCGGTAAGAAACTCTGTCTCTTGAATTGACACAAAGCTTCTTTGGTCTCTTTACTTAATGTCAGGGAAACTGGAACTTAAACTTCAAATTGAAATCTGATCATTGATAATATCACCATCTTCTGAGAAGAGCACAGGGGGAGGGGAAAGGGTAAGGGGGTTTTCCTGTGTGACGAGATCCATGACTATACTGCTTTTAATGTTTTGCAGACGGGAAATCCGTTTCTGTAGTAGCTTCATCTGTAAAATGTTGTGGCATGTTAGTTCTTCCATGACTATTACAATATTGATTGCTGGCAGATGATTGCCAGATGATTGTATAACCAGAATGGTGGAATGCATCATTTTAATCGGGGCTATGCTATATGACCATGTCAAATTCCATGTTTACCTCTGAGGCTTGTCCAAAAGCTTGTAATCGTCTCTAAGGTATTCGATACCACGGTATTGGGTACCCGTGCAGTATGTAAAATAAGATTGTTTGAATGCAACTCAAATCTCAGCAATCATAAAGAAACATCTGTGCTGGTGAGACCCTTCATAATGACTCTCCAGTGACTATCCAAATCTTAGAGGTAGTCTATCCTGGGCGGAGATGAGGCCGCGCAGAGAGAAGACTGTTACCATACAAGCAGTTCTGGAAAGACAAACGGGGCTAGGCAGTTTTCAAGGGGAAGACTTGGTGTTTTGAGGTTGGTTGCTTTGTTGTCAGCTGGGCTTGATCACTTTATTGCAGATCGATATTATTCAGCGATTATAGGAATCACCAAAAAATGCAATACACTTACAATGGCGATGACAAAAGATAGAGAAGAAAGACTCAGGGACTCCATTGCGACCTCTAAAAAAATAAATAATTATATATATAGGTTTTTTTTTTTTTTTGCAATGCAAGCTCCTGGGCTGTGGCCAGCAGCATGTGGCTCATTAATTCAGGAGTGGCTGGCTTTCTTGTTCAGGCCTCTTAAAAAAAGAAGAAAAAGAACATGAGCGCCACAGGTCTAACACTTTCAGCACTGAACCTAAATAAGAAAGAATATAAATGCCAAAACATGCGTCTTTCTGGAATTCCATACAATAATTGCTAGACTCATTAAAGGTTTATTTCAGGCACACTTCAGGGGGTGAGTCACTGATTTAGTCTGTTCTCAAACCCCTCAACTCAGCCTTTCATCCTTCTAAGGCCGATAAATGAGTACCAACACAGGTTGGGTGATATTGGGTGTATATTTCTTCTATGTAAAGTGCTTAAGCGTAAGTGCTATATAATAACACATCATTATCAATTGGTCACGGACGTCTGCTTGCAATCACAGTAATGTGGTAATATGGGCCTATACACACTGATCTTAACGATACATATGGCGATCCATTCAGGTATGAAATGTACATCACATTATAGTGATACGGTAACCATATTTTTCATAGTGTACAATGCTATGTGATGCCACTTCCTGTTTTGTCCACGGGTGAAAGGTTGTGTTCCATCGCTTCCCGCGATATCCCTTCGGGGAGGGGTCAAATTACATCACTTCCGGTGATGTCCTCAGGGGTCAAGGGTCATGTGATGTCACTTCCGCTACCCCTGGCATTCTGGTGAAATGACATCCCTGGAGACTGTTGATGTATGGCTGTCCTATACCTCTCACATTCAAAAAGACTATTTTTGTAAAAGAGCTTTGAATTAAAAGCATGACTTCGATTTAGAAATGCAGGCATTGTTGTTGCGATGCCCATGCCATGCTTTGCCATTTATTGTCACCAGAATTACATTTGTCTGGACATCTTCTTCAAGCATAATATATGGTTTTTTTTTTTTAAATAATAAAAAACTGAAAACTCATCTGTTTGCCTTGTGTAGATTCTACTATTAGCTCGAACCCCGCAACACTGCTGCGAATTATGTAAGAGCATCTCTGTGCCTAGATGCATTCGTGCCTGGTGCCCCATGGGTATGCGTGGTACAAATCAAATCCAATGGTGCTTTCATATCGTGCTTCAAGCTGGAATCCAGACCCTGAGCGCAGGACTGAACCCATGCTGCTCAGTGCTGTCTTGCTTCCAAGTCCAGCACGTTGCCCCTGATTTATTCTCTCTGGCATATGTTGTTTACTTGTGTCATTCAAAACTACCTATTGGGTTCCTGTATTAAAAGTTACAATTCCATTGTTTCCCTTCCGGTGCATCCCCAGCGATGCCATGTTGTGCAATAGGAGGAATTTGGCATCTCTTTAATTTCAGGTTTCTTAATTTATATTTTAAAAAGTGAGTGTTGAATTCCAAGTCTGGAAGGAGAACGTTTCTCGCCAAGGTTCAAAATATCAACTTCAGACGAGTGAACATGTGAGTCGGACTGTAATGTTCATGTTGAAGGCAGATGTCGGAAGCATGAACTTAACTCGCTGAGCTATCTCTGTGTTCGTTTGCCACCAGACATTAGCCAGGTCTGAGGTGGCACAGACCACCGACGGGTGACCTCCTCCAATGCTGTCACTCCCCTGCCCCTTTCAAATCCTGATCGTTGCCCCTACCCTGGGGTTTATATCTGTGGCTTTGTGCACCCTGCATGTTAGGCAAAAAATGGCATAAGCATTAATTGTGTTCAAATCCGAGTTGCAGGCATATTTATCTCACCATGTTACAGCTGATGCAAGACTGCGATATAGAGGGCCTGTGTGCCTATTTACTTTGCTTGTGGGAAAGTGCAAGTACCCCAAAATTAATGCTACATTTTCCATTTCTGTTGAGTTAACAAACACCGAATATTTAGGAGTGTCATTTATCATTTCTATAGTGCCTTCATCCCACTGGTATGGCCTCAAAGCGCTGTAGGTAAACGCCCTTGGGGGACCGTAGTCCAAGGTGTGGGGAAATTGATTAGAGGAGCTTGGAATGCATGTGTGCATTTTGGCCAAAGTGAAGTTGGGCAGGGGTGGCCAGCCAGGTCCCTACTAGATTCTTATATGGAGTTGGCAAGAGGACGGGTGCTTTGAAGTTGACAAGAGAGTAGGTGAGAGGACTAGAACTCATTATGTATCCATCTAGAATGAATATTTGTCATGGGGTAAAGCTGCATTCTGATGTGTGATCTGTCATTGGTAGTGGTGTATGGTTGCAGAGGTGTGCGGGTGGGTGACCTTGCCTTAAGCCATCGTTCTTAAGCACGGTGTGTGATACGTACCCGTGTTCACTTGGCTGGCATAAGCACGGAGTGTGATACGTACCCATGTTATGTACCCGTGTTCACTTGGCTGGCATAAGCACGGAGTGTGATACGTACCCGTGTTCACTTGGCTGCCATAAGCATGGGGTGTTATATGAACACGTATGTACCTGTGTTCATTTGGCCGACACAACCACGGTGTGTGATACGTACCAGTGTTCACTTGGCTGGCATAAGCATGGAGTGTGATACGTACCCATGTTCACTTGGCTGACATAAGCATGTGATTTGTACTCGTGTTCACTTGGCTGGCATAAGCATGGGGTGTGATATGTACCCATGTTCACTTTGCTGACATAAGCATGTGATTCGTACTCATGTTCACTTGGCTGGCATAAGCACGGAGTGTGATACGTACGCATGTTCACTTGACTGACATAAGCATGTGATTCGTACCCGTGTTCACTTGGCTGGCATAAGCATGGGGTGTGATATGAACATGTACGTACCTGTGTTCACTTGGCTGGCATAACCACGGTGTGTGATACGTACCAGTGTTCATTTGGCTGGCATAAGCACGGAGTGTGATACGTACCCATGTTCACTTGGCTGGCTTCTTGGTTTTTTCTGCTGTACAGCTGCATCCGGATTCATTCATATTCTACAGCTGGGGAAGAACCCATTCAGCCACTGTAGTCTGCTTCACCATTGCCCCCACCCCTTCCAATGGTGCCATGTCCCAAGTTTGCCATGTCAGTCATTTCATCTTTCTGGATTACTATTTGTAAGAGGATTCAATTCAACACTACAGCTAAGTCAACGCCTAGTCTATAATACTGAATGAAAACCCTTGTTGATATATCTTTAGGTCCAGTTCATGCGTTCTGGATGACTACCCTTATATAACACCCCTCTCTTGGAATCCCCCTGACCCCACTGAGCCAAGAAGTAGTTCTGTTTTGCAAGTTAAAAGGTTTATTTGATAATTTAAAATATATATATCACACTTTATAATAAATTAATACTTGAATAGCACACTTAATCTGATATGATAAAGATCAACAACGGAGAATCTGGCACTAGCACACTTCTATAATCACTAATGAGTTGACATGAAATGGATAAGGTAGCACACTGGTAATTAGGAACAAAAGTATACTGTGGTAGAGGATGCTTTATGTAAGCTCAGGTGGATGCAATATTCAATGAATGCAGTACAGAAAATACTCAATATGATTTCAACCAAACAATGTAATCACTTTTCTCTGGCTATTCACTCCCCCCCTCTTTATGCAATGCAAGGGAATGGGAGGAAAGCACACAGTTCTCAGAAATGCAATCAATGTAATCAGTTCAATCCAGCAAGCTTAGACAACAGAAAACAGATAGGAGTTTTGAAAACACAGGCCCAAATGCTTTTATATGTGTTAGCAATGGATGAGAAATATGCTGGAAATGCTGTTAATTCCCTTTCAGAGGTTCAGGGTGAGTGGTATCTAGTTAATATTAGTCCAGGCTCACACTAGCAATGAGGCAGGGATAGTTAACAGGTTAAACGAATTTCTGTCAAATGGAAGGCAAGCAGCAGCAGTTTTTACATGTGAAGAAATTTGCAAATCGCGGTAAAATTCGCGAATGCGTGTTCCGCGATTGCGGTAAAACTATAAGGGGTAGGAATGCGGTTCTTGGTGCGATTCAAAGCTACGATTCTAAGCTATCAGAGGAAAGTTACTGCAAGTCTCTAGCCCAAACGGTCGCGGAGATATGAGCGATTTAATAAAGGTCGTTTTTGGGTTTGCAAATTTCAAAAGCTCAAAATGACAAGTGCAGCTTGCAACTAGAAAATGACAAGTGACAGCTAGGAGGCAGTTCTACTTAGGTTAAATAGATTGAATTATATTATTTTAACTAGGAGATTGGTTCTGCACAGTTTTCTAGGTACTCACACTATATTCTTGGATTAAATGGGCCTCATCACGGATCTGGTCAGGGTTTTAGACTGGACTCTGGTCTGGTCTGGTCTGGCCTCTGCACTTCACAGTGATCTGGGTCAGCTCTCTCTGCTGGTCTGGGTCTCTCTGGGTACAGCACTGCTTTCTCTCTGGTCTGGTCTCTTAGTTCTGGATAGATTGAAGTCTCTAGTTTGGCTTTCTGGAGGTTGATGGAGGTAAGTATGGATTTTTCCGGCAGAGCGTCCCGCTGCAGATGGATTTGGAAGGTCCCTCTCTGTCCTGTCTGTCTGCTTTTATGTGTTTAGAATGTGGGTGTGTTCTAGCATCACTGACCCTACCTCTCTCTCAGCTTCTAATTGGTCAAACTTTCATTCGTCCCCTGATTGGCGAACTAAGTTGTGTCAGAGTGATGTCAGCCATTTATGATCTCTTGAAGAACCTCCCTTATCATCTGTGCACCCAAATCTATATATGATCAAAATACATACTTCAGAGTTACACAGTTGCTTGAAATTACATATACATGGTGTGGCTGAATTTAGCCATGTCTCTGTCCAAATCTGCTGTTTCTAGGAGCTTGCATTCACAAATGGCAACTTCTAGCACTTTTTCATGTGCTGAACAACATTGGATCTTCATTAAATTTTATACAACTGTTCCTCACATATCTACCCACATACCAATGCATTTTCGTTTGTCTAGCTGAAACAGGGAGTCTGTAATATTAATAAACAATGGGGTTTTGCCCCAGAACATCACACAAATTCGAGTTTAGTCTTGAATTAAAGGTACATTTTTTTAAATTAAAGCTCTCAAAGTTATACATTTCTGTCATTTGATTACAAAGAGTTATCAGTGTTTTTGTAAAATATATATTTTACTTTCAATTCAGTCCTCAGAGTGTTGAAGTCCGCCTCCAAGACTTGGGTGGGTCAGTCCTCTGGGCAGGCAGGGCTTTGTTGACATTAAACAGTCAAAATCAACATATTCCTTTCAGAGGAAAGGGTCCTTTGTGTGGTCTCTGGGAAGCTCCCAGCCAGTCTGCCTTCTATCAATCAAGAGGTCATGTGAGATTCTAACTCCTGGTGTGAAGCTCTTGAGGTGAGAGGGTTTCCCAGGCTTCAGGCCTCTGGGAACAGCATGTGGCTAATTTTTAATTAAAATGCAGCCTTTGAAGTCAGCTAAGTCAAATCCCTTTGTCAGCTACTGCACTCAGTTCTCCTGTCAGAGTTTAGACCGCCAGCGCCCCCTTGAGGATTTTGTTGGTACTGCATGCAATTTTGGGATTTTCTTGGATTAATGCATTCTAAACAGGAATGGTTCTTACATGGTAGTAAATCCTTGCTTAACATTGTTTTGATGGGGCTCCTTACAGTAAAATGGTTATGTGGAACCCCACAAAAGGGTTGAATCTTTAAAGTGGTCCAATGAGTCACGATTTCAGCAACTTTTTGACATCAGTAACAGTGGATTTTGTTAACAAAGACCTTTCTTTACACTGGTGGGTGGCAAGTTAGGTAACCATTTTGGTGTGCGCACAACTGCGCAGCTCTCCTGGATTCTGGGATGAAATGATGGGCGGCGACAGCGCATCCCCATCTTTACGCACTCCAATGATTTATTTTTGTTCTGGGGTAAAATGATGGGCAGCGACAGCTTAATCCCCATATTTACCCCGTCTAATGATTCCACATGGGTCAAAACCCTCCACAAACCCCCCCGCCCGACTGCGCTTTGACTTGAGTCGAGGGGGAGTCGGTTGCAAGGGAGGTTTTGAACCCTGGCGCTGGTATGTCCACATTATCTTCTTCCAATTCTGTAGATGGCACAGTTCAGCATCTTCCTCTCCATCCGGTCAGATCGATCAGTTCTCCTCGCCGGTCCTGATGGGAAGATTGGGCGGTACCCCGGGCCCGTTGCGTCTCTGCTCCCGGTCTCCGGATCGTCCTCCTTGGCCCGTCTCCAGGTCTTCTTTCTCCTAGGACGACAAAGGAAGAGCGGCAATACCTACTCATAGACGTTTTTCCACCACTGTTGAGATAGTGGGGCAGCATATGCATTTCATCATAACGAAACATTACATTCTTATTTTGATAAAAAACAGTATAACTAAGAGACAGTTTCATGCAAATCACAATATTTTAGAGACTAGATGTGGTATGTTTTATGATTGGAACTGAATTAGTCTGAGACAGTACCCGCTAGGATTCCAGAGGATTCCTCCAGTTGTTGCAGAGTGTGCCTGGGATGGCAACATTTCAACTGGTTTATGTGGACCCACTTGTCTTCCCCCTCTGCCGAACCGCCTTTGGGGATGCGGATCTTGTAGGCCACAGGGGAGATCTTATCGACGATCTCAAAGGGTCCCTTCCATGTAGGCAAAAATTTTCGCTGCTTGGCCTGGTTCCTTTGGAAGTTGTATAGATAGACCCGGTCTCCCACCTGATATTCCTTCCTGGAAGTTTTCAGGTCATAATGGGTCTTCATGCTATCAGCTGATCTTTCTAGATTCCGCTGAGCATAAGCAAAAGCATGTTGGAGGTGTTTCCTTAAATTCTCTACATACTCATGAGTAGTGGAGGCATTTATCAGTGTCTGCTCTTGGGTCCTGTAGAGCAAATGCTGAGGAAGCACCATCTTGCGCCCAGTCATCAACTCAAATGGTGACATTTTGGTTGCAGATGAAGGGGTAGATCTGATAGCCATTAGGACCAGAGGTAATCGGATATCCCAACTTGGCCCAGAATCTGCCACAAACTTCTTTAATATGCTCACAATTGTCCGATTATATCTCTCTACTGCCCCAGAAGAAGCTGGTCTATAAGCAATATGCAGCTTTCTCTTGACCCCCAGTATCTCCCACATCTTTGTCATTACTTCACTGGTGAAGTGGCTACCTCTGTCTGACTCAATCCTTTGAGGTAGACCAAAACGGGAAAAGATGTGGTTAATCATCAAGGCAGCTGCAGTTTCTGCCTTGCAATTTGGGGCTGGGAGACATTCCACCCACTTGGTAAACAAGCATGTGACGGTCAACATGTACTTATTCCCCCTGGCAGAGCGAATCACAGGGCCTACAAAGTCGATTTGTAAATCTGACCATGGCAGTGTCATCCCCCGCTTTTGTAAAGGCGCCCGGTGTGTGAGGGATGTCGGCTGAAATTGTGCACACACAAGACAACCCTTCAAATACTGGTCGAGGTCCTGCCCCATGTGTGGCCAGTATGCAACCTCTCTTAAGATTTCCAATGTTGTGTGAAACCCCCTATGACCGGCGGTGGCCGCATCATGGGCGTGACTTAACATCAGGCTTCGGAATGAGGTAGGAACCACCCACTGATCGTGGCCAGCTTTGGATTTCCTTACCAACAAACCGTCTTGGATCCGGAACATTTTTGGACATTTCATCAACACTCTTAGGTCCTCTTTCCCAATGTAATCGGTATCCGTCAGGGGAAAGTTCTCAGGGTCCTCAAGGTGCTGGTAAAATTTACCAATTATTGGATCCCCCTTCTGAGCAGTAATCAAATCAGCATCAGGGGTCTCCTTACTCCATTGTGCAATTGAAAGGTCGTTGTGAGCATTTGTCTGGGACCTAGTGATAGCAGTGACCTGGATTTCCCCCAACAGGGACTCAATCTCAATTAGATCCCCTTGGATGGCCCCAGTTTTGGCCAGCTGATCAGCTAAGTCATTTCCAGTTTTGTCTGGTCCCTCTACTTTGGAATGACCCTTGATCTTTTTCCAGTAGATGGTCATCCCATTCGATGTGACCAGATCATCAATGTTTTGGATCAATTTCCCATGTTTCAAGGGTTTGTTGTTAGCACATAACATGCCTCTGGTTTTCCAATTAACCAGGTGCTCCACAAACCCGTTCCGTACATAATCCGAATCTGTGATTATGACCAGTTCGTGGAGTTGATGCTGGACAGCAGTGAGGATGGCCTGATGCACAGCCATCAATTCTGCCACCTGACTACTTCGGGGACCAATTTTGTATCCAGCGGAGGGTTCTGGGGACTCATTCACCCATGCATTCCCTACGCCAGCCACCAGTTCTTTCTCCCCGTCGTTGTCAACATGGTAAGAGCATCCATCCACATAGACAGTGGGCATTCCCTCACACTTGTCTTCTTCAAAGACTTTGTGTGGGGAATTAAGGTATGCCTCCATGTTGTCCTTGATTTTCAGACTTTCGTCCTCGAGACAGTTTTCTCTGGCACAATCATGCAAGTCAGCCAGACCTTGCGCGAGGGGACTCTTCTTGTTTTGGCCATATCTGACCTCCACAGGAAAGCCTTGCATTGACAGAATCCAGGAAGTAATTCGGGAATTACTCACATTTCCGGCCCGGATTCTGTCACTTTGGAGATATTGCAGAGGCTGGTGTGGAGTCTCCACTATGATGTGTTCCCCCTGGATAAACGGGCGGTAATTCTTCAATGCCCACACCGTTGCCAGGAGTGCCTTCTCACAATCGTTGAATTTTTCCTCCACAGAGGATAAAGTTTTGCTCGCATAGGAGATTACTTTATTGACCTTGTCATGCTTTTGATATAATACTGCCGTCAAGCACGTATTAGAGAACCCCGTCTCCAGGAAGAACTCCTTGTTTCTGACAGGGTAAGCTAGGCAGGGCGCTTGTGAGAGGCTTCTTTTGAGTTGTTTTACTGCCTCGGCTTGTTCTGGACCCCATTCCCACTTGACCCCCCCCTTCAGGAGATGAATCAGGGGTCTGGTGATCTCTGCGTAGCCCTCAATGAACTTTCTGCTGTAATTAGTCAGTCCAAGGAGGCTCCTTAGTTCCCGCAGAGTTGTGGGGTCTTTCAGTTTCTGAAGTGCTTCCACTTTCTTTTCCTGGGGACAGAGACCCTGAGGAGTAATCTCATGCCCCAAGAAATTAACACGGGTTCTACACCACTGTGCTTTCTGAAAGGAAAGTTTTGCTCCGGCAGCCCTCAACTGTGTCAGAACATAACGGATCTCCGCTATGTGTTCCTCCACAGATGAACTTTTGATGAGGACATCATCTACATAAGCCAAGTTACCCCTTGCACCCAAGTCAGGCATGGCCTTGTGTAGAAAAATGTTGAATTCATTGCCGGAGTTGAGGTATCCGAAGGGAGTCCGGGTCCAGGTGTACTGCTGGCCCCCAAAGGTAAAAGCCAGCTTGTATTGGTCCTCCCTACTGACAGGCACAGTCCAGTATCCATTGGTCAGGTCTATTGCAGTGAATACCTGTGACCCCTGGATCTGGGCCAGCCCTTGGTCAATGTAGGGCAGAGGCCATCGGGAAGTATGGACCCGTTTGTTGAGCTCCCTAAGGTCGGCGCAGAGTCTCCACTGGCCGTTTGGCTTCAATATCCCCAGCACCGGATTATTGAAGGTGCTGTGGACTGGACGGATTATTCCCCGGGACTCAAGGTTCTTAATTATTTCAGTAAGGGACTCCATTGATGCGAGAGGCAAGCGATATTGCTTCACAAACACAGGAGTCATGCCAGGGTCCGTGGGGATTGTTGTTGTGTGGATGTCAGTGCGACCACAGTCATATGAGTCTACCGCAAAGAGATCTTGGAAATCCAAGAAAACTTGTTTCAACTTTTGCTTTTGTTCCAGAGTCACACAGGCATCAGCTAGGTTGACTCTCTCTTCCACCATCTGCCTGAAGCCTGGAAAGACTTCTGGTTTGGCTATCTCCGCGGCCTCCTCCAGCTGGGTGGAGCAGTCCCTGGTCAGAGTGCTGATTTGGACCGGAGGCTTCAGGTGGGAAAGGCAGCCCTCATGGACTTGGAAAATCACCTCATCCCTCCTGAAGTCACAAGTCACATCTTCCTTACCATAGGGGCAGGAAGTGTACACCAGGAAGTTCCCCCCATGCCGGGTAAAAATCCTGTCTGGTGTTGTATCGTCCTCACTGTCACTGTCAAAACAGTCCTTAGGGATTGGTCCTAACAGTTCATTTAATAAGTCGATGGAAAAATGTCGGTCATCAACCGCCATTCCAATAATGGTGCCTGCGGCTAGAGTAATACTCTTTAAGTCGCTGTTATCCACCTCTATTAGAATGGTGTCATGTTCTATGTTGACTAATGGAGTTGGGTTTACCCCCAACCCTTGCTGTTGGAGAGAAGCATTTAGATGTATGTAAGCATCAGGGTTTTTCAACTCTTGTCCCCTTTTAACTTTCACTTCCAGGGAGAATTGTCGGGTCCTTTCTGGGATGGTGACTTCCTCTTTAACCTGAATTTCAACTGCATAAGGTAGCAATTGAGCTGACCTAAATGCTTTTTCTGGATCATCAAAGCCCATGGGATTATCCGCTAATCGGGACCAAGCTTTGAAGTTTATTAGGTCCAAACTAATGGCAAAGCGATTGAGAATGTCACTGCCTAAGTAAAAGGCGGCAGGGACGTCTCGCACGACCCAACAATTTTGGACTATGCTCTTGTTGCCAATGGAGATTTTGAGCATACACCTGCTTGGCAGGAGATGTTTGGAATTAGGTGCTTCCAGGTCCATTTCCCATTTGTCTATCAGTTTGAATGTGGGAATGGCTGGATCTTTTGGGAGTTGGCGGAACATGGCTTCGCTGATGAAGCTCTTACCGTTGTTCACACACACTCGAGCGAGAACAGAGTCCTTCCCATCATTTAACTGAACAGGGATGAACAACTGCTCTCCAATTTGCTGAATATCAGCCAGGCTCTGAGCTGATTTCACATCTTTCTGGACTATAGGAGTGGGAGTTTCAGATTGTGGATTGGTATAGAATTTCAGAGTGTTTCCTTCCAGCGTGGAATACCACCTTAAACTGGAAGGAAGGTTGATTTTCAGAAATAGAGAGGACCCCCCATCACTAGTCTGTTGTCCTACTGCTATTACTGTCACGTCTGGAATCTGGTTGTTCTGGAAGTGAAATTCTACTTGGTCAGATTTTTGTTCAACCATGTGGCATGTGCCGTTTAAACTAACATGGTTGACACTCTGTTTTAATTTTATTGGTCGGCTAGTCTGGGTCCAGAGGACCTTGTTTACACAATCTATTAGGGGTGACAACCTTCTCAGGAGGTCATTCCCTAGTAAACAAGGGGTGCCCTCCGGGGTCACAACTATGACCGGGTGTTTCAACTTATGTCGCCCAATTTTAATGTCCAAGTCTGCAGTCCCCTCAACGGGAATCTCCTTCCCGTCAAAGTTCTGGAGTTGTCCAGGAAGTGAGGTGAGAGGAATTTGGTAATTCTCTCCCCTTCCTGCATTCAGTTCATCAAAGGCCCTTCTGGACAGAAGGGTAGCTTGAGATCCAGTGTCCACCAGTGCCGAGATTGTACCCTGCCCCTGTACTTGTACCGGGGCATAATATCTTCCCTCCTTCTCCTCAAGGGGGCACAGATAATGTACATTTTTGGACAACTGGTGGGCTAACTTTCTGGTTTTGGACATCGCGAGAGAAGAATTTTGGGCAGAATTCTGTGGAGAGCCTTGGGAATCTGAAAGAAAAAGTTGGCAACTGGAGATCAGAGCCATTGTGGGTTCCCCTGGTTCCGGTTCTGGGCCGCCCCCCCCTTTTTGGAGGCAGTCACCAGGATGGGGTTGAACCAGGGGGTTTTCTTGCTGTTTGTTCTGGGATGAGATAGTGGGCGGCGGTAGCTCAGTCTCCACATCTCCCCAGTCTGGATTTGCATCCCTAGGGACCCATTTTTCTTTGGGAGGAGTTCCCCCCTCTCTGAAGGAGAAGATCCTTTTCCCAGGATCCTCTGAGGATCCCTCTCCCTCAAATTGGAAGATCTGTACCTCCTCCTCAAACTGAGTCTGTTTGGGTCTTTTGTTTCTCCTACCCCCCCTCTGCTCCTTAGGAGGCAGACATTCAGGGGCAAGAGATTTTGTTTCCGGTTCCTGGGTTTCCAGGGGCTGTTTACAAGTGAGGAAGGAAGCTTCCTCCAAGGCTTTACACCCCCCTTCCCTTTGTGCCTCCTCCCTGGGAACCGGTGAGTTATCGGGGTGCTGCCCCCGTCATTGTTCTGGAGCACCAGGTCCAGAGTTGGGTGCGTTCTGCGCCGGCACGCCCATCTGAGGGTTCTGCTGAGCCCTCAGTATGTGACCCAGGTCCCGCGCCATGTTTTGAACCTGGCGCTCTAACTGGGAAACCCGCTCAGGCTGATACGGGGCCCTGTTTTCTCCCCTGGGCTGATCCCGGGAAGGGTAGCTGTCCCTCCTCTGGTGATACCCCGGGTTGGGAAGATTTGGGTACCCCTCCACCCTTGGCCTCCCCTCTCCCGGATTCAGTGGTCTGGGCTCAGGGAATTGGGGAAAGAAGGATGGATGGTTTTGGGGCTGAAAGTCGGGAGGATATCTGGGGAAAAAGTTCTGCCCAGGGTTTGGTAAATTTCTGCCCTCCGGTGGGAAGATTGGAGGGAAGTTCCCTGGGTTAGGTGCTTGGCTGGATCCCCCCCCTTGGGCTGGAGGAGTCCACACATAACCCAGGATGGGTCTGTTACCTTTGTAGCGAGGACTTACATAGTCAGGAGAGCGAGGGACCCCATTTGTGGGGCTGCCTCCCTGGCTCCCTGTCTGTGACTGGCCCGAGGACCTTCTGGGCCTAGCATTATTAGGTGCAGGTAGGTTTTTAGGCCCCCCCATCTCCAGATCCAAAACGGGGGTGACCTTTACCTCTGCCACCTTGACAGCAGCAGGGGTGCTGTTGGCTTTGGGGTTTTTCTGGGCATTGCTTTTATTTTCTATGGGCTTCTGCACCTCGTAGATCCGGGTAGCCTGTTCAATGACCCAGTCTAAAGATCTTTTATCATGAAAATCTCTCACGAGCTGGGTCATTATATATTTGGGCAAGGCATGGAAAAATGTATTGACAAACTCTCTACTATCTGTGCGCACCCTTCTGGTGGTTTGCGCAAAAGCACGCTTTAACTCCTGCACAAATTCTCGTGGGGCCTGATCCTCCCCACATTGCAAATTGTAGGCCGCCTTGCGAGCCTCTTGAGGATTTCTGTGAACAGAAAAATGTTTCAGGATGGCCGCCTTATATGTGGACCATCTTAAATGATTTTGGTCCTCCAGCCCCGCAAAGAAACTGGAGTATTCCGGGGAGAATGTCCACTTTACATATTGAATACAGCTTTGCCTGTCCTTCAAATGGAAAGTCTCCATCATTTGTTCAAACAACTCTAAGTGCTCCCAAACAGAATACTTAGCGTTCTTATGGTAAGGCGTGATGACGCTCCTGATCGCCTTAATCTGCTTTAAGGGGTCCTTAAGCAAGGCCCTTTTTGCCTTATTGGCCTTTTTGGTTCGGGTAACCCTTGTCCATTCTTCCTCGGACTCAGAGGCACTGCTCCCAGAGGTTCCCGTCTGTTCTTCCAGGTTTTCCCGGATTCTGCGAGCCTGGGAATGGCTGGCAGAATGTGGGGACCTGGTCTCCTGTGTCCTGCGCAGTTCAGAGGAGTCTTCAGATTCCTCCTTGCTGCCAGGATTTGATGGGTACCCCCTCCACTGACCTAACTGGGCAGAGGTTTTCAGGATGCCCTTAATGGGCCTACTCTCCTGGGGTTCCCCATTGAACTGTACTGTACTTGGGTGCCCATACCCGGATGCCCACCCCTCCATTCCTGAGTGGTACTGGCCTATGAGCCCCATACTCTTAGCTGGATAGTGATCTGCCATCCCTGCGGCCCTGTGCTCATGTGCGCCAGGGGACATGGGGGTGGTAGAGTCCAGGGACTGGGGAAAATGAAGGCCCCTGGTGTTAGGGCTCCTGCGGTTATGGTCAGGAATCTCTCTTTCCCAGCGGACCTCATCTCTATCCGCCCCTGCTCCCTGTTGCAATGCAAGAGCCTGCATTTGTGCTTTCAGTTCCTCTGTTAAGGCCTTACTCGACTCTATCAGTTTCTCCTGCATCGCTACCTGTTGCTGGAGCCTATCATTGTGTTGACAGAGGGCCTCATTCTCCCTCTGTGCTTCCTGGTTGGTCCTGGAGAACTGGGCCAGTCTTTGCTGCAGGAGGTTTACCTCCTGGGCAATGTCCCTATTGGCCTGCTCCTTTCTTGCTAGAGCATCTTCCACCCTTCTGGTGTGCTCTACCAAGTTCTGGTTTTCTTTTTGGAGATCACCCAGCCCCTGGTGGGCCAGGTGATTTTCTTCCATTTTTCTTTTTAAATGGCAGACTTCCTGGCCTAAGGCGTCTCTTTCCTGACTAAGAGCCTGCATTTGTGCCGCCAGGTCGTCCCTTTGCCTTTTTGAAGGCACCAGCTTTCTGGCGCTCCTGATCAAACTCTGCCTGGGTATCCAGGTCTTTCAGAATCAGTTTATTGCTCTCCTCCTTCACTCTATCTAGGTGGCCTTGCAGGGTGACTACCTGCTCAGCACATGCCCTATTGAAGTCTAGCTGTTGCTCCAGCTTTTTCTGGCTTTGCAGTAGGGAGCCAAACCTTCTTGGTGTTCCTTCTGCAAGGCCAGAAATCTGGTATCCTGTTCTGACTTTTCCTTTTGCAGCACATCCATATCCTCCTTTATTTTAATGATGTACTGTCTGGTCTCATTTTCTGACTCCTGGCTTCTGTGCAGCCTTTGCTCAGAAGAGTCCAGATCAGATTGGGCCTTCTCTAACGCCATCTGTTGCCTTTTTGCCAGATCATGGCCTTCAGCACATTTATTCTGTATGGCTCCCATGTATAAATATAAATATGCCGCTATCCTAACAATCTTGTCGTGCTCATCTTTGGCCTTAGGAGCCATATATAGTTCACTCAGGGCCACGTGTAATGGACCCTGATCTCTATATATATCTGACCCTGTTTCAGTGACCTGTTGCGTGATGGCCTGCAACCAGACTGTTTGGTCCTGGTGAGTCCATTCACCTCTCACGAATAGTTTGTGTAAGAAGTGCTCTCTGGCTATTTTCATATCTACCAAGGTCGTCATTCTAGAGATTGGTCTCTGTCCTGACTTACAGAAGTTAGTATTTTAGTTTTGCAGAACAGAACTTTTCTTGGAGTGTCCCTTTTGAGGAATGCTTCACAGCGTAATGCAGCGTGGTGATCCGACCGGATGTATGTATCCCGTCAGTTAGCACACTGTATTAAGCTGCACAATGGTAAATCTAACCCAACGTCTCGGCTCGAGCCCCCAATTTGTAAGAGGATTCAATTCAACACTACAGCTAAGTCAACGCCTAGTCTATAATACTGAATGAAAACCCTTATTGATATATCTTTAGGTCCAGTTCATGCGTTCTGGATGACTACCCTTATATAACACCCCTCTCTTGGAATCCCCCTGACCCCACTGAGCCAAGAAGTAGTTCTGTTTTGCAAGTTAAAAGGTTTATTTGATAATTTAAAATATATATATCACACTTTATAATAAATTAATACTTGAATAGCACACTTAATCTGATATGATAAAGATCAACAACGGAGAATCTGGCACTAGCACACTTCTATAATCACTAATGAGTTGACATGAAATGGATAAGGTAGCACACTGGTAATTAGGAACAAAAGTATACTGTGGTAGAGGATGCTTTATGTAAGCTCAGGTGGATGCAATATTCAATGAATGCAGTACAGAAAATACTCAATATGATTTCAACCAAACAATGTAATCACTTTTCTCTGGCTATTCACTCCCCCCCTCTTTATGCAATGCAAGGGAATGGGAGGAAAGCACACAGTTCTCAGAAATGCAATCAATGTAATCAGTTCAATCCAGCAAGCTTAGACAACAGAAAACAGATAGGAGTTTTGAAAACACAGGCCCAAATGCTTTTATATGTGTTAGCAATGGATGAGAAATATGCTGGAAATGCTGTTAATTCCCTTTCAGAGGTTCAGGGTGAGTGGTATCTAGTTAATATTAGTCCAGGCTCACACTAGCAATGAGGCAGGGATAGTTAACAGGTTAAACGAATTTCTGGCAAATGGAAGGCAAGCAGCAGCAGTTTTTACATGTGAAGAAATTTGCAAATCGCGGTAAAATTCGCGAATGCGTGTTCCGCGATTGCGGTAAAACTATAAGGGGTAGGAATGCGGTTCTTGGTGCGATTCAAAGCTACGATTCTAAGCTATCAGAGGAAAGTTACTGCAAGTCTCTAGCCCAAACGGTCGCGGAGATATGAGCGATTTAATAAAGGTCGTTTTTGGGTTTGCAAATTTCAAAAGCTCAAAATGACAAGTGCAGCTTGCAACTAGAAAATGACAAGTGACAGCTAGGAGGCAGTTCTACTTAGGTTAAATAGATTGAATTATATTATTTTAACTAGGAGATTGGTTCTGCACAGTTTTCTAGGTACTCACACTATATTCTTGGATTAAATGGGCCTCATCACGGATCTGGTCAGGGTTTTAGACTGGACTCTGGTCTGGTCTGGCCTCTGCACTTCACAGTGATCTGGGTCAGCTCTCTCTGCTGGTCTGGGTCTCTCTGGGTACAGCACTGCTTTCTCTCTGGTCTGGTCTCTTAGTTCTGGATAGATTGAAGTCTCTAGTTTGGCTTTCTGGAGGTTGATGGAGGTAAGTATGGATTTTTCCGGCAGAGCGTCCCGCTGCAGATGGATTTGGAAGGTCCCTCTCTGTCCTGTCTGTCTGCTTTTATGTGTTTAGAATGTGGGTGTGTTCTAGCATCACTGACCCTACCTCTCTCTCAGCTTCTAATTGGTCAAACTTTCATTCGTCCCCTGATTGGCGAACTAAGTTGTGTCAGAGTGATGTCAGCCATTTATGATCTCTTGAAGAACCTCCCTTATCATCTGTGCACCCAAATCTATATATGATCAAAATACATACTTCAGAGTTACACAGTTGCTTGAAATTACATATACATGGTGTGGCTGAATTTAGCCATGTCTCTGTCCAAATCTGCTGTTTCTAGGAGCTTGCATTCACAAATGGCAACTTCTAGCACTTTTTCATGTGCTGAACAACATTGGATCTTCATTAAATTTTATACAACTGTTCCTCACATATCTACCCACATACCAATGCATTTTCGTTTGTCTAGCTGAAACAGGGAGTCTGTAATATTAATAAACAATGGGGTTTTGCCCCAGAACATCACACAAATTCGAGTTTAGTCTTGAATTAAAGGTACATTTTTTTAAATTAAAGCTCTCAAAGTTATACATTTCTGTCATTTGATTACAAAGAGTTATCAGTGTTTTTGTAAAATATATATTTTACTTTCAATTCAGTCCTCAGAGTGTTGAAGTCCGCCTCCAAGACTTGGGTGGGTCAGTCCTCTGGGCAGGCAGGGCTTTGTTGACATTAAACAGTCAAAATCAACATATTCCTTTCAGAGGAAAGGGTCCTTTGTGTGGTCTCTGGGAAGCTCCCAGCCAGTCTGCCTTCTATCAATCAAGAGGTCATGTGAGATTCTAACTCCTGGTGTGAAGCTCTTGAGGTGAGAGGGTTTCCCAGGCTTCAGGCCTCTGGGAACAGCATGTGGCTAATTTTTAATTAAAATGCAGCCTTTGAAGTCAGCTAAGTCAAATCCCTTTGTCAGCTACTGCACTCAGTTCTCCTGTCAGAGTTTAGACCGCCAGCGCCCCCTTGAGGATTTTGTTGGTACTGCATGCAATTTTGGGATTTTCTTGGATTAATGCATTCTAAACAGGAATGGTTCTTACATGGTAGTAAATCCTTGCTTAACATTGTTTTGATGGGGC
Source organism: Ambystoma mexicanum (assembly GCF_040938575.1). Classification (NCBI taxonomy): domain Eukaryota; kingdom Metazoa; phylum Chordata; class Amphibia; order Caudata; family Ambystomatidae; genus Ambystoma; species Ambystoma mexicanum. Next base: position 171,702,289 of record NC_090929.1, read on the forward strand.
TCCTTACAGTAAAATGGTTATGTGGAACCCCACAAAAGGGTTGAATCTTTAAAGTGGTCCAATGAGTCACGATTTCAGCAACTTTTTGACATCAGTAACAGTGGATTTTGTTAACAAAGACCTTTCTTTACACTGGTGGGTGGCAAGTTAGGTAACCATTTTGGTGTGCGCACAACTGCGCAGCTCTCCTGGATTCTGGGATGAAATGATGGGCGGCGACAGCGCATCCCCATCTTTACGCACTCCAATGATTTATTTTTGTTCTGGGGTAAAATGATGGGCAGCGACAGCTTAATCCCCATATTTACCCCGTCTAATGATTCCACATGGGTCAAAACCCTCCACATATTTGAGCGAATAGTTGAGTTGTGCGAGCAATGCTGCTCCCTTCTCGCCATCTAATGAAGATGCCTGATCACAAAGATCAGGAGTGGTCACTCCAGCTTCTCAGGAGTGGACAGCGGGGTGCCTGCACACGTTCACTTGGGAAAGCCTAGTAAGACCAGCCTTTTCAGTAAGAAGCCTTAAGGATAATGCCCCCATTAGTCTGTTTAATCGTCCTGGTGGATAGCTCATGGTTCACCCCCCTTCTGCAGACGTGGGGGAAGGATGTACTGGGCAAGTTCACATTCCCCTTTATATAAGGCACAACAAGCCCCTTTTCAAACGTTCTCACACAGTCAGGGGATGATCCAAATATATTAATATGTAAAGGAGATCATTACACCATATAACATTTTTCTGATCTTGTGCTTCGTTCCGTTAAACGCGAGATCAGATAATCGAAGCACAGTGTGTTTTACATTTGTACGGCAGACACGGCTATTCCGGAGCATTTTTCGTTACTCGTGTCACAGGTTTTTAGCCTTGGATACTTTAATACAGTGATTTTGATCCATTTCTAAGAGGAACAGGATATATAATGACACGGCACACAGTGGAAAAGGAGGATTGAAGTTGACCTACAGCTACTAGGGAGCTATTGAGTAACTAAGACTCGACTTGTTGGAGTCAATGGCCAAATTGTGGTGTAGTTACACCAGCGCTACTGGTACCAATTGAAGAGGAAGCGTGTGAGAACCCATAATTGTGACCTTGGATTGCATGGTGGAAACCTTGAAATTGAAATATGCCCCTGAAGAAAGTTCATGCATCTGAGCAACTAAGAACTGAAACATGTCGGGAGTTGTTTGTACCTGAGTCATTACACTCAGGTTTTGGAAAATTGTTAAATCCATTTACTGTCTGTTTTTGTAATTCTTTTTATCGTTGTATGTGGATATATGGCTGTGTAATTTGTGATTTGTATTGTTTTTTATAACCATGCTGTGTGAGGTTGGGTTTGACTCATACCAAACACTTTTATAAGTGTTTTTATGCTTGTGAATTAATGATTAAAAACTAAAAAAACTTTTTTATAACAGAAACAACAAGTACCGTGTCTATTTTTTCAGGACTGAAGGTACCAGTATTGTGGGGTATACACCAACACATATGCATAAAATCAGAAAAATGTTATATGGTGTAATGATCTCCTTTACATATTAATACAAGTTCACATCCCACCACAGGGCAGACACCGCCCTTCAACCCTCTGAGGTCAATACACTGGGTAATCATAGCGCCTATTATGACAGCAGTTCGAAGTCGGGGGGAGTCTAGGGTGAAAGACCTATATAACAAGCCACATTATGAATAGGCTAACACCTAATGTGGTTTGCGAGCCTTCAGGACAGCATAGGTGCCTTTTTAAGCAGGTTTTATACAACCGAGGTAGGTTGTCCCGTAATAAGAATGACACATTTTATATGGTCTCGAGAGGATAGCTCAGGTGCAACACGCTCGCCTTAGAAGCAAGACGACGCAGAGCAACACAGGTTTGATCCCCGGGTCTGCGCTTAGAAACCTCTGGGTATTAAGCGTGTTATAAATAACCAATCATATCATATCGTGCACATAGAGCGCCTACAAAGCTTTTTACAATCCATGGAAAAAACTGCGAAAAATGTAAAGTAAACGGAAGATAGAAATGAGTCAATTTCTGGGAGCTTTTGTGAACAGCCATTCCTAGCAATTGAATTAAAAAAGACGATGGTGACTGCAATTGTTTATAGAAAGTATAGAATTGAGTTATAGGTTTCAAGCACATATAAATAAGCACCAGTTCAGAAGAATGGCACCAGGCCTTCCTCTAACCACGCCATATGGCAGTCTTGAGAAACCCATCCGCCTTACCATTGTGCTGATATCACTCATTTGCGGGATCAGGAGGGATTACGTTTGCCTCAGCGGCATCAAGGGCAGCGAGTCCGCCCACGACTGCACCTGTCGGGGGTGTGTGTGTGTGTGTGTGTAGGAACCAGCAGGCACTGCTCCCCCGGCACCACAGAACGACAGAAGAAGCCGCCAGCACAAAGGACGCCCCCAGAATGGACACATCAAAGATGGCACCGTGCTTCTTCTCCCCAGAGCGCTTTCCCGAGGGCAGGAAAGTCTCCTGACGCCAGAGAGCGCTACAAAAGGACATGAAAGAATTCTGCTCAGCCTTTGATGTTTTTTTTCTCCAATTATTAATATATTTTTTGTGAGCAAGTTCATTTTGGGATATATATAGAGGCGGCATGCATACCAACAAAGAGACCTCGATGTGCTGGAACATCTGGCGCTCACATGGATATTTTTAGAAGAAAATATTTGTGGAACGATCCAAGTTTCATCTTCCGCGCATAATAATCCCAGTCAGTGTTCGTCCATTGGCAGTGGACAAGGAGATAACATAAAAAACGGCAGAAGTCCTTCAGATCTTCGCACGCAAGAACCACTTGCCCATTTCGTGGATAGAGCCTGCTTAAAGGATCTATTTTCCAGTGTTGAGCTTCATCAGGACCCCAGTGGAAACATGGGTGTTGCCGCACGAAACACATTTGCTCGCAACGTGCTCTTGGGCCAACAGTGTTGAGTTTTTGAAGGCCGACCACACCGGAGGGTGCTGCCAGTGGGGTTCATACAACTAGCTCTGATGGGATAAACCCACCTTTATTGTAGAACCCCCCCCTACAGAATCTGAAAGAGACCACATCGATGCACTGAAGAAGCGGCGCGTCATTTCTAGAGCACTGAGGGGGGAAATAATTAGGCACAAGGCTTCCAGCATCAGCCTGTAAACAGGATGCTGGCCCCTCGCCAGCTACAAAGCATGATAGGGAAAGTGGAACTTCAGTTTTCAATGTGCGTGCTCGTGCCAGCTGCACATCTCCATGTGTTTTCACCAATGAGATATGTGTGATTTTCGTATCTGAAACACATTTTCTGTTTGAACAATTGGAGTTGGCATCACTACTCGACCAAAGCACTATAGCAAAACCGATCTGTTGGCATGCCGTCCCCTTTTATTCGGGAGTCAAAAAAAACAATTTGTTTTGGATGGAGGCAAAATGAAATCTTATTGGAGCAGTGTCGCCGGATGCCAAGCGGGCGCATGAGTGCCAGGTGCCCCGTTCCGTGGTGCAAGTTCTCTCCTCTACAGCTGGAGCTGGCGGAATTAATTCTGCTTTGTGGCAGGCCAAGCAGCAGCTGAGCGCAGCCTTCTCCGGCGGCTTCCACGTGGAGTGTGACTGGGGCACCATGCCAGCTGTGCACCTGGAGAGCCTGTCTTCCAGCCTGAGCCTGGCAGAGAAGGCCGTGTGCCGGATCGTCCACTGCGGGCCCAGGCCGCGGGTGCTCCTGCTGCCGCTCGCCCTGGAACTGTGGCCGTATGTGCGGAAGACGCAGAGCCTGCAGAAAAAGAGGCACGTATCACGTATGCCACGCACGCGCCGCGATGACGTGTGTGTGTGATCTGTGTGCATTGCCAAAGAGTGGAGCTAACAAGTAGCTTTTACTTGCTTCTGTGTAGATTCTGTACTGGGTCATTTTCTGCCCTTTTCCCCTCCCCCCTGCACTTGCGCATTCTCAATGTCACTGGGCCTAGTAAGAGCATTGTTTTTGTTCTCCCTTGTTCCCCTCCCTTGCCTTATCGCGCTCTGAAACACTTGTATACGAGCGCAATACAAATAAAATATCAATATCAATTTGGTGCAGTCCCTGCTTGCCCAGGATCCTCTAAAAAATTAGATTGAAATTGCTTTCAAAGGCAGACTTGATGTAGCTGTTTCCTGCAGGAAAGCCGAAGTGGCCGGGTAGGGGGAGCATCCCCCCCCCGCTCCTGTTACCCCACGGTGACAAGTGCCCCCCAGCCTCCCATTGGCACCCTATTATACCTCCCTCCTGGTACCAAAAGCTATCTCCACCGCTGGATAAGTGGTTCATTAGTCAGAGCTGGTGCAAGCACGAGGCTGCTGGTCAGCAGGGGGCACCAAGGAGCAGGTCTTGCCCTCTGCCTTCATGAATTTGTAAAGCGATGTAAGCCAATCTGACTTAAAGAAGCTGCAAGATTTCGTCCTGTAATTAGGGACCGCCGTGCTGCAAATGAGTGCTCCCATTTCTAAGGACCTGATCACGACTTTGGCGGTAACGCCGGCAGTATTACCACTGGCGGTATTAGCCCTACCGCCGAACTCCCCGGCGCTAATAGCGCCGGATCACGAGTTCGGTGGTAATGTAATTCCCCATTCCCCATTGAACCCATTCGGGAATGCCCCATTCCCCATAGGGCTCAATGGGGAAAATTTGCGCTCTTACCTCCGGCGGATTTCCCGCCAGCGGTAATAGCGCAAATTTCCGGCGGATTTCCCCCCAGCTCAGAGCTGGGGCGAAATCCGCCGAAGTCCTGATTTGGCGGACCCTTAAATCCGGTGGTAATAGCGCTACCGCCGGATTTAAGGGTTACCGCCAAAGTCGTGATCAGGCCCTAAGTCTTTAACATGGCAGTGGGAGCTGGGCCATTGCCTTGTACAGCATTATTTTGTGCAGCAAAGCACATGTTCCTGCTCATGTACAAGCACAGAGGCCTAGCAGCAATAAATGTTGATAAAACATTGTGTTCAGGACCAGGGGACTCAGACCAGGTAAGTCAAGAGTCATGGTGGAACCGTCCTGGAACTTCTGGAAGCAGAGCATGGGTCAGGTGACGTACATCTCACAGGTAGGAGCAGGAGAGAGATGGGGCGGGGCTAGGGCCCTCATGCAAGTTCAGCAAGAAAGAGTTAAAGGGCCTTGTGACATAATCTCACAATTGGTCAACGTGTGCTGTGCTTGCAGCACATTTACTCTGAGACATTTTCCTTAGCTTGAATAACCTGATCTAGGGCCTCATTACAGGTCCTGGGGTAACCCTGCCGGTGCTACCGGTGGGTTGCTGCCACACCCATAAATATTTACAGGCGCCTGACTTCCCGGTGCCACTGGGAGATTACAACCCCGGCGGCCGGAAAGTCAGGCGCCGGTAAATTGTAAGTCCCCATTCCCATAGAGTCCCATAAGACTTGCGGTACCGTAATTAGCGCCTTCCCCATTCCCATTATGCCCTATGGGGCAAAAATGGGAATGGGGAAGGGCAATGGAGGAAGGAGGAATTACTGCCTTCCCAACCTTGGAATAGGGCGGTAATTCCCCTTTCCACCAAGGCGGTACTGGTAAATTACCAGCATGAACCCTGGCGCTAATAGCGCCATGGTTTACCGCCTACCGTGTAATGAGGCCCTTTGTATCTGGGTGAATTCACAGCTACAAGCATTAGCTAGAATTTCTTGAGTGTTGACAAAGAACAGATGCCCAATTAATTTGATATTTTCTGGGCTAGCTTTCAAAGTAATACTGAAACGTACTGGTCAAGCCTTTCAGTCTTTGCCAGCCGGGTCAGACTGGGGCATAGAATTGTCTCGGGCACCCATGAAAAAGGGTCCCACAGTTCAAAATGCCAATTCATTCCGTCTATGATAGACTGTTTGAGTAGTACCCAAGGGGAAGGTTTTTGATAAACAATGTGATGCAAATTGTACGTTTTAAAGAATATTCAATAAACCTGGTCAAAACTACTAGCCGTATGGTGAAGTAACATGGACCAAAAAAGTGGCCCACTTTGACAAAAAAAACTGGCCCACGCTAACATTTTGTGTTTTTGGTTCGGCATGGGCCTACTGCCCAATAGGCCAGTCCGAGCCTATTTACCAGTATATTTATATCCAGTGCAGAATATAAATACAACATAAGCATGCTGGCTGAGAATATATGCATGTTGAGGGTAAATGCATAACATTCAACCTTTCAAAGTTGTATGCAGTCTTCTGTTGTTAAACTGATCGAACATTTAAAATTCGAGAAAGTATTAAACACATTGAGAAATTTGGAATGTTAGGCTAGCAATTTGTTGATGGAAAAAGGTCTGACCCTCCAAATTTGATGTAATTTAAAATGAGGGCCAGAGCAACTAATAAACCACTAGGGGCGATATTGAGCATAGAGGACGCTGATGTCGCTTTGCCTACAGTGTATTTGTCGCACCTGAGGGCCATATATGCTCCAGCCAAGCTGCATTGCCCACATGCTGACCCCTCCCTGCACAGCCTGAAATTGACTAGCGGGCATGCTCGGCAGACTTGAGAGTCAAGCATTTCTGCAATGGGCAATGATCATGTGTTTGTGTGTGTGTTGTGCAAGCCAACAACAGCTGCGCACCACCCCATCTTCTTCACCTGGCCCATCCACCCTCACACAAGTACGCCTGGTTATGAGCTATTGACGAGAAAGAGTGCAGAAAGCAGGATAGTTTGCACAGTGCACCTCGTGTACTTGCCCCAGTCCCCAGCCAGCACATGGTAACTGGTACGAACTGCTGATTGGGGTAGAGTTGATCTAGAACCCATGCTGTGCGTGTTTTTTTCAAAGTGAATCTTGCATTGCTAATGTCTATGCTCTGTAAGTTGTCTGTGGAAGGAGCTTGCCTGGCCCTGGAAATGTTGCACCTGTACTAGTTTGAGGGAAATGTGCACTGGCCTGGCACATCCTGTACCTTTACCATGGTGTGAGGGAAGCTCACACATATCCTGTTGTGCCATAAATATACCAATTTAAGTGATGTGCACACAGGCCCATGCAAAACAGTTTCTGTGGCAATGCTGTACTTGGGCATATTTGTGAAGGAAAACTTACACTGACCCCGGCATGCTGTGCCACTGCTTGCATGCGCAGAACTTGCACTGACCCTGTCCATGCTGTGCCTGTTTGTGAGGGAAGCTTGCAGTGACCCTGTAGATATTGTATCTGTTTGCGAGGGACTATTGCCTGGCCCTACCCATGATGATCATGTACCCATTGTTTAGGGACACATGTATTAGACTTAGCCATGCTGTACGTATACCTGCATGTGTGGGAAGCATGCATTTGCATGTCTCCTTTATACCTGTACTTGTTTGTGTGGGTTGGTTCCCTTGACTTTTTTGTGAGGCAACTTCCACTTGACCATGCTGAGCCGTTTGTGAGGCATCTCACTCATGCCCTGTCCACACGGAACATACACTTGGTTGTTAGGGGAACTTTTAGTGACCCTGCACATGCTCCACCTGTTTGTGGCAAGCGTCCACTGCCCCTGTCTATGAAGCACCTGAGGGATTTTGAGGGAAGCTTGCAATAGTCTGGTCGGTTTTGTCTCCTCTTGAGGGAAGCCAGTGCTGGCCCTGCCTATGTTGTGCCTGTTCTGTCTGTGACGGAAGCCTTTGCTGGTCCTCTGCATATTTGCCCTATTTATGAGGAAACCTTGCACTTTTGGAAAGTTTTCAGACCTGCTGCCTAGACTGTGACTTAGAGGTGCCTTTGGGGGAGTGGGGACAGGCCTTCCTCCCATGGTGTACTTGTCTGTTGTGTGATAGTAGGTTGCAGTGTTGCTGACCATGTTGTACCTGTACAGTGTGTGATGGAAGCTTGTAATGCTGCTCCCTACACGGTTCCCATTCTTTCTGTGAGGGTCACTTGCTCCGATACCCATGTTCTACCTTTCCTGTATGTCAGGGAATTTTCAACTTCTGCTGCATGTGTTGTATTTTCATTTTTGTGAATAAAGTTTGTACCGTGTGTGCAAATGCTGTACCTGTTTAGTGAGTTATGGAAGCGTTGTGGCACACATTGATCAAACGTAATTAATGACTTTACGCAGCAAAATGATTTATACCAGGAGTACCTTTTCTTGGACAATTTGTGAGAAATGGGAGATTTTAAAGAACATTGGGCCAGTAAAATTGGTTAAAACTCCCACCTGCACACCGCACTAAAGTCCCATTAGAGAAAACCTGGTGGAAGCAGAGCTTTCACCACATTCCACTGCATCTCATGGCGGCCTAGCTGGGAGGCAGAGCCAGGGGCCCATTTTCGTATGTGGTCCTAATGGCAACCCATTGGTGGTAATCAGCCTGGTCAAAGAATTTTCACCAAGTGGATTTCCTGAAACATTAACATTATATGGTGCTTTAGGTAGTCTAGAACCTGCTAGGGACTGGCAGGTGCTGGCCCTCTCCTGTTCTCTCCATCTCTGAGTCACAATCGAGCAAAGACTATTTCCGACCATTCATGATACCTGGAAAGAGGATGTGATGGGACTACCATCACCCAGACTCAGCAGTGGGGCTAGCAACGCTACAGACCGGCGCAAACACCCTCTGACTTTACAGTGCCTCGCGCAATGGTTTCTGCCACTCTATTCAGTGAAGGCTTAATGGATGCCCGTGGAGGCAGATCTACAGCAAGCAAAACCAATGGTAGTTTTGCCTCCAAATCGGGGGTGCTTGCAGAGAGCCAGTGGTGTTTGTGAAGAAGTAATAGCCTCCTTCCAAAAGCCTTTAAATAGACACCTAGTGTAAGTAATTCAAGTATCTCACAATGGTCCATAAGTCTGCTCGCGTGTCTGTGTTTGTGAGTGAGAGAGTAGGGGAGTGTGGGAAGTGGATGTCCGCGAGTCATTATTTTCAATTCTACCGATGATACAGATTTTTCGTGATTCTGCATATTTGTATTGCTAATCCATCCTGATCTGGTCACAGCTTCTAATCCATCCTGGACATTATATATTGTGTGTGTAAGAGAGTGATTTAATTTGACCTTGTAAAGAAAAGGTCTAAAACATGACGGAGAAACAGCAGCTGTGAATATGGTGGGCAAGAAAGGCATGCGACGAGGTGAGGTCACACCTGGGATGAAGGGATGGTGTAGTCAGGGCACATGGAGTTGATAGTGCGGGCGGCAACATTGCTTACATTATTACTTTTCACCTGGGGAGTCAAAAAGTCTTGCACCAGCCCTTTCCAGTCACGGTTTCTTTAAGCGTAAACATTCCTAGACCCTTGAGGCCTGATTCAGAGGTCCATGTAAATGGTTTCCTGAAAGCACCTTATTCTGTCATAGAATTAATGTGGCGTACTCGCATCAAAAGCTTGTCTAATGTATTTTCCTGATTTAGGATGCTTTTGCATTAAAAAGAGATAAAATACGGCACCTGTGAGGTGTAGTAGACATTAATGACACAGGTTTTTCCTATATATTCTAGCCTGTTACCCTACGGCAGTGCCACTATTTTGATATAAGCCAAATAAATACAAATACAAAAATGTACTAAAAGCTGGAGGATATTTACGTAAATCAAAAAAGTGTCAGACCGTTTAGAAATCCTCACAGTGACCCTGGTGCGCACGCTGCACCCACAGGAAGAGATTTTAACAGCTTTTGCAGCTCGAAAGCACAGCGGTCCCCCTCCACCTCTTCGACCCACTTCATAACGGTGGTGCTGGAAACTGGATACAGTGGTGCTGGAAACTGGATGGGAGAGTGGCGGCTTTCCACGCTTTTAATCGGAGCTCAGAATCGGGCCCTTTGTTGTGAAGTTGAGCCAAGGCATTGAGTGCTATTGTAGGGCTAGATGATGTCATATGTGTGGCCATATACTTTATTGATAATTAGTGCACTGCAAAATTGAACCTGCGTTCGCCTGGAGCCAGCTATTTTTTTGGGCATGTGACTACGAGGCATGCAATGTGCTCTACCTAAGGGAACCCAACAGGGAACAGTGACTACTCTTTGAGGAGACTTTGGTAGAGGATGGTGCCGTGGAATATTTGAGTACCAGTCCCTTTCCGTAAGGTGGCTCTTTACTTTAGTAGCAGCTTAATGGTGGAATAGCTAATGCACGTTGCCTGAATGATATGATATGCTTCTTCATGTTGAGTTCAGAGTTAAACGTAACCACTAGGGATTATACGCTTGGTTGGGTGGTGATGATGGTGCCATAAAGAAGGTCTTCCTTAGCCAAGTTCCAAGACCGCCCGTAGAGTACATTGGCTGTGCTACAAGCGATGCTGAGGCCGTATTCAATTTGGTAGATATTGTCGTTGAGACTGAAATAACAGACCTGGTACATCGGTACCAACCCCCGAAGACACAATCACTAGCTGGGTCTAGGACAACCATTACGTGAAGACGTTCAATCGGTTCAGGTCTCATTCAGGGGCCCTCCACATCGTACTCAACGTTTGAAGTCCTTACTTCTATTGCACTGTTACTCCCGCCATGGAGGCCGTGCGCCACCAGGTTGGTCTTGCTCTTCACCGCAGACTTGGAGAAATCAAGAAGACCTCTTCCCGAACAATCACCTGGGTGAAGCGAAGGAAAACTGGAACAAGCACAAGATACCACAGCTCTCCACTAGGGGTGAGTGAATATGCTCTCCAAAAATGTTGCCGTCATTTGTGGGTAATTCGCCCTTTTTAATGAATTTCATCCTCACAAAATGCCCAATGCATGCCTGAAATATTCAAAATTTAACAATTTGGCTGCAACTTTATTTGTGAGTGAGACATACATTTTTGTGTTTGCGCATGGCTCAGGTTTTTTATGGAATGTATGACCTGATATTCACCAATTTTGCCTTGTCTACAATCATTTTGCCCACCCTTATCGCATCAGCATAAGAACAAATGTAACGACCGCCTACTATCCTACTCCCCTTTTTCCTTTTGCCCCTTTCACTACATGCACGCCTGCAAGCACCCTTTACCACCTCACTAATCCCAGCAGAGCTGTGGGGAGTTTTTTCAGCATGACTCTAGAACATGTCTAACCCTTAATTCACATGCACTCCTCCTCTCCCAAATCTGTGTCTCTCCCGGTGTGGCAGCACAGGAGGTGATCTGAACAAGTTACCACCAACTAGGCCCCCTTGTGCTATCACCAGGAGCCACCTAGAACTATGCACGAGGCGGGTACTTCCAAACTGCGTTCATTAACAAATATTTCAGGGTTCACAGCTGCCTTTCCTTCTTCTCTCAATAACCTTTCTTCCCCTAGGCCTTCTCTTCCAGAGCCATGCGCTTTATATGACCAATATTGTTTATACATCTTTTCTAATTTCTGTTTTGTGTGCATTGTAGAGGAGCCAACATGCTTATTTACTTGTTTCCCTACATCCGTGTAGCTGTGGATAGTTACTCCCACTTTCGTATCCTTCTGCTGTGAAGACTGGGGAATGGAGACACTGCCTTGCAACCGGCCAAACCGACTACTCTAGAAACCTCTGCATTCTTTAGCCTCCCCATAAGTGCACACGTCAGTCAAATTTACAGATATGACAAATTGGTGGAGTAGTTTGTGTGGCTGTGACATGCTGACTCCCAAACAGGCCCAGGACCTCTCCTTCCAAACCTGTAGGGTGGACTGTGACAGCAAAACTCATTCATATCCACATAACAACAAGAACAGGCAGAGGCTGGGGTTGAGCCAGCCTGCCTAGAGGTCAAACTCTCAAAATGCAGTTCAATTAGAGATGCGGCTAATCAAGGTGTTTGAGTTAAAGGAGTGGCTCCTTGCATTAGGTGTAAGTAGGCGTTCCGTAAGTGGAATCATGTAAATATTAAGGACGAAGTGTATGTATGTGTGAATGCCTGGGCACCAAGTTAGGTTGACCAGATATTCCGGTTTCATAGTTTCATACTTGCCAACATGACCCATTCCAATCTGTAGGTGCTTATTCAGTCCTCTTTGCATTCTGTGACTTGTAGTCTGAGTTTTATAATGGGAAAAGTGGAACTACAAATCCCAGAAAGTAAAGAAAAAAAACAGGGCTGGATAAACACCTACAGATTGGAATGGGTCATGTTGGCAAGTATGGGATTTAGCCAGAACCTTCCAAGAATTAGTCATGCTGTCCCTGTGCCAAACTTTCTAACATCTTACAGATTTGGTGAGAACCACTCTTCTGCAATTGTTGCAGCTTCACTCTCGAGTCATATGCGTGGGATAGTGGAGTTGCTCCAATACTTTCCTCAATAATGCTAGAGGCATAACTGGCTTTCCAATGCTATTCTGTCTCCAAATTGCCTTAGTGGGGGATAAAGAACACCCCTGTTTCTTCCATAACGCCCTTTCTTCTTGTGGTGCTCGTCCTTGTATCTCAATTAGCTGGACAATAGACAACATGTTAAAGCCCTCCTTTACCAACAGGCATTGTCCTGTCTTCTGTTTGATACTTTCAATTTCAAAATGAGTGGTCTCTGAACAATAGGCTGGTTTTTTGGCTTCTAAATCTGCAGCTTAGTTTCAGTGGGAAATTGCATCTTCTCTTTTAATGTGGGATGCACATTTTACAACTGCCAGCGTCAATGGGAGTGTTAGTACTTCAATACATTTATCCAGTAGGGCTGCATGTTGCAATGGAGTGCCGTCTGCACAGAGGAAACCCCTCCTTTTCCAGTGTGACAAATCTGCGTGTACAGTTGACATCACATAGGCGGAGTCAGAGTACACAATCACTTCCTCATGTTCGAATCTCTGAAGCACAGCGATAAGCGCCACTAATTCTGCAGCCTCTGCTGAGTAATGTGAAGGCAATCATGTGCTTGTCACTACTTCAAATTCACCCACTCAGTTCAGCTTTACTACCGCTAATCATCCAGTATGCCTTTCGCCAGTCGTTTGGTCAATTTTCGAATGAACCATCAATAAAGACAACTTACCTCCTTCCAATAACATTTCCTCTAACTTTGGGAATTTCATTATAGTTCTCAATATACATTCTGCAATCATATACATAATCATCCTTGCCTACTGGTTCTGCTATGAACGCTATTGGGTTCACTGTCTTGAATCTAACAATTTTAATTGCATAATTTGATATAATTACCTCGTCTCCTGATGCACTTTGTGTGGTTGATGTACTTTTAGGTTTCTCTAAAATCATAAATAATGCATGCTGTACAAACAGTGTTACTACTCCATTGTTATACTTGAAGCTTTTTCAATCGCGGATGCAGTGGCAGCTAAAGACTGCTCACACGGATTATGTCCTTGCATGACTGGTTCTAGAATCCCACTATAATAAGCCAATGGTTTATGCCTGTGTCCTAATGTCGTTTTCTGTGTAAGGACTGCTGTCATGACTTCTGCATTTGAATGGGAAAATGGATAAAACTCCTCTTGATAATGTCGAATTCCCAACAAAGGCGGTGTACTGTCTTTTCAATTCTTTAAATCCTTCAGTCATCTCATCTGTCCACATTAGTTTACTCTTGCCCACCTGTGCTTCTTTAAGTCCTTTTAAAACTGGTTGAATGTAAGTACTGGAATCAAAAACCCAGACCCTACAATAATTACATAGGCCCAGAAACGTTTGCATTTCCGTCACTGTTTTAGGTTCTACAGTCTTCATTATTGCTTCTGATCTTTCAGGTGTCACTTTCCTCCCCGCATGAGGGATCAATTGTCCTATGTACACAACCTCTTTCTGGCAATATTGTAACTTCTCTTTGTCCAACTTGAGAGTATAGTCATGAGCTTAACTGAATCGTCTCAGTATCTTTCTTTTGTCTCACAGCACACCAAAATGTCATCCACGTATTGAACTATTGCAGTTTTCAGCTGGACATTCCCGAAGTCCATCTGAAGGACTCTGTTAAATATCGAGGGGTACTCAGAGTACCCCTGTTGCAATCGAGTATGTTTCAGGCGGATATTTCTATATGAAAAGGAAGTCAAATATGTTGAGTCTTCGTGAAGGGCAATTGAAAAAAAACACATTTTTTAAATCTATAACTGTGAAATACTTGGTGTTGGATGAGATGTTGCACAATATTGTCCCAGGATTTGGAACTAAAGAAAACTCAGCTTCGACTATATTGTTTAGAGGGCGAAGGCCCTGTATAAATCTCCACGACCCACCCCCCGCTGATTTTCTGACTGGGTACACAGCCGTATTACATGGAGAGTCGGATGGCACCAATATGTTGCTTCATCAAAGTGGAAATGGTTCCAAATATACCTTCACCTGCTTCCCTAGACATAGGGTATTGTTTTGCTCATGGCAAAATAGCTCCTGGTTTAAGTTTGAAGTATAACTGCTCCTACTCCATTCAATAGACCCACATCATATGGACTTGTGTCCCTACACCTATTTTTGCCACCTTCGATGTTCTACTTGCATCCCTGTCTCTGCTCAAGTCCCTCAGCATCGATTTTCCCTCAATCAACTAGTTTGCCTTCCATCCACGGGGCACCTGCGGGGACCGGACAGGAATTTCATCAAAGGGGCACCTGCCAACTATGTGTTCTTTCACATTTTTGCGTGCGGATCTCCACAGTAAGCCTTGCGGTCTTCTGGCTAGTGGTGGGAGCAACCAACTATCCGGCATCATGTGTCTGGGCCTAGGTCCATTAGACCTTGCACCGCCCGCACCACTACCAAATTGTGTTCTAGCACCTTGACGCGTCTCTTGTGCTAGATGGAATTACCAATAAAAGATCTCATACCAAATAACTGGACAGAATAAAAAAAATATGGCAAAGTACTACTTTATTCTTATTTAATAAAGCAGGGTACACTGACAAACATCAGACTGACGTTTGCACACGCACAAAATAACTTGATTACACAGAGGTCTCATACCCCAATATGCGTAATTTATGACATCATCCTATGTGGCAAACTATAAAACCTACTGGTGGGAGGGATTGGTTAGGAGAACGTGTCTACTTATAGAAGGTTTACGGGTTAGTACTTCATTGAGGGTCTCTTATCTGTAATACACGCATCAAACTTCCTCTAAATATGCATAATGCTGATTATAGCGGACAGAATGGCACTGGATTGGTCTATGCAACATATAGCAGGTTGCCCCATAGACCCACTGATTGGTTGGTATCCCACCCAAGCTTGGACTTTCGGCTCCCTAGTGGCACGTAAGGAAATTGAAACCCAGGTGCTTGAGTCACGTCAAATTACTCCCCAGTTTGCCAACTGGGCCATCGTCTCTCCAGTTTGACCGTAAGGCAAAGTTTCACGTTTTTAGTTGACCTTGCTGTGACTCTCTGTTCTAGGATATTCAAGGGAGTATATGCACATCATTTATCTTCAACCGCAGCCTAATGGATAGCTCTTGTTTTCGTCTTCTGCATCATGTGTGAGGAGACTGAAAATGTGTCCATTTTGACCTCCTATTTACATTATTTGATTCAATTCAGCTGGGTGTTATTGCTTCCATGGCCTCTAGAGACTTGCTCACTCCATCTTGTATGCACCTTATTCACTGTTAATTGTCCAATACTTGGCTCTCACATATGTTTTCATCTTCGCTAATCTAAGAGAAATGTGTCTCACGCTCATAACATTATCCGTCTGCCTCCCTTTGTACTCTGCAGTTATTTCTCGACATAGCATCCTTGATCCTAGGCCAACATAGACTCCTCTTCGTTTGCACACACAGCCGTTTTCCAGCATCGCCTGGCTCTTCTGCCCTGATCTGTTTCTGAGGTAGTTAGAATGGATCTTCGGGCCTACCGGCGTCCATTTTCCCATCATGGCCGTCATAGCCACGTTATATATTCCTCTATAGCAAGCTTCTATACGTCTCAGCTACCTTGCATTGCTGTGTATCTACATGTATTGATCCACACATTACTTCATCTTCCTTTTACATACATGATTACTTTATCATTTCGTAAATGTTTCTCTTGTCGCTTCAGTTACATCGTCATTCTTAAGTGTTTTCATATTGTTTCAGCATATTCTCATATATTTTCTTCATGACATCACCCTGCTCTTGTCAGATTTCACTCAGTGCTCCATAATGTCTAATGGTGCGCGCAGACATCCATCCACTCTCAAAGCGAGGGTACATTTGGTATGGTTGTCTGAGTGCATAACGTCTCTCATACACTCAATGCGGTATAGGGACACACGGGTGGTCCCACATGCAGCTCCTCTCCTGTTGTTCCAGTATGACAGCGGTGAGCGGTCGGGAACTAGGGTATATGTGTCTACCTGCTGCTCTACAAGTGCTTCTGCATTTTCTCTTTCCACTTGCTCAATAGCTTGCGTTTCAGCCTTTTCTCTTTACTTTATCTTGTGCCACAGATTCTGCGTTTACTTTTTCTGCCTTTTCATAGGGCATGTCCTTTGCCTGCAGTGCCTTAAGTGGCACTACAAATCGAGCCGGGGCTCATCGAGGGGGCGTGGCCTAACAGCGGGGGCCTTGATGGCCCGTTAGGCCACGCCCCCTTGACGAGCCCCGGCTCAATGGGCTACTGGCACCCCTGCCAGGCAGCCTTTTGTAGAGATTAGCACCCTCTCCCCTTTGGGGGAGAGGGTGCTGATCTCTGCATTTCTATTCTATAGGCTTGCCTGGCAGGGGACAGCGCCTCTCCTATTCAGCCTTAATGGTGGCGCTGCCCCTCGCCAGCTGGGGAGGGGCAGCGTCACCATCAAGGCTGAAAGGGTGAGGCCACTGGAAGCAGAGGCCTTTTTCCTAAAGACTGAAACTCACGCGAATCCGCGGGAGTTTCAGTATTTAGAAAGCAAGGCCTCTGCTTTCAGCGGCCTCACGTTTTCTCCATAATGGTGGCGCCGGCCCTCGTGCATCACTGGATTAAAGGGATGCCTCGTAGGTGCGGCGCCACCATTATGGCTGAAAGGCATTTTTTCTGAAGCCTGAAGCTCTCGCACACGAGCGAGAGCTTCAGGCTGTAGAAAAAAATGCCTTTTCGTGTAGTGGCCGGGGCTGCCAGGGGAGATTAGTTGGCCCCCGGCAGGGCCCCGCCTCAAAACGAAATTTCGGAGCCAGCCGGGGCCCAGCCCCGGCAGGCCCCGGCCCACTTAAAGCCCTGTTTGCCTGTTCACAGCCCCCATTCCTCTCCCCCAGGGATCAGGTGCCCCGTTCACATTCTTCGCCTGTGCCTTTCCCAGGAACAAAACCTTGGATTTATTTCCCTGGGGATTAGGCGCCCCACTACTCTCCTACCTCACTAGCTTAACGTTTTATAGAGTGCTTTCTACCCTGTGTCACAACTCCAATGTTTAATATTAGCCATGTTTAAAGTACAGACTTTATCAAAACCACAAGGATGAAAAACTGGCCCTTTTATGACTTGAACATGTGAGTGCAGTGTGAACTCAGATCTCGGCAGCATCCACTTAACTCAGTGAGCTATCTCTCTTGTGAGTGTACATAAGCTGTCCAGATGTGTATGACTAGTAACCAGTAGACCCATATGCATACAGGGTAACAACACAAACTTAGATAGAACCCTCTATCTCCCCCCGCCCCCACGTAATACACAAATACATTGGGTGAATGTTGGAAATAAAAAGGCTGTGGAATTTTATTGTACAAATTATGGTAATAAACACAAAGAATCATAATTACAATTACCATAATATGCTGTACTTTTGGGCACCGGGTCCTGAGGTTGCAGCCTCTGGCCGGTGCCGCTTTCCTTGTCCCACGACAGTGTGGCTACTGTATGGTGTCCTGTCTTCTTTCTCTTTCTTCTCTCCCTTTTTCTAGCGTGGGAGGGTTCTGGGAAAAAGAAGTAGAGAGACTCTGCGTACGCAAAGTCTCTTTCGCTTAGGTCCCTGTGCAGGGACCCAAACTGGTTCGCTTGTCTCCCCGTGTAGGAACCCAAACTGATTTCTGGTTTTCTGCTGCCAAGGCAGCTCCTTATATTGGACGCAGGGACTGGCCCTGGGTCTTTGTTGTGCCTGTGTGCGGCGCTGTGTTGCGAGCCCCCCACTCCCGCCGACTGGTGCTGACGGCATGCCACACCCCAAGGTGCCTCTCCTGTTGGTCCCTGCCTGTTTCCTGCCTCTCCTGACTTGGGTCATTGTGAAGAGGGCAAGGTGTTGATTCCACATTGCCCTTCCTTCTTCCTGCTTCGTCTGTCATCGTTGTGCTGGCCCCCGGGGCACTACATAAAAGAGTGACTGGGGAGACCGTAGAGCAAGCAAGCTGCTGCAGAAAAGTGCCACTGTTACTATGGTCAGGCTAATACCCGGGATTGCATGCTTGCTCTGTTGATGCAGACCATGGCCTGATGGGGTAGTGTTCTCGTGCAGCAGGCGAGCACTAAACCTGCAAGTTGAGCAGCCTTTGGGGTTTAAATGCTGCAGGCCATGCGGGTATTAACCCACCAGTGTAATTTGTATTTGTATTTGTATTTA
The DNA here is from genome assembly GCF_040938575.1 of Ambystoma mexicanum. Lineage (NCBI taxonomy): Eukaryota > Metazoa > Chordata > Amphibia > Caudata > Ambystomatidae > Ambystoma > Ambystoma mexicanum. Next base: position 171,720,692 of record NC_090929.1, read on the forward strand.
TTAAGTTTATATATCGCTTTACAATCCACCCCCGGGCGGCTATGCACAATGAAGCATTATGCTTCAGAGGTGCCATAGGAAGAAGGCGACTGAGAGGTACAGGTGTTGTCGCGGGCCCCATCCTCATAATAAGGTGGGGGTGGGATTTAACTCCCACCACATGTACAAAAGTCAGCAGTATAGAATATGATGTGATGCCATTGACGTTTATGTTAAATCTGCACTTTCACTGTAAAATGTAATTGGAAGATACTGGGGGCAGTTTGGGATTATAACCAGTGGTTCAATTAAGCTCTTGAGCCAGGAGTGTTACTACTTTAGGAAGTTGGGAATAAAAGTGAATTTTAGGGAGTGTAAAAGTAGCTCCAGTTCTTAACTGGAGTATTTTTAATTCAGTAAAAATGCATGTGTGAATTTAAATCGGATATTATTTTTGCAAGCCGTGCTTTTTTGTATTGAGCAATTCCTGAAAATTAATAGAAATATTTAGTTTTTCTAGGATGCCGTCATAAGATCTGGAGGAAAGACATTTGCAGAACACTCCAGCGGAATACTGCAATGAGCATCACGGGTCAGACGTGTTGCCTTCTGGTGCTCCCTATTTCATTTTCTTGGAAGTATTGGCCAGATTTTTTTTAGTTTTACAGTACAATTCGCCAGTTTTCTGCTTGGCTGCAGCCCTGGATGTGCACTTTGTGGGTATTTGTTAAGCTAAGTCAGTGCCTCAAAATAAGTATCACTCTGACTGATTAGTGTGGCCAAGCCATTAAAGATGGTCTCTGGGTACACATTGGTCTGCTAATGGCTATAGACGCAACTGCAGCAGTGGCATGTGCAGGCTGGCAATGGGTCGCTGTTTGCTGGGAAGCCCTTCGACACACAGTGTCTTCGTGACCGATGGCGAGTCTTTTCATCTCGCGTGGGAACGCTGCAGATGCGCGTGCAATGACTTAACCTTGCTAGTTGGCCTTCAGGTCCATGGCACCAGCAGTTTGTTCACTCAATGGTGGCTGGTAACCCTTTAAACCGGATGGTGCTTAAATCTTCTCCCCCAAAGGAGCAAGCAGAAGATTATTCTTCCACCCAAGAAAACTTTGGAGGGTAATGGGTCGAAGTGATGCCTGTTGCAGCACAATTTTCAGGAGAAAGTGGATAAAAACCATAGGACTAAGAGGAATTTCTGAAGGCATTTACACTTCAGATCTGCCACCATACACATGTTTCTCTACTCTTCATTCTTGAAGTTCCCATCAGTAAATCAGGTACCCCATACACACCCTGCCGGGTTCGAAATTGAGGGGAGCTGGGAGATTTGTATCTCCTGCTTGTAGCCTAGAAGTGCCTGGTTAGCTTGACACCAACAGCTACCAGGAGCTACTTTTGGCTCTTCCAGCCAACTGATGCCGAACAAACACACCTATGTGAATCTAACTATGTGCGTTTGGGGCAATCTATAAATACACATTAAGGCACATCTAAAAACATTTAAAGCATAGCGAGTAATAACTAATGAACAAAATGCTAAGTTTGTATCTTATGTGAAAGTTCAATTTGTGGTCCGCTATGTACTAGCTCCTTGTTCGCCAGTGGTAGCTCCTGATCACTGGTTAATGTAGGATGCCCAAGAACTGCCTTTAGCTCCTGCTTATCGAAACTTAATTGCAATACCTGCCCTGGATTTACAGTTCAGAATTATGCTCTACAAATCTTTGGAGTAGCGTCTGAATATAGTCTACCATACTACTGGTGAGCACACGTGAGCTGACCTGAGCCTGCAGAGCGCCACAGTCGGCCCGAAATATATCCCGAAAAATCCTGGACATCTGCATTTTTTCATGGCTGTAAGGAGGTCAGAGGCGATGGCGAGTTGGATCACCTCCTGGAAGCCAGCAGCAGAGGCCAGAGCCGAATTGGACGAACAACGCTGCGGGTCAGTCGCCGGGGTGGTGTTGGCCATCTTGTGCAGGGAGGCCTCTGCAAAGCTAAACGGAGCTCAGGCAGAGTGCGGTGAGGCACTCGGCAGCCTGGGGGTGCATAGAGATACAGGCTGCGGCGAAGGAGGAGATCCAGCGAGCAGCAACGGACAAAGAGGACGGCTCCCCGACTACATCGGAGTGCGAGCGGAGAAGCTGGTCAGCAAGGCTGGTGATGCCAGTTGCAGAGACTCATTGAGTGGGAAGCCCGTGCCGGGGAGCGGCAGGCAGGCCTTGGCATAAAGCAACCCAGTGTTACCCAGAGGAGCGCACTGCGGGCGTGTTGGGAGACAGGCAGCTAAGGCCTTCTCCATGACATCGCCTGAATTTTAACCCGCTTTATTGACGGCAGCAGGGAACGGAGGGGGACCTCGAAGAATACCCAGCACGCAAGACAACAAAGGCAGAGGCACATAAGCGCCAGCAGGGGAGGAAGGGGCCCTGTACAAAGATCAGCACGTGAGACTGCAGAGGTGGGGGCACCGCTAAGACCCAAGACCAGTGGGGGATTATCTCCGGAGCTCCCCTGATGGTGATAAAGGATGGCAGCCAGGTGAGGGTTTGCCACAAAGTCTGGCGCAAAATAGTTACAGCAGCAGTTGTGGAGCGTTCAAGGAAAGTCCCTGACCTGGAGGAGTGGGTAGACACTGGAATTTAGGGGCCTTCTGGAGTTACCTGTTGGTTTGCCTGCATTGGCGTCTGGGTGCCTACCCTCCCCTTGTCGTGGGGAGAGCTGTGTCCTCAGCTTGGTTTTTAATACAAGCTAAGAAAGTGGCAACATATGTGTCGTGGGATATTCTCCATGGTAAAAACACTCTGACTCACCTCTGCGTGCCCTGCACCTGAGAGGATATCTACCTATCTTGCTGGCGCCAAGTCTTCAAACCCGAAAATTGACAGAAAATGGGCTGTTCATACCTTTTTACATCTGTGCACCTCTCGTGCATTGCATCTCTGCCTTTTTAAAGAAATTCGATTTTGGGCTGTGTGTACCTTTTTATATCTTTGCACCTCTCTTCTTTGGATCTGTGCCTTTTAAAGAAATTTAATTTTGGGCTGTGTGTACCTTTAACATCTGTGTCGCTCTTATCTCTTGATATTCTACTATTCCTCCCTGGATTGCATGTATGCCTTTGTGACTCTTTCCACTAGGCCACCTGGTGAGTTTAGCTAGAACTGTGCTGTGCAGCCACTCTTCTTTCATTCCTCGACTAATCTGTGGCTTCTCTATGGCTCTCTCCAGCCCTCCTATTTTTTGTAACTGCTACACTATGACCTATCCCTCCTCTCTCGTGGAGTCCAGTAGAAAAAAGCACAAAAAAATCATCTTGAGTGCAAACCCTGGACTTCCCATCGCAGGACATACGTCAGCGCTTCCTCCAGAGAGGTTTTCACTGATATCCTCTTCTCTGTCCCTTCTCCTGTTCTATGGGACCCCAGCATCTCATCTCCACTCTCTCTCCTTCCACATCCTCCACCATTAACGGTGGCATTAAGTGGGAAGTCCTCTTGGCTGGCTTCTCATCCTCACATTGCCCCGTTAATGTCTATCACACAGGCACTATCCTGGTTCAGGACCCACAAACCAATCTCCTTTTCTTTGACGAGATCCTGCCTTCTCTCATTAACTTCCTTCCTTCACTTGCAACTCCCACTACTACTACTCTCTCTCTCTCTCTCCCTCCTCTGACTAGTGTACCACGCACCTATACACCACCTCAGAAAACCTTCAAAGGCAGAGACCTCATCCATCTGGAGAATCTTAAGCCCCGCTCAGCTAACAAACACTCCGCTGACATCTGCCTCCTTCTTGAAAACATTGACCTCGACATTCTCGCTCTTACCGATACATGGTTCAATGCCACTGCTTTTGACTCCCTCCTCCCTTATGGCTTCAAAATCATTGCCAAGCCTCGTCCTCACTGCACTGGGGGGGATGGTTGCCTTAATTTTCCCTGAGTAGGTTCCTGCTTCCATCTTACCCTCCCAGCTCTACTCTTCCTTTGAAAGCCTGGTTTGCAAGTTAGTTACCTCTCCCTCCTCCACCCTGACCATTGCCACCATTTACTGGCGTCCAGGCACCACCACCCTGTTCCTCTCTGAATGGGCTGATGTCTGTTCTTCCTTACTTTCATCCACCTCCAGTCTCCTCCTCTTGGGTGATTTCAACATCCAATTGGACTCCCCTGTCACAGCTTCCACTCTCTTCACGGACCTCTGTACCTCCTATTTCCCTCTCCATTCTCCCTTCACCCCACTCAGCTGGACACACTCTGGAGGCCCTCATACACTCTGACCTCTCCCCCCCACTAGTCACCCCACTTTTTTGGTCTGACCATTCTCTCCTCTCCTCCCACCTGGGTCCCCCTGGCCATCTGACCGCCCCCAAAAAGCCCTGCCAACCTCGTTCACTAACATCCACACGATGAAATGACTGTCAGCTGCTGCCTTCGTTTCCACTGTCATTCCACCCACTACCCTACCTCTGTTACTACCTCTGACTCTGCTCTGAGCAACTTTACCTCTCCATCACCAATACTCTTGACATTCATGCCCCAGTCATGAGGAGCCACCTGAAACCGGCCTCTAAACGTAACACCTGGTACGACTCCGAACTTGCGGCCCTGAAACAAAAGTGCAGGGTAGCGGAACGAAAGTGGCAAACTTCTAGCTCAACTTCTGACATACCTGCCTGCCGCCTGCTCCAAAGGCAATACTAACTCTCCATCCGTGCCAGGAAAAGAGCCCACATTCAGGCACGGGTTTCAGGTGCATCCAAAAACACAGTTGAACTTTTTTAAGATCTGCAGGGAACTAGCCAGCCCTTTCTCAGTCTCCTCCTCCCCATCTCCTTCCCAGGCCCTCTGCAACGCACTAGCCACACACTTCACCACCAAAACCCATGACATCCTGAACGCCTTTGCTACCCACCCTCCCAAACCATACCACACACCCCTTGGCCCCTCACCCTCCTCCTTCCACCTTCTCCTCTATCTCCCCTGTTACACCTGAAGAAGTTATCAGAGTTGTCCGCTCCATAAAGGTGCTCTTCTAAACAGGTTTTTCCCTTGCTCATCCAGGACCACCAAGGATAACATTGGCCCTCTTGCCCCTGCTCTCACTGATTTCTGCAATCACTCTTGACACTGGATCGTTCCCCTCCTCCCTTAAGCACTCCCTTGTGCGCCCGCTCCTGAAAAAACCTTCTGCAAACCCTACATGCCCTGCCAACTACCACCCTATTTCCATCACCCCCTTCCTGGGGAAGCTGCTCAAGAAGCTAGCATTGCCCTAACTCAACTCACACACCAAACTTTAACATCTACCTTGCTCTGCTTGCACTCCTCATCTCCTCCTTCTCTTCCAACTTCCAGTGGTACGCAGGCAACACACAGCTATTTTTCAAACTCCCTGCTGAGCCTCTTGCACCCTCCATCATCCCTGATGCCTATCTGCCCTCCAGTACTGGTGCACCTCCAATGATCTCTGCATCAACGCCTGTTGAGATCCTTCCCATCGGGACCCCTGCTTCCTCCTCCTTCCCCTCACTCTGGCCTTTCTCTTTGGGCTCTCTGCCTGCTGCTTCTTCTGAAGCCAGAAACCTTGTATTCATCTTCGACTCCTCTCTCTCCCTCCTCCCTCACACTCGGGACATTGCCAAGTCCCAATTTCAGCTCTTCCTTCTCAAAGAAATTCTCCCTTTTCTCACTTTCCCCCAGAGGCTCAATGTTACCCGAGCCATGGTTCTCTCTAGGCTTGTCTATTGCAATAGCCTCCTCCTGAATCTACCTTCTTCCATTCTGCAACCCCACCAGCTAATCCAGAATAGGGCAGCAAGATTTATATGTGGCCTTAAATCCAGGGACTGCATCTCTCCTGCCCTAAAAAGTCTTCATTGGCTCCCAGTTGATGCACAGATTAAATTCAAATCCCTCTGCATCATCCAGAAGGCTGTTTGTGGCCGGGGACCAAACTATCTTCAACTTTATTTTACTAAATACTCTTTCTAGAACACTATGTTCCTCTGGCACCAACTGTTTGTAAAGTGTTTTGCTAAACAGAGGGTAGGTGGTTGATCACTTTCCTCAGCTGGCTCCCTCCTATGGAACAGCCCCCCCCCCCTACCTCTGCACCTTGAGCTGGACCTTCTTAAATTCTGGAAGCTCCTCAAGACTTTCCTCTTTATCTCCTCCTTCCCTTCTTCTATAATCTGCTAATCCCATAGTTGCTGTGATTGGTCTTCGGGGCCCTTATGCATCCTCGGGCCCCTGACCTCCCACACCCAATCCACCCAGCTCCTGTCCCCCCTCAGGACACCCACCGTCCTGGAGCTTCGCACTTTCTCCTAACGTTGCACCTGGCCATGTAGCACTCAACAATTCAAGCACTTCATCTGTGGCTCACCTATGAGACCGGACTCCCGAGCACTTGCGCTCTCTGCCCTCTATCTTGCTGCACTTGCACGTTCTGACTATTCACAAGGTATAGTAGGTTTGTCCTTCCTCCCTCTCCCTCCTCTGATATTATTAAATATTGTGTTTTGTAATGTATTTCACTCCCTTGTTCCCTCCCCTCACCCTGTGGGCACTTTGAAACGGTATTTTACTTGCTGTATAAGCGCCTAACAAGCCAAACATAAATAAATAAAATAACACACTGCAAAAGTCCAATCATTGACGGCGCGCGAGTAGAAAATGAGTCTGTGTAAAATATTCTGCAAGGACATACGATGTACACCATTTTTTGTAAACTATTGTGCCAAACAATAGGGTGTGCATTATTGTTTCTGTGCTACTTAAGAAAATGCAGTCTGAAGTGGCAGAAAATAAAATGCAACCTGAATAGTTTTTTTGTGGCACAGTGCGGCCCCTGCATACCAGGTTACTCCTAACCTTGGCTTTGTTCCTCAAATAGCACTTTGTTCTCGTGATAATATCAGGGCATTGCTGAAAGATTTGAAGGGGCTTCTAATTCAATGGTCCTCGTTGCGCAAATCTGCCATGGTTGCTTCTTAGATTGGCCGTCATCGTCACACAAATGCCAAACTCCAGCAGCGTTTTCCAGCCTGTCAGTTTACACATCTACATTCCGATTGCCAAGTTAGGCTTAAAATATCCAAGTTATTCGTATATCAGTATGCCACTTTCTACATTTCCCGCAGGAAACCGTCGCTCTAGTTTGAGCAGCACCATGCTGATGCACCCCATTTCATGAAAGCGTGTCGGTTGCCCAAAAAATATGGCATGCCAGCTTTGCGTTTCCCTTTGAAAACTACAATGCAACTTTCAACAGTGTCAGGCCAGTTTTGCACCACTTCAGCACATTGCCATGATAGTTCCTACATGGCCCAAGAGAATGCCCCTGCCAGCTCCCCAATGCCCACAGAAAACTACTATACCCTTTTAATCCGTGCCATGACACGCTTCGCTGGTTATGCAGATTGTAATGCTATTTTCCACTTGGTCCCACAAAAGCCCATGCCACTTTAGCAATTTCAAGAGTAGTGTTGCCCCAGTTAAGCACATTGTCATGCCAGTGTCTATAATACTACGGTGAGTTCCCAGTCCACCCCCCGAATCTGCTTCCGTCCTGAGGACATGCTGGATGCTGGTCGATGCGAAGAAAAGGGAAGAAATGTCAACAATATCACAATGAATTCTTGATTCTGCTTCCTCAATCTGTCCCTCAGCAGAAAGTTTCACTGGAATCTCCTCAGATAATCTCTCTGAAAGTTAGACAGCTCCACCTGCAACATGATGCCATGGAGAAGCGTCCCCATCTGTGCGACATTAGCTGGATCTCTGATGAAGGTGAGGACGTCAATCTCGATAGGTCTCCCCACCATCTCTGGAAAGTCAGTTACTAGGCTAAAGAGGACGTTATGTGCCAGTCGGCTGTCTTCGGGTGACAGGTACATTTGCCCTGCCTTGCTTGGCTCAGGATTACAGGCTCTTCCCTTGACGTGAACAATGCTTGCACTTTCCGGACACGTGGATTGCGACCATGTAGCTCAGTTTGTTCCACAGCTGGCTCAAATTTTCAGTGTTTGCCGGATCTCAAATAAAGGTCAGAGTGTAAGTTGTTCTCCCGACAATAAATGGGCACTCTTCAATTATGCAAAAGAAAAGTGTATTGATGAGTTCATCTAGAATCGCCTGTGGTAGAAGCATTTGTGTCCTTATCACTGTTGAAGTGGGAGAATGGAACAAAAGGCTCCCACCAATCCCCTCACACCGCTGGCCGAGAGGATCGTGGCCCAGACACCCGCCACGAGAGGAGTTTGCCTATCTACCAGACGACCAAATACCCTGGTACAGGAACATACGGATGTGCCCACCAGCCTGCCCACCAGCCTGCCCTGCCCATGCCGACACCTGCGGCATGGATGAACTCGACTGAACCATTCAACAGTAAATGAACACATCGTTAGAGATGCCATGACGACCTAGCCAACGGTCAGCACACCCGTGCAAACATGCATACTGGACACTCCCACACCAATCCACACGAAGAACATATTCAGTGCTATGACGTAGGTGACGGACACACCCACTGACGCGCATCTTTATTATTTTTCACATAGGTTTTTCAAAATGCAGAAACGCAAGACGCACAAAGAACTCATCTAAAATGCTGCTGACGCTTCTCCTACCCCATGCATTCCAATGAGAAATATAACAAAGACATGATACTGGGGATAAAGCAATATGACACCATAACCTAAAGCGCGTGCATCAAACATCCCCACCTATGACCAGGCCAAGTAGGCCGCAAGCAAGAGCCTCCATGAACATTGAACGAACAAGAGTACAATTGCTGACCCTGCAGAATGAGCCCGGCGAGAACAGACAGTCAAGGGCACAATGTTGCAAACTCGCATGCCACAAGCCGAAGCCAAGGTCACACCTGCAAACTAAACCAGACACACAGTGGAAAATGCAATATTAAATGTGCAGAATTCTGCCTCAACCACGGTCTCTCCTCATGTGACCAAGCCGAACCTGACAGGGTGCCAGGCCCAGGAGGAAGGAGGCGCCTGGATCCCACGTTTTGAGACGCAGGCAGCAACAATTAAGCGACTCAATGGACATCTGCGGCGGTGGGAGTAGTCTGCCCTCCAGCATATGAACAAATCCTCGCATTGTCTGCACATACCCATAGTTATACATTGTTGCAAATGACAGGTGCACCGCGAGTTGGGAACAGCGATGGTCCCAGACTGGGGGGCTCCCGAGTGGACCAATCAGAACATGGGGCTCTTATCACTGACGCCATTAACATTAGCCAATCCTCAGGGGTCTTCATGTAACACTTTTCATGTATCTAATTGAAGGGACAACCCCAGTATACCACCTGTCTGACCCTCAACCACTAACAGCGTTCTCTATACGTATGCTATACTAACCCTACCACTCGAGGAACCAATCCAGAGAGGCGTTAGGTTTTTTGCTAACTTTCCCAGGTGACGCAAGTAGCGCGTCATACTGAGGTAAAAAGGGCCTGCGAGCCCCACAAATGAAGAGAGAGTGTCAGGACGGACGCGTACGATCCTTGACCCATCCCTGTCGTTTTGTTTAATAAACAGCAGAATCACCTTGCTTCTTGCGTGTGCCTCATACTCATTTTTGGGATACACGGGAGGAGTTGGGGCTTCCCTGCCCGGAGGTCCGCGGACGGCCCAGCCGACCCTGGGAGAATTTCCCCCCGACAAGTTGGAGGCACTGCTGAGATCTGTTTAAGATCTGCTTTATTTTATTTTTCAGAGTGCTCCCGTTGCGAGGAGGCCCGGCGGCGCGGCCCCCTCTGCCGCTGCCCCCTTTTGAGGACTACAGGACCATCGCGGACCTGCGAGAAGACCGGACAGCGCAATCCGGATATTGGCCTTCGGGAGCCGGTTGAGAAGTATCCCGGCCGCAGTTGGCGAGTGTCCAGACGTGGTCCAGACGAGGGGAGGTGGCGAGCCGCTTGGAGGGGTGCACGCAGTCGAGCGGCCCCGCATCAAGAGAACTTGGTGAGTATGCCACGCCCAACAAGCAATGTGAAATTGTGAGGTAGGGGGGAGGAATAGAATACGGGAGGCGGGAGGTGTTACACAGGTGCGCGGCGAAGGTTTGATAAATTAGTGTTGACGGTGAAGTGAATGGTAGCTGGATAAGTGCGAGAGCAGTCCGCTACGTTACGGAAGAGGAGGGGGCGGAGCACGAAAACATCACGTGCGGCCGCTCGTAGACACTGATTGGCCTAGGTCGTGACCACGTGTAAGGGTGTGTGTGTGTGTGTGCGGTTTCCTACGATTTGGTGATTATTGATCAATGAGTAGATGAGGATCCCTATTGATCGAGCAGGAAACTCGATAGATAGATGACGTTTCCCTGTAGGCGGTAGCTAGCTGGTTGCCTAATACGGAAGATAATTGGCTGGTTAAGCCCTCCTGTCGAGGGGCGTATCACACGCGAGGCGACGCAGCGTGCGCAGTCCGATTATATTGTTGATTACCTTGTTCCAGGCGTGACAGGAAGACAGCTGTGGGGTTAACGGGGGTAGATTACAAGCGTATTTTGAACTTTTAAAAACATGTGAAGAACTTAGCAGTAGTTTTGGAGGAGATCGGTGACGTCACCAGTAGGGCTTTCATAGGATATCTCGAACACAAGGCATTTTTTCTTTCAGAGAGTGGTGGGGAAGAGAATTATGGTAAGGGAGTGGAGACGGAGATAAACGGTAACGAGCAGATCGGGGGAGGGTGAAAAGGGGGACGTGGCTGCGCATGGAGAACGCCGGCCACGGCAAGTGAAGAAAGAGGAGGAGGGGTAAAAGAAAGTGGGACGGCTGTATAAGAACGTCACACGGGGCACGCAGCCGCAGGGGGCTACGTGCGCCTCGGCCGCAGGGGGCCGTAAAGGTGTTCGGTAAAGGAAGAAAAGAGTATACAAATGCAAATGCTATATTTTACTATTTTTCCTTGGCGGACAATCGCAAGTCCCCAAAATTACGGGGCCAGGTAAAGATCTAAGATTGTATAGCGTACACTGTTAGCAAGATAACCGCTACCAGATAGGGGTAGGATAAGAAGTGAAGTGCTACTATGTCATACGGGACAGGATCAGGAGGGTGGGGGAACACCCTCACTACCCCGCTACAGCACATATGTAAAACACTGTCACCCCATAGGGAGAAACTGATCAAATACAGCATAGAATGGACACAGGGGACGGACAACAAAATGACGACACCATGGCCGCCTAATGGCAGTTTCGATCCATATACCCAACATTCACTATTAACCCATCTGCATAACACATACAAGGGGAAGAAGTTGACACACCACGTGGAGGTGTTTAACTTATGGAGGATGTTCCAAGGGTCCCGACCAGGACCAAACGGAATGTTCATTATGGGGGAAACAACGGAAGAGAAGAAGATTAAGGAGGAAGGAAAGAATGGGGAAAAAGAGAGTGAAGGCACACAGAACACGGGGAACGGACAAGAGGGAGGAGAAAAGAGTAACAACCTAAACGAAAAGGAAATAAAAAAGGAACAGAGCGACGATATGCCCCTAGCGAAGGTAGTGATAAAGGAGGAAGGGGGGTTATATCCTTTAACAGAACTACGAGAAATAGTACAATTAAGGGCGGCTGAGGGGTACTCGAACCCGGCATACAGCCCGCCACCATATACAGCTACAGGTGGCCACACGGGAGGGGAGCAGACTAGTACGACGGGATCAGCTCGTACGAAGATGCCCGCAGGGGAGGGGAGGACTGGCGAAGAGCAGGTCGCGGAAATAGGACATGAGTGGGTAGCTGCGCAGGTACTATTAAAATTACGAGGTTCATTAACAGGGGAAGAGAAGGAGGCAGTAAGGAAAATGGACGAGGATAATACCAGGAAGAGTGAAATGAAAGGGGAAGAGTGAAAAGAAAGGGGGAAGAGCTGTTACGACAAAAGGAAGAGATTTTGGAGGAACGATTAGCAGAATTAAGGGATGAGCAGAATGCACTGATCAAGCAGCTCGAGAGAGAGAGGAAAGAGAGAGAGCACGGGAAAGGAAAGAAAGCAAGAATGAGTTGGAAAAAATGAGGGAACGAACTGAGGAACAAAGGAGAGAAGCCGAAAGGGTAAAAGCAGTAGCAGAAAGGGTATCCAGAGCAGCACTGCGTGACAAGAAAAGAGTGGAAGAAGAGAAAGAAAAAGAAATGGAAATATGGAAGAGGAGACTACTATCAGAAACGACAAAGAAATACAAAGAAGGGAGGATGATAGAGAGTATATTAGAGCGGGAAAGAGCGAGATGGGAAAGGAAGACAGAAGAAGAAAGGATATTGGAACAAATGAGTGGTGAAGTAATGGAGGAATTGGAAAAGAAAAGAGAGGAAATTGGTAGAGAAATAGCGGAGAAAAATGAAGAGGAAAGAGAAGATAGGAGAGGGGAGAGTGAAGTAAGGAGGTATGTACACAGAGACACAGAAGTAGCAACAACATCAGCACAAAGGGGAGCAATTGGTAAAGAAGAAACGGGAGGAACGGATCTAATAGACTTAAAAACAGTAACGATTAGGGGGAAAAAGACAGCTTGGGGGTTGCCATTCCTGGATGACTTTTGTAGTGAGGAAGAAGAAGGAATGGAGAAGGAAGGAAGAAATAGTGAAAGGGAAAGCCTAGACAAATTGTATATCACCAGGACGAATAGAGAATCACCATGGACCTGCAGGAGAATGGAAGAACTGGAGGGAAGTGAGGGGGAAGAGCAAGGAATGGCGGGAAGGCAGACACGTGCAGCTACACCCTCATCAGCCCTTCCAACGTGCTCCACCACCCCACACTCATCCCGTGCAACATGCCCACCTAAACTCGCACCCTTCCCCCACGAACTGACACCCTATGCAGGCAGGCTTAGAGACCTCCTTGGACGCAGGCAGGGAGAACGAATACACACGCCCACATTAAATAAAGGAAATGATAAAATAAGGGGAAGAGATGGAGGAGAAACAGTTACGAGCAGGGGAAATATGGACCCAATTGACGATGTAGAAGACACGGAAGAAGAGGAGGGGTGCACGGACTCGATTTTGTGGAACCCAGGGGGTCAAACAGGACACAACTTAATGCCACTTCTGGAGAGGGGAGGGGTTAGACCACAATACGTCCCTTGGAAGCATGCAGACAAGGAAAATATAAAGTGCAGGCTCCCATCATTAAGTGGAGGTGCGGGAAAATGGATATATGAAATGGAAAAACACACCGCAGGACAGAAACTGGCAGTGGGGGATGTAAAGGGCCTTCTAATATCAATATTGGGGGATGCAGCAGATGACATCTGGAAGAGAGCAGGCTTCCCCGGGGTCACAATAACAAACACATCACACGATGGGGCACCATTCGCAAACTGCAGACATGCATTATGACAAGCGCTGACGGTACAGTACCCAGACACATCAGACATAGGAGCTATTACCTCACGCAAGATGCGTGGGAACCAAGATCCTGTTGATTATATCCAGGAAATTCAAGAGAAGTGGCGTATGGAAACTAGAGAACAATGGGACCAAACACCAGCAATATTCTATCATATACTAATACAAGGGCTCCCAGAAGCAGTTCAGAAACAACTGAAGAAGGTAGTGGGGATGGAAGCAAAAGCATGGCCAGAAATACAACTGACGATAGTACATCATTGTAGGACATGGCAAGAGAAGATGAAACAAAAGGAAGAGGATAGAAAAGCAGAAGAGGCTAAATTGGTACAGAAAAAACTTACTAAATACACGATGGAAGGTGCACTAATAACTACACCTGCAACGATGACTCAAAACCCCACACAAGTAGTGGCTGCACAAGATCCCTCCCAAATACAATCATCACAGATTGTAGCACAACAGCTGCCACCACCCCAACCATACACGACTAACATGGGAGGAGGATACTCGACGCAAGGAGCTGGATATTATAATTATAACAGGGGAAGGGGAGGAATGATGAGGGGGAGGGGATACGGCTATAACACACAACAGCAAGGGGGAGGATTCAGAAATTTCTACCCCACCGGGCAACCAGTATACCAGGACAATTCAGGGAGCTTTCCATGGCAGAACAGGGAACCACCGGTATGTTGGATTTGTGGATTACTAGGGCACATGTCACGCACATGTAGAATGAGACCAGGCACACCATCATGGGGAGAACAGGGACAACAAGGGCCTACAAGGGAACAGCAGGCCATCCAACAACAGCAGGCACTGCAACCGGGAAATGTGCAGCAACAACTAGTAACACAACAACAGCCACAGACATATTCACTGCCACAACAACAGGTAGCGATAACACAACAACCCCAAGTGCAGCAAGTACAGCAACCTGCCCAAATTCAAGACCATAACATAACCTCTACCAATACACAACTACAGCAAACACAACTGGGAAGGGTGACGGTCCTGGGACACAACCCTTACACAGGAAGTGGTCAATCATTATATCCACAATAGGACAGCCCACAGACGGCCTTGGTGTGTCCCATCCTGTCGGTAACACCTAATAGTGCGGAGGAACCACGCATAGAGGTAACGATAGGTGACAAAAAATTATCATTCCTTGTTGACACCGGGGCGACCCGGTCTTGCATAAGGGAAGGTAAATTTAAGATGTAAGGGGAAGCCATGAACACCCAAGGATTCTCTGGGGCTAGGGGGTTGGTTCCCTTTACTGATAACATTGCCTTATCAATAGGGGACTATGACATGTCCGTCCCGCTTTTATATTGTAGGGCCTCACCAGTAAACATACTTGGGAGAGACATAATGAGCAGGTTGAATATGATGATCTCCTTTACGGAGGACGGCATAATTTGCTCCACTCCAGGAATAAACATGTTCACTGCACGACAAATTATGCAAGCATACTGTGGACAGACAGTGATTAGGGCTGAGCCAGTAGATGGTGAACTGTTCCAGTACGGAACAGACATGGCATTTGCATGGATGCCAGGAATAGAAGGAAAGATCTGGAGGAGGCCAACAGCCTATTTTTTTAGACCAGAAACACCAGCCAATGAACCAGAAGGAAAGGTGATTTCAGTGAGCATGGAGAGCATTATAGCAACTGCTGATTATATCGCAGTACATGCCCAAGACAGAGAAGGAAGAGCATGGAGGGCAGTGATAGCCCTAGCTGAGGGATGCAGGCTCACCCAGGTGTCAGACGAGGAGCTCTTCTCAGAAGAAAAGGAAGAAGGTGAAATGGTATTTATGATGAGTGTAGAAATATGGCTAAGAGTGACATACAAACAAGTGGCACAGAAAATTGCAATGGCACTTGAAGCACCCACATCCACCCCAGTTCCCTTCTTTGAGGAGGATATGGCAAAAGTACCAACATCATTATGGACTACTAGTCCCTATGACGTGGGGTGTATAAAGAGTATAGGGGGAGTGAGAATAAAATTGAAAAAAGGTGCAATACTCCCTAGAGTGAAGCAATACCCACTATCAAAAGAGGCAGATGAGGGCATATATGAAACAATAACGGCCCTTATAAATAATGGCATATTGGTACCATCAGAACCACCATGTAACACAGCTGTATACCCAGTGCACAAAGCTAAAGGAGGGTCTTGTCGTTTCATCCAGGACCTCAGGCCCTTGAACAACATAGTGGAAGCAGAATACCCCATAGCAGCAAACCCGGCCACAATATTGTGTGGCATTCCAGCAGAGGCATCACGATTTACAGTGATTGACCTCAAAAATGCCTTTTTCTCAATACCCCTGCATCCAGACTCACAAGATCTAACAAGCTTCACGTACAGAAACAAGAATAGAAACACACCAGATTGCCACAAGGGTACTGCGAGTCACCCTCAATTTTCAACAGAGTAATACAGATGGACTTGGGAAACATTGAAGTGGAAAGCACAGTGTTGCAGTATGTTGATGACATAAAGTAAACGTTCTTGATCACTGTCTGTTAGAGTCTTGTTTCTCAACAATGCTTAAATGTGGCTTGGTTTACAAGTTTGTGTCAACAAACGTGTTGTGCTTTACATACGCAATTCTCTTCTTCACCCTCCAACTATGATGCACAGAGTGTCCGTCTTATGTCCTTATCCCCTTTTGCTCAGAGGAATTGTTCAATTTAAACCACAATTTGCACAAGAGTTCTCTCCTTTTTTTTCTCTGCTGCTCACGCGTCCTTCTTCCTCATCATGGATCTCATCTGCATGTGCTGAGGTTCTTCCCCGTTGTCTGTAGTTTCTTCGCAGTGGGGTGCAGCTAGAGGACTTTCTCCGATATAGGGCTTAATGTCATTGAGAAAATCCATGCTCTCCTGCCCTGCAGTTTCACAGCTGACGGAGTGCAGTCCTCCACGATGAAAGGACCATTGAATCTCGGCTTGTCCCACTTTTTCCTCGTATTGGTTCTTCACCAACAGCATCCCCAGGGAAAATTAGTGGAACACGTAGACCTTGAGCTGGGTCTGTTGAAGCATCTCCTGCTGCGTTTTGTGCTGTGCTGCACCCTCTTCGTCGTCGCTGCAGTTGGTCTGAAATTACAGTAAGACTGGATGTCATGCAGTTCAGATATTTTTTCAATTTGGAACCCAGGACCTCTCGAGTAGGCTGGGCATCACATTTAGCTCTATCTTTAGGGGAGTATTAATTCTCCTTCCTGTGACTATCTTGTGCGGCGTAAGATGATGGTCAGAGTCTGGTTGGTTCCGAAGAGGATACAATGCCAGTGGAAGGCAGTGCAACAATCCCCTCTTTAGAGTAAGCTTCAACTTGGCTATCCTTTCCTTTAACAAGCCGTTGAGCCTCTCACAAATACCATTACCTTCTGGATGATACGCCGACTTGTGCTTTATACCAATCAGCCTAGCCAATAAGGCTGCATGCTGCACTGGCGTGCCGTCTGCTCGGAGGTAGCCCCTCCTTTTCCAGCGTGCTAAACCCACGTGCACTGTGGATGTCACATAGGCGGAGTCACTATACACCGTAACTTCCTGGTCTGCATGATTCTCAATGGTGAGCATCAGCGCCAATAATTCTGCAGCCTGTGCTGAATAGTGAGATGGTATTCGTGCACTAACGAGTACTCGAAACTCTCCGTTTGCCATGTGTTTTATTACGGCTACACCCGTATATCTGTGTCCGTCTTCTTGGTTGATTCTCGAAGTGCCGTCAATAAAAACAATCTCCCCTCCCACCAGGGTATTTTCCTTCACCCTGGGGATTTCATCATAGAATTCTTCATAGTTTGCACAGTCATGTATCGGCTCTCCTTCAGTGACTGGCTCTGCTATGAATGTAGGTGGGTTCACCGTTTTACGTCAAACTATTTTGATCGATGGATAAGTTATGATCACTTCATATGCAGAAGCTCTCTGAGACATCAACGTGCCTTTAGGTTTCTCTAAAATGGCAAATAGTGAATGTTCGACGTATAACGTTGTTGCCTTTTCTATGGTGACTGCTGCGGCAGCTAAACTTTGTTTGCATGGGAAGTGGCCTCTCATCACTGGGTCCAGGTTCCCACTGTAATATGCCAGAGGCTTGTACCCCAACAAGGTTCTTTGAGCTAGCACTACTATCATAACGCTGCCATCTGTGTGCGAGAACAGGTAGAATTCCTCTGCATAATTAAGAATCCCGGGAACTGGAGCCATATAAATTGCTCTCATAAGTTCTGCAAACCCCTTTTCTATTGCCTCAGACTATTCAATCTTTTCCTTTGTCACCTGGGCTTTCTTTAGAGCATGAAGCAAAGGCTTGGTATATGAGCTGTAATGGAAGACCCATGCTCTAACATAATTGCACAGGCCTAAAAAGCTCAGCATTTGCTTTATCGTGAGTGGCTTAGCCGTGTTCATGATGGCGTCAGCCCTCTCTGGGGTCACCTTTTTACCTTCTTGTGAAATTAGCTGGCATATGTACAGCACCTTCTTTTGGCAATATTGTAGCTTTTCCTTGTCAACCTTATAGCCCTTCTCAGCCAGTATAGTCAGTAACTGAACAAAATCGCGCCTGCATTGCTCCTCGGTGATGCTGCAGATTAAGATGTCGTCCACATACTGCAAGACAATGCTTTCTAATGCAATATTGCTTAGGTCCATCTGTAGGAATCTGTTGAAAATGGACGGGGACTCACACTACCCCTGTGGCAACCGCGTGTTTATCAGACGCATTTGTCTGAATGTGAATGACGTCAGATCTTGAGAGTCATGGGGCCTCATTACGACCCAGGCGTTTAAGGGTTAACGCCGTCGTTAACCCTTAACGCCTGATTCTGATTTTAACGGCTGCTTTTAGCAGCCGTTAAAATCCATGGCGCTAACCTGCCATGATGCTAATTACGCCACCGTAATTTACGGTGGCGTAATTAGCGCCTTCCCCACTCCCATTATGCCCTATGGGGCAAAAATGGGAATGGGGAAGGGAAAATGGGAAATGGGGATTTACCGCCCCACTCACCTTGGAATGGGGCGGTAAATCCGCCATCCACCATGGTGTAAACATAGTTTACACCATGGTGGTAATGATGGCACAATTAGCGCCTGGGTCGTAATGACCCCCATGGTGCAACAGGATTGAGAAAAAGGCATTTTTCAAGTCAATCACCGTGAAATATTTTGCCTCGATGGGTATGTTACATAAAATTGTAGAGGGATTAGAAACTAGAAGGAACTCAGCTTCAACAATATCGTTTAATGCTCTTAAATCTTGGATTAAACGCCAAGACCCTCCCTTTGATTTCTTGACGAGATAAATCACTGTGTTACAGGGTGACTCTGACATCACTAAGATGCCCTAGTCCATCATGGCGGAAATTGTCTTTGCGATCCCTTCATCCGCCTCTCTGGACATGCGATATTGTCGTGCTCTCTGTAAAATTGCTCCTTGCTTCAATTTAATTTTCACTTCTCCCACCCCCTTCAGGAGGCTTACGTCATAAGGTCCCGTAGTCCATACTGAGGCAGGCACCTGGGCCATGTCGTCATCAAAGTATTCTGGACGCATCAGAGCCAACATCATTCTCTGAGACACTTCTCTTTTGATCATTTCTGCCCAAAATATGACTCACTTCCACCCTCATCTCTTCTAAGTCTGGTTGCTCTTCGAACAGATCATCATCAGTGACACCAGTCACTCGATACCCTTCTTCAATGGTGATAATCGCGCACCATTGTCTTCCTTCATCATCGTAGCCTTCGACCAGTGCTACTTTTCCTCATACTGCTGCAGCATGTATCATCAAGGGAAATACGTGTCCATCCTCTTCATGCATTGGTATTCTTGATCTGAATAAAAATTCATCTGGGGCTCTCATGGTCCTATCTGTGAAGCCTGGCAATCCTGCTATGAGCACACACATGCCATATACAAAAACCTCTGGCTCCAGTGGTACAGCTCTCATGGCTATGTGTCCTGAATAGGCTCTGATCATATCACACACGTTTGAATAATGCATTCCTGGGGTGGAGCATACTATGCCCTCCTCCGTGAACAAGATTGTTATGTTCAGTTTTGTCATTAAGTCTCAACCCAAAACGTTTACTGGGGTCTGCCGTGAATATAACAAAGGTACATTCGTTTCGCACTCTCCTACGGAGACTGGGAGTACATCTGTAAAGGGAACTCGACAGTGGGCTCCTGTAAAACTATGAGTATCTATGGCCTCGCCGGACAAGGAAAACTTGCCTTCACGTATGCACGAGCATGTTGCACCCGTGTCAACTAAGAAGGAATATTCTTTACCCCCTATGACGACATTCACCCTAGGTTCCCTATTAGGGTCTGATGTCACTGATATGATAGAGCACATCAGGGTTCCCAGTGAGCTGTCCTAGTTCATGTATAAGTTCGGTCCACTGTACAGTTGTGGATTCTCTCCATTCCCAGGGTTGCCTCCCCTTCTGTCGTGTGTGCCCTGAAGCGTTTGTGGTTGGCCTGTTGGGATTGCCCTTGTGGCAAATTTCCCATGTTCGGAAGTTGAACCCCTTGTTGTGCACCTTGCTGCACGCCTGGTGCATGCTGCTGCACCGTGTGATTCTGTGCACCGCCCTGTGTGACTGCAGGGTGGCTCGCTGTGCCTGCTCCCATTCCTTGGTTATTCTGCCACACGTCTTGACTTCTGCACGTGCACTCCAAATGCCCAGTCATTATACACAGCCAACATACTGGAGGTGGTCGGGTTATTTGTCCATTTGACATACCTGGGTTACCCATTTGCACATTTTGAAAGCCTCCTTGATTACCTTGGAAACCTCCTTGATTACTCTGCCATCCTCTTCCTCTAAATCCTCTTCCTCTTGTATACAATCCTACGTTACCCTGGCTGTTCTACTGTGGGTTGGCCTCCTGTTGTATGTTCTGTTCAGATGTGTTAGTTAGCATGGCTCCTTCAAGAGCATACTTTGCTAATTTCTTTTGCACCAGCTTCGCTTCCTCACCCTTTCGAGTTGCCTCCTTTTTCTGGTTCTTTTCTTGCAACAATCTACAGTAATGTGTGATAGTCAACTGTATTTCTGCCCAAGATTTAGCCTCAACCACTACCAATTTCTTGAGCTGTTCTGCACTGGTTCAGGCAGCCCTTGGCACAATATGTGGTAGAACACCGGTATAGATTTCGTCCAAGATTTGTGCGTTTTGAGCACCCACGCATCTTGGAAATTCTGGATATAAATCAATGGATCTTCAGGCTCCTTCATTTTGAGAGTCATTATAGCTCCCATATCGGAAGTGTCCGAGTACAGCACTCGTAGTGCTTTCCATAATGCTGCTCTGCAATTATTAAATGGCGCTCCCTCGTGTGCAGTGTCAATCACTGTTACACCAGGGTACCCTGTCCGTGTCCACACATAGTCTGCTCTCTCACCAAGTATGGCGATCAGGAGAACTTTAATGTCCCCTATTGCGAGCGCGACTCCCCCTGTCATTTTTTCTAACTCATGTATCCACTTCCCGGCTCCCGATGTCAGCATTGGGAGCTTATTTTTCAGGTTTTGTCAGTCCATGTGTGGCCATGGGATATATTGCAGTCTTGCTCCCCCCTTTTCTAGTAGCGGAAATTGGAATGCGCAGCCTTCTTTCTCTTCTCTCATAGCTCTTCTGTCTATCGCAGGGGTGATATTCTCACCTCGCCGTCTACCTGGCAATGTCCTTAGTCTGTCTATATAGGGTGGTGACGACACCCCCCTCTGACCCTGTGGTGTTCTTTCATGCCGGTCAGACTCTGATGTCCTTGGTGCGGACTCGCTAGCGTCTGACCATCGTACCCCTCTGTCCCTTGGGAGTCACTTTTCGCGCCGTCTCCCTTCTTTATTTGTCTCGCACTCCATCTCCTCTTCGGAGTCGGGCATTGATTGTTCCCAATTCACGCAACTCCTAGTGTTATCATCGTTTTTACTGATTTCCAATCTGTCCAGGGGCAGTCTCCTGCTCCTAATACTTACATCCTCAGTGTCATATAGCTGAGTGCTTTTCAAGCGCTCATCTTCCCGCTCTTCTTGGGATGTTTGTTCTAACCCCATTTCATTTTATCGATCGTTTCCCCGATGCTTCTGGTGTCAAAGTCATCTTCATTATTTGCCCTAGTCGTGCCCGCCACTGGTTCGTACGCAGGAAAGAATTCTTCAATGTCTTCCCATTCTACAACAGAATCGGGTTTTTTAACTTCCCTCTCCGAATATTCGAGATCACGTGCCCTCTGCCTACGCTTACGTTCAATATCATCAGATTCTTTGCGCTTCCTCGCCTCTTCTCTGAACTTATCTTCTTCCCTTCTCCTTTCATGTCTACGTTCATTTTCCCTTTGAACTTCCTCATCCCTTCGTCTTCTTATCCCATTGTCACGTACCCTTTGCTCTTCTTCTAAACTTTGCTGTTTCTGTCTGTCTAAGGCATAGACTGCTCTCTGTTTGCGATCGAGCTGCTTTTCTTGCTCTTCGCGATATAGCTGTTCACGCCTCAGTCTATCCTTCCATCTGATCCTTTCATCCCTTAACTCCTTTTCTTTCTCCCTTCTATGTGCCTCATCTAACCTCTCTTTAGGTTTCACATCATCACTTCCTTTCCCATCAAATTTCAAGATTTGTCCTCCATCCATTCATCTTTTGCAAATGCTATCCCATCAGTTCTGTCTTTACTTCCTTTCCATTTCTTTCCATCGCTCTCCTTATCGAGAGATGCACTTATCTGTGCCTGATCCTTCCTTTCATCATCACGTCTCTCCTTGTCCCTTGGGACTGCGCAGGTAAGATTCTGGTTCTGATCCTTCCCTCGGATTTCATCAATACTGTAAGTAGGTGACTCATATGCAGGGTTGCTGTACCCTGTGGCTGCTTTAAGCTCCCTTAATGGGTAGAGTCCCCCTGGGTTACCTCCCTCGGTTTTTTCTTCAGGCGGAGTTAGTGGTGCGGTAGGCGTCTCACCCCCTTCCGTGCATACATTTAATATCCAGTCTGCAGGTGGCTCTTCATCCTTTGTCTGTTCGAACATTTTCCAAAGTTCTAGAACAGCAAGGCATTTTTCTAGTTTTTTGCCTGTATCTGTGGCATGCAAGTAAGTGGTTGTATGCTGTAAGACGGCTTTGGACAAGGACCCATTTTGTGGCCAAGGCATAAACATCTTGTGGGCGGTACCCTTAACCCACTCGGTGCTATATTTCTTAAGCTTGGGTGCATGTTTTGGCAGTTGCTTACATAAGTGTGCTAATGGTGTAATTTCTCCCATGCTTAAATCTGTTCTACTTTCCTCTAAAACACCACTTTTCAATGCTTCCATGCAACTTTAACACTGTCAACAATATGAGCGAGCACCAAACACTGCAAGCTCCAAACCAATTTTTTCCCGCCAAAACTTTAATGTTACCAATTTACTCAATGCATCAATCCATGGGCGATTCCCATTCAACTATCGACTCGGACGAACTCCAAATTCAATTTTAATCAGCAAACAACAGAGTTATTACATGTGACACACAACAGGACACGTATGACATATGACAGACACTTGACAGACCAGACACCAGCTGGACACAAATATCTCTGCCTCTAACTTGTTCCCCGACATGGAGTTTAAACAAACCCTTTTTACGACGTCTTTTGTAGTAGCCTAGTCGTCCCCTATTATGTGATGCTCTGAGTTCACGTTTCTTCTGGCCGCTATATTAAAGCGCAGGAATCAGGCATATCCTCTCTCTCCTCAGGTGTCCGCCCTGGTATCTTTAATATCTCAGGGGTCTACCCTGGTATCTTTAACTTCTCAGAGGTCTACCCTGGTATCTTAAATATCTCAATTATTCTTGAGTCATTATGCCCATATATATATATATATATATATATATATATATATATATATATATACATACAGTCATCTCTACTTCTGACTATTTTGTTTTTCCCACTTCCCTCCGTTACCTTTTCCCTTTACTTGTTCTAAAGCCTATGACATTTGCCAAAGCATTACATTTTTCTTCACTCACCGTTTGCTTCGTTCCTCTCTGGACCCTCGGGATCACTGCCTCCGTTACTGCCTCCTTCAGTCTTTTCGCCTGTTCCGCTGCCCGTAGGAATGGAAGGGTTATGTTTTTTAAAATGGGTACCTTCAGGCCCACTGCAGTTTTTGAATCAATTTAAACTATCATTGTCCACGGGAAGCTTCACAGTCTACTCAGCCGAATGGCGAACTTGTGATATTGCCGAAGACCTAGAGTTACTTTGTGTCGACGGTCAATAGATGTCTTATCTTAATCAATAATCAATAATCAATGGTCAAAACCATCCTCGACGATACAAGGTGTACAAGAGGGCAGAGCGACCTCTGACAGGCCCATGGGATCAAAGCTCACCCTCGAGTACTTTAAGACGAGATAGCTGCACCTCGAGGCGGATGGGGTGCGGGATTCTCTTACTCCAACACCAATCAAATAAGGACAACTCAATGGTTTGGCAAAGGGAAGTCCGTTTAATGACCAGTACAAAAAACGTGGAAACATGGGAATCAACAGTGGTGCGATCACCCGTCTCGCTTCAACTCTCACAATCTTCATTCAAACAGCACTTCTTATAGGCAAAATGTGTCATCATTGACGTGTAACACTCAAAAGTGTGTCATGAAATTCTATTGGTTGGAAAAGGTAACTTAAGTATAGGTGCTATATCTGTATATGGTAATGGGGTGTGAGGATTGGATAACTCTTATCGGGTGGGCGTCTACGCCCCTCCTTCTACATCACTCTTGCAAAACGTCACTAAAAGTACGACGTCTCATTGGTTCTACTAGCTATAGGACCCTAGATTATTTGGTCCATTGCGATTGGGTCGGTTACACCCCTAGGCATAAATCTCCACTTTTAATTAGCAGCATGCAGAATGGTCACTCAGATGTGGTATGCCCCAAGATTCACCCTGCCTTCCTTCCATCTATCAGTACTTTAGGGCTATGTGTCAATTAGTTGGCTGAGGATGGCCTCGAAACTGTAGCTTCTTATCAGGAAAAGTTATGGCATCCTCTGGTCTTGGGTGACATCAGAAGTTGGTACCTCTTCGCGCCTGACTGTTCACGTGTTAGTACACTGTGAAGCTGCTTCATTTTCCATCTATTTGCGTATTTGATTCTCCCTTGGGCCTCGCCACCTGCCTTGGCCTCCTTATCTCGACCTTCACGGGCAAGCTGCTATGCTCTTAAGTTTCGATTCTTCGAAGGTGCCGCTCTCCTCCCTTCCTTGGGTTGACCTTGAATTCCCAGGCTTGAGCTGCTTCTTGCTAAGTTTCGATTCAGCTCTTTCGTCTGGCTTTGTGCTGGTATATGAATCCTGGCCTGTTTGGCCCCTACCATCTTGGGCTTAATTCTGCTTTCGTATAAAGTGGACTGCACTTATATAATGTGCTTCATTGAGGTAGATATATATGGTTGGCGCTTGCCGCTCTATTCTTCTACTAAGCATAGCAAGCCGCACTGTTTTCTTAGCTTCTTGCATTACAAACCTATGTACAGGCGTTTAGCAGGTTGCATACTTTCATTCTGCTTTACAGTTACGTTTCTTTATATTTCAACATCGTCTCTTCTTCTATGTCTGTGATATCCTTATCCATGGTGTTTCGTCATAGTGTGCCATCCTTTGGTTGTTGTTTCGTTTATCTGTATAACTGTCCAGACCCTTTGTCGTCACCATTCGCCTTCGATTAAGGCCCTTTGGGTCTCTTCTGGAACAGTTGGAAAGTAGTCCTCATGTCGTGTCAGCTGCTGGTACGGTTGTCTCAATGGGTGCCGTGTTGCACATGGTTGTCTGGTTGTTGGCACTTAAACAGGTATTGCTCTTGCGGAAGGTGCTGGGCAAAGCCCTAGCACGGCTCTCTTCTGGTTTATTTGCTCATTATACGTCACGTATCTTGGTGTGTACGTTCCTGGTGCTTTACAATGGGTAGCTGGAGTGCAGGCCATATCTGGGACCTCCTCTACAACATCACAGGAAGTGATGCCATTTGACCGCACCCCGAATTGACATCACGGGAAGCAATGGAACACAACCTTTCTTGACAAAACAGGAAGTGGCATCACATAGCATTGTTTCTAAGTACACTACGAAATATGGTTACGATATCACTTTAAAGTGATATACATTTCATACAAGAATGGGTCACCATATGTATAGTTAATATCAGTGCGTAGAGGCCCATATTACCAAATTACTGACAATGCAAGCAAGCGTCCAAGGCCAAATGATATTGATGTGTTATTATATAGCACTTAGGTTTAAGTACTTCATATAGAACAAATATACATACAATTACACCCAACCTCCGTTGTACTCATTTATCAGCCTTAGCAGGATGAAAGGCTGTGTTGACCCTGCTGGGATTCGAACCTCCAACCTCAGGATGACAGACACATTTCAGTCGCGAACCCTCAACCCACTGAGCTATCCAACCAGCTATAGCTATGAGAAAACCTGCCACTCCAGAAACATAGAGCAACATGCTGCTGGCCACAGCGCAGGAGCCCCAATTAAAAATAATAATAATAATAATAAAAGTTTCTTTTTTAGGGGTAGCAAGGGAGACCACAGGGGTATCAAGGGAAACGTCAGCGATCGCTGGTGCCACACCTGGTGACCCCTAAATGCCCTCCCTGGTAGGAAACCTGCGTTTTGTTACTGATAGTGTATGACATTATCTCAGCCTGCTTTGCCCCATGAATCCAAGGTATTCCAATAGTGGAGTGGATACAGAAACTTGGGGGCAAGAACCCTGGGTGCGGTGTAACCAGATCGCCCATGCTGCGGGTAAACCATGGCTCCACGGCTGGGTTTTCATTCATCAAACTATTGCATTCTGGGAGCTTTTGCATCTGTTAACTTTAAATAAACTAAAATGCTGCGTTGGAAGGATTTCTAAAAGGGAATCCCAAGACTGGGACAAGAAGTCACAAGGGCAGCATGAGCTGTTGCTCATAAAGCAGTGCATGATCGGGAGTGTGCGGCCCCATCCTGGAGGCCACATCTCACCCCAGGGATGGGCTCAGCATGGAGTTTCATGTAAGCCCTGTGGGGAGTCTGCCAAATGGGTGAGAAGTTAAATGCGTACATAACTACTGGCCCCTGAAGGTCAGGAGGGAGAGGAGGGGCGCACAGAGATGGTCATTTCTATAGACACAAGCCAGCAGTCGAATCTGCAGCACGTGCAGCCACCGGACGGACACAACATGTCAAGTGTTCATGAAAAGTGCACTCAAGTCACGAAATAACCCCACAGATGCTGCACCATTCCTATGCTCTTTGCATGCCACATTTCACCCGCGTGGTCGCACAAAAGGCCACTATATAACATCATTGTTTTCTTCTATGCAGTTCCATGAAAGGCTATCTCAGTTTTTATGCCTTTTACCATATCGTTGAGCCACTTTTTCGGTCTTATTTCCTCTCCTCAACACCACATCAAAAAAACCACTTGAAAGTGGTGCTGCGTTTAAATGCTGGCGTTTTAATGAATGAATCTTTTATTACGTGCTAACACCAGGCGCGGCACTGGTCTTGATGACAAGAAGAAACGTGTTGCCCCTGAGCTATCCTCCTGGACGCTATTGTGGGCTTTAGCTTAGAAACAATGAGGGCAAAAGCCTGGCCTTGCCCGTTGAGGATTTGCATGCCCAGGATTGGTCACTTTTGCCTGCAGTTCGTCCTACATTAGGTCCCAGGCGAGGACACATATAAGGACTCGCTACAATTGTTGCACTGGCTCTCTTTTCAACTGGGTTCATATATGTTTGACAATTGCGACAATAGGATAATTGTCAATGCACATGAATGTTGCCTTTGGAATTCATTGACGGGTTCTGCACATTGCACTGTCCATTTCTGTTACACTTCGATTTTGTGTTTTTTGTTTACGTATGTTATTTTCAGCACATGTGAATTTGCTAAGAAAGAAATAATTAGCTTTACATGGTTTATTTATATGCAAATAGCAAAAACACTAAGAAAAATAATGTTACATCCAATTAAAGAGGCCTGCCTTGATACGTGCAAGTTGTAGCTTCATTCGTTTGCACAATGACTTTGCGACCCTAGAAATAGGCTTTGGATGGGTTCAAAGGGCAGATCAATTCTAGCCAACATTTTTTGAATAATCGAAACATACATTAACCATGGTATGTCCAAAACCACAAGTGGCAGGGAGCCTCCATATAGGATTTGCATACCTGCACTGTCTCCCTCGATTATGTGGTGTATTCATTTATTAAGATTAGTTCCAACCTCTGGTCATTGCCATGGGGAGCTTCATCTTTAACTGCACTGTATCACTCATGTGAGGTTCTCTTTTCAATGCATGGAGGGCACGCATGCTAGTTGGTCCATGTCTTTCGCGTGATGCTAGTCCAGTCTTTGGCTTCCAGGGCTTGCATTGCTGGATTTATAATGGAAAAACAAACCTGTAAGTTCCAAAATGCTCAGGAAAAAATGGCAATGGAAGAAACAGGGCTGGTTGAGCATGGCCCAAATAGCATAGACCATTTGGCATGCATGATACATGGGCACTAAACTCTGGCTTCAAATGGGTACCTGGCTTGACTTCAGCAACAAACAAAAAAACAGCCCTACTTTCTTGGCTTGCTATTCGAAGCCAGATACAGCAGTGAACCCGGAGAACGGGTCGTTTAAGACGAGGTAACAGTATCTGAGATGGAATGGGGATGCAGATCTTACTCCTACATCAATAATCAGACCGACTCGAGAAGTTGGCAAAAGTTAAAGCTGTTTTAATAACAAGTCTTTAAAACAGGGAGTACAACGGACATCAACGGATGCGCACACACTTATCTCTCTCAAGGATCTCAATGCATCACATAAAAAACATTGCCTTTATACTAAATATTCATCATTAGTGGCGTCAGGATACGTGGCAAAATAAGAAAACCTACTAGGTGTTGTGGTTGGTGAACGGGGAACATCTACATATACTTTCTATGGGGTACAGGGACGTGATTGGATCTCTCAAGTTAGGTGGGCAACTAAGCCTATCCCAAGTGCAAGTCATCTTCCGTGTCAGGCTAATACACAATGTACTATTGGCTTCTCAAACAATAGGGCTCCTTAATACATGGCCCTCTATAATTGGTTGGCACGCTTGTACCCTTCTGGAAGATTCCACTCACTAGCAGCATCCAATTCGGACTCCAGGTGCTGGGGGTTTGGCCTGGTCATGCCTCCCCACCCAATTAGCCCAACATTCATCATCACTCCTGCGGTCTGCCATTCAATTAATACCTTTGAACTTGGGCCTTGCAGAGACTAACTGCGCCTGAGAATAAAAGGGAGTGAAGCATGGTCTTATCTTCTGGTCTCGGTGTAGCTCGCCCCAAACTTTATTCTCATCCGATCATGTGACTGGAGACCACGTTTTCAAGCTCTTCGTTGTATTTTAATACCATTAATTGAAGAAATCTTGGCACCCTCGATGGTTTTCATTACACCTCAAACAGGAGGTGAGCTTGCTTCTCACGTTTTTGTATCTTCTCGAATACATGGCAAGGCTCTCTGCGGCCCCAACTCTTGACACTGGGCCAGGCAAGCCTTTCTCAAATCTTCCTTCACTGTCAGCTATTATTCTGCTGCGCCACACTTCCAACCCTTTTATTCACAAGGTCCAAGTTTGCTAAAGTGCGTTCTGGAACATCTAGATTCTATATATTGTTATGTATATACATTGGCGCATCGCCGCAATCTATTCGCTACATAGCCAGCTTTATGATTACTTCGTCTACTTGCGTAACTTCATCTGTATAATTGTAAAATGGTTTTGCATTTTCTCTGGTGCTTTTCCGCATGTGCAATCTTCATTTTTCTCACGAAATGTTGCGTACATTACTTCGTCATCAGGTTCTATAAGGTCTATATTCATACTTCATTTAGATCTCTTCTGTGTGAGTCACCTCTACTTCATGTGACGTCACCAGTTCTTTCTTCATTCTTTTCACACTTCTTCCGGAACTTCCTTCAGAAGGTCATCATTTCTTTGTGGATACATATAGGGTTTTCTTGGTTTTTTTTGGTGGTATTGGCATTCTCACTGGTATCGCACATGTCGCAATTTCCGGTTGCCAACATATAGGCAAAATAGGGGCGGAATTTCCGGTAGAGGTACTTGGCTCCTCCTCTACAGCAGAGAAGAGCATTGGGGCAGAGATGGGGTGACCGCTGCAGAAGAGAAGGGACCAGTGGTTGTGTCCAGGCTCTTTTGACTGGGGTAGCCCAAGCAGGGCACTGACGTATGCAGGGGTGACACACACACACACACCACACACACTTTAGGATAATGGGGTGGCACCTGGGTTGGCCAATCCGATTCCAGGGGTAGCATGTGCCCCCCCCCCCAGGCTACTTCCTGGACACACCACTGGCAGGTACTAAATGCCTGGAACAGTCTCACAAGTGCCGCAAAGTGTTTGCATAGCCCAACGTGGAAAGCGGCCTTGTATGGGTCATTAAATCTGTACACTGTTGAAACAGTAATTAATGGAGTGAATAGTTAAAAGCACTATAACGCATGGCTTGACTCACCCGGTACTATCTGTTCAGGCCAGTATTACCTTCTCCCAACCTCTGCTGTGAGCGCTTCGCCTGCCTCCTCTAGGGTAGTCTATCTTAAGTTTGCACATTTGTAGCATAGGGTTTTTAGCCGCAGCATTTGGTTTGATTTAAAATTAATTTAATTTTACGAGGGCCAGGCTACTGTCGGAGCAGGAAAATGACGCCCAATGCTGTGTCGGGCTCAAAAAAAGGGACAGTGCGGAAGTAAAGGGAATGGGGCAATAGAAGATGCTAAAGAGGTTTTGCGGCGACACAAAGCACTGGGTGAGAAAAGGGGCAAAGGGGAGCAAGAACATGGGATAAACAGTACTGGGGGGCACACTGTTGGCTAAAGGGGCCTTGGGACAACAAGGGACAGCAAAAGAGGTAGAAGGGGGCCAGAACAGGTGCTAGGGGCAACAAAAAACGTCTAAACGGGATTGGTGGAAAACAATTGGCTAAAGGGTTTGGGGGTTACAAAAGGGGCATAAACAGGGGCTAAAGTGTGACTGGGCAACAAAAGGGTCTGGGAGCAACAAAATGGGGATAAAGGGGGCAGGAACTGGGATTAAAAAAGAAAAACATGGGCTAGGAGCAACAAAGGGGGTTAAATGGGACTGGGGGGTCAAGAAAAGGGGCACAGGTGTCTGGGAGCAGCTAGAAGGGTTATGGGGCACCAAAGGGGCGGGGGCAGCTTAAAGGGTTAACGGGCAATAAAAGGGGCAAAACGGGCATGGGGCAGATAAAAGGGCCAAGGGGCAACGAAAGGGGCTAAATTAGACTGGGAGGGGCCAGTAAAGGGGCAAAACACGTCTGGAGCAGCTAAAAGGGTTAAGGGACAACAGAGGGAGCTTAAAAGGACTGGGTGATCAAGAAAAGAGGCAAAATAGGTCTGGGGCAGCTGAAGGGGTTGGGGCAACAAAATGTGATAATAGTTCTGGGAGGAGAAACAAAGGGGCTCACCTACTTTTTAAAATTTCGCCGTTGCCTCACAGCACCACCAAGAAGTGTTGCAGTCGTGCTGTGGCAGGATTAAAAAAAAAAAAAAAGACGTTTCCTGTTGTGCAAGCAGCACTTACAGGCATAGCTCTCAACTCACACACTTTTGGCGGGTGTCACCCGCCTTGTAAAGAGTGGACTCAACCGCCAAGCCTCCTGCAGGCCCATTCATTTCAATGGGCCTCTCACCCGCCAAAAACAAAATCGGGTGTTTTCACCCGCTTTTGCGACTCAAATGGTTGAGAGCTATGTTACAGGAGCACATCTGCTTGACTTCCTGTCCTGCCGCCTGACTTCCTGTCCTGCCCCAGCCAATCAATGAGTGGCTGGGGTGGGACCGCCAGTCAGGCCGCTGGGACTGGAAGACAGGCAGACACGCTCCTGCAAGTGCTGTCGGCCCAATTACAGGAGCATGTGTCTTTTTTTTTTTTTTTTTTTAATCTAAGGAGTCAGCAAGCCACCCGGTGGGGCTTGTGGCCGTCCCTGCTTTTTGCTGGTGCTTAGTCCGGCCCAAGCCCCACCGGGCTTGCCCAGCTCTACATGCAGTGCACTCCTGGTACACAAGCTGCCAGAAATGAGACTGCCCTGGCACCCTTTTTGTGTCAAATGTGTGATTAGTCATGTGGAAGTAGTGTGCTGCACATGCATCCATGTTGTTAGCAAATTGTGATATATTTATTTTTAAATCTTGCTTATTTATTTATTTTATATACAGGGAGGAATAATTCTCTTTTGATCACAAAAGAACTTACAATAAATAAGAGATCAGATTTGATGGGGAGCAGTGAGCTTCTTACAATGGGGTGAGTTTGAGGTGTGTGCATTCTTACGAGCTTGTGGAGGGGAGTAAAGGTTCCTGTTGCGATCTGGAAATAATTGTTGAGATCCCTGAGGGGGTGGGGGGATTAAAGAGGGTGAAGGTCATGGTAAGGGTTTGTGCAGAAAAGTCCATGATGTGCCCTTTTAGTGTTAGAAAGGTCAGTGTCAACTAATTACGCCTGAGATTTTTAAGGTGTCAGCGGGTGCTTGGCACAAGATAGGAGTGAGTTGAACAGCAAAGAATGCCACCCTTGTGCCATGATGTTTTTGGGAGAAAACACACTGAAGAGAATAAAGATGCACCATTAGAAAGGGGGGTATTCTCGTTGGTCAATCAACATGAACCCCCCCCCCCCATGATCAGCATCCACGGGCAAGGGCTCTGAAGTGGCCGCAGGTTGATATGTAGCACTGTGCAAAACACTGAAATGAATAAAAGTAAATAAATACATATTGGGTCATTTCACAACATAGCAACCGAAAATAAAGATACTTCTGCTAGAATGTTTAAGAAAAAATGGGGATTTTGATCGTGTCTTTATGGGTGGATAAAATGTTTAGTACATTAAAATTGGAGAGTATTGCGCATAAAGTGAGCGCGGAGTTAAAACTTCGGCGCAATTTCACAAATAAAAAAAAATCTGTTTTGTCTCCAACGGTTGTCCCTGGGGTGCTAATAGCAATAATTTGCTGTTCCAAGAGCTGTACACGTGATAAGGGCCGGGGCCCTTCAGAAACGTTCAGTCTGAACTCGGGCATATAGTTCATACAAGTTAAAAAAGAAAACTAACCCTGCGGTGTGGCGCAGCACTCCATGACATCACGGTCATCCATCCAGAAAACTGACTTAAAAAATGGAAGCGCGTCACCGCACTGCGAGATAAGATTTCAATTTGTTTTAAGTTATAGGAACTACATGGGTGCTAATGGCGATATAATCCTCGGGGGTGGGCCGACTCCTGCCGGAAAGGACCTGTCAGCCACAATTCGTGCCATCGCTTCGCACTGGGACTTTACTTGGGCCCGTGGGTTGTTACCGGGTGAGTCGGCCCACCACGGATGGTTATATTGCCTCATTTGAATACTGAATGCAGGCAGTCCCCTTGAAGATAATACAGTGGCACAGG
This sequence comes from Ambystoma mexicanum, assembly GCF_040938575.1. NCBI lineage: Eukaryota > Metazoa > Chordata > Amphibia > Caudata > Ambystomatidae > Ambystoma > Ambystoma mexicanum. The sequence goes on from NC_090929.1 coordinate 171,753,668, forward strand.
GTAATAATGGCTTGTGTAAGTCTTGTTTTGCCAGCATTCCAAGTTGTATCCGTGATGTATTCCCTCGTTGGGTGGAATGCTCTAAAAGTCATGTCATTACCAAGTGCGACCGTCCCTTTGCAGTCGTTAAAGGTCCTTCTTTTGCTCCAGCCATTTCATCTGGACGGGTGGCTCTTACTACCTGTTAATGGCCCTGGGAACGCTACATTATTGTTTGAAGATTTTGCAATGAATATCCCTCGAGGCCTCGGCAGTTTAATTGGTGCGAATGTCAGCCTGTTGACCGCCATGCTAAATTCCTCAGAGACATTCCTGTCAGTACTCGCGTAACCTTGCTTACTCCGCTCGCACGTTTCACTTCCGTTCTTTCCCACTCGATGCGTTTTAAAATAGCTACATGTACTTTAGATGGGGAAACGCAACTTATCACGAGTCCCCAGCTAAAGTCCATGGGCCTCATTACGACCCAGGCGGAGGACCATGGTGCTATTAGCACCGTGGTCCATGCCGGTGTCCGCCATGGCGGAATGGGGAATTACCACCCCATTCCGAGGTTGGTGGGGCGGTAATTCCCCATGCCGCCATGGCCCTTCCCCATTCCCATTTTTTCCCCATAGGGCTCAATGGGGAAGGCGCTAATAACGGTACCGCAAATTGCGGTACCGTTATTAGCACCAAAGTCCCTTTGCGGGTCCATACTTTAACGGCTGGAAAAACCAGCCGTTAAAGTCCGGGCCCGCAAAGGGACCTCATAATCAGGCATTAAGGGTTTAACGGTGCCGACACCTTTTACGGCGCCGTTAAACCCTTAACGCCAGGGTCGTAATGAGACCCCATGGGCCTCATTACACGGATGGCGGTGAACCATGGCGCTAAAATACCGGCACCACCTTGGTGGAAAGGGGAATTACCGCCCTATTCCAAGGTGCGGGGCGGTAATTCCCCCTTCCACCATTGCCCTTCCCCATTCCCATTTTTGCCCCATAGGGCTCTATGGGAATGGGTGAAGGCGCTAATTACGGTACCGCAAATTGCGGTACCGTAATTAGCTCCCAGGTCCCTTTGCGGGTTGGTTTTTAATGCCTGCAAAAAGCAGGCGTTAAATTCCCCAACCCGCAATGGGACCTCGTAGTAAGGCGGTAAGGATTTACCGGTACAATTACCGCCATCCGTGTAATGAGGCCCCATGTAACCGACTCGCACCAATTCGCTCCTGAAAGTGTCATTTTTTTATGTGAAAAAAATTGTTTGCTTAGCCCTGGTTTGCCTCATCTATTATGGTGTGTTTCACGCCTTTGTTTTGCATACATGTTATTTTAATGTCTTCTCTGTTTTTCTGTGTACATGTTTTCTCCCCCTCTCTCTCTGCCTTTGTCCCTCCCCCCCGTGTCTCCCTCCCAACACTTTGGGCCTCATTACACGGTAGGCAGTAGGGGTTTACCGGTACCGGTAAGGGCACCGGTACGGTAAACCCCTACCGCCTTACTACGAGTTCCCTTTGCGAGACCCGACTTTAACGGCTGGTTTTACCATCCGTTAATGTTGGGTGCCGCAAAGGGACCTCGGAGCTAATTAAGGTACCGCAGTTTGCGGTACCGTAATTAGCACCTTCCCCATTCCCATTATGCCCTATGGGGGCAAAAATGGGAATGGGGAAGGGCCTTGGTGAAGGGAATTACCGCCCCCGCTCACCTTGGAGTAGGGGGGTAATTCCGCCATCCACCAAGGCGGACACGGTAAAATACCGGCGGCAACCATGGCACTAATAGCGCCATGGTTACCGCCTACCATGTAATGAGGCCCTTTCTCTCCCTCTCCCTCTCTCTTTTTCTTTCTCCCTTTCTCTTCTGCTGCTGCAAGGCGTGCTGCGGCCAGCTCCCACTTCCAAGTGGGTCCACTTCCGAAGCAGGTTTGAGAGCGGGTGGTCATTTAGGTTTGTATGTATTGGACATTTATATGTCGCCTACACACACGTGTTTTAGGTGCCCTGTGGCGCATTCCAGTGGGAGAATGCGATGTTCAGCTCAAGTTGCAGAAAGACGATATATTCGTAACGATAATATGGCATTTGTGTTGATAGGCGCGAGAAGCCTATGCAATTGAAGAAGACGGCGTAATGTAGCAGTTGTTTACCGTGCTCACTTTGTCATGGAAGGGACGGTCGCGCGCAACCCACGTGTGCGTGGATATCAGGGAGGGCTGGGAGGGAGGGCTGGGTGTTAAGGATCACCGGAACATCTTAAGGACGAATGAGCCGCAGGATTCCAGAATGCGTCAAAAATATAGGGGTGGTTAACCTTGCCCCCTCCTCCCCCACAGGCCAATCTTCCCTGCCACATGGGGGAGGATAGCCGGCGAATGTGCGCCCTCTGTGCCAGCCTGTCGGAGGAAGGGCACACAGATTTCATTTAGAACTGTGGTGATGAACGCTGTTGCCAGTGTCAGAGGCCTAGTGTTGCGCCTGAATAGTAGCCATGGCAACGCCTTAATGTGCCCATAGAATGGGGATGCGCGAAGTTGCGTCTTCGGGGCTGGGCGTGCGTGCGCGCAGTAGCAGAACCGCCGGCTGGCTGCAGCAGAAGGGCGCAGGGCATCGCTGCCAGCAGTGCCAGCGGAAGAGCCGGGTCAAGGGCTATAAGGTACTGTCCGGTATTGAAACGATCCGTGTTAATATCTGATTTGATTTCAATATGAGATTTACATTTTTAACGCTCAGCTTGCTGCATGGTTATCAGTGCTAGTTTCCACCATAAGCCGATGCGCTATGGGAAACAAAGCTTTCTGAGAGGACAGTACAAGTTGGATAGAGGAACTGTCCAGCAGGGCAGTTTCTAGCCAACTTGGTGCCCAGGGTGAAACATCAGAATGTGCCCCCCGACTGGCACCTCCAAAACTACACCTCTGTCGTGCGACAAAACCCCTCCTCAATCTGAATAAATAATTGCCATATAAATGAAGCCAGTTTCATTACGTTGTAATTCAAGTACTTTACAGAATAATTCTAATGTGAAAACACAGCTGTTGCTGCCCAAGTACATGGTTTTTCTGTCACCTTCTCTTAGGGAAGGCCTTGCCTGAATACAGTTTCAAACTGTCTGTACTGGCACACTGCGATGTGAACAGCCTACCGGGGTCTGAGGGCCCACTGACTTGGCCCTGTGTTGCAGGTGTTTTGTTCGTACCACCTCACTTGTATTTCGCAAGGGGCAATACTAGACTAACCATATGAATTGTTTTCTGATATAAGGTTATGACTCCAAAATGGACAGTCTGGTTCACTCGTATTTTACTCTTTCAAAATACCTCTCTAAGAGGGGGAAAGGAGACAAATAGCACCAATGAGGATTCCTGTATGCTTTGCATTAAATCACAGAGCATTCCAGGACTATTACAGTGATCAGAGATGTCTACATTTGATAAACAAGTCTGTGATAAAGGGATTGTATTGTGAATCTCTAAATGCATAACTGATGATTGGCTTGATGCTCCATCACGGTTAACAATACTCATCCTAACATCATTACGTGCTCATTTGGACATCTTACGTTTTTCGATGCAATAAAATGGCTGCAACATCAGCCGCTCAAATGGGGTACAAGGGTTCTTTTGTTTCTTGTTTCTGAAGAATTTTCGACGAGGAAGCGCTGGGTCTCAGTGTGGGCATGCCCAACCCCAAAACAGGAACATCTTCAGGAAATTATATCTACAGACAGGGCGCACAAGAGGGACCCAATAAACAATGCACAGAAAGGCTACACAGAAACGATTGTATCTCTTTCAAACTTTAGCCTGACCAGTAATAAGCTGGTGAAGCATTTTAAACAAATCCGGCTAGCTCCTCACTATTACGCAGGAGCCTGGGGTTATTTTGGCCAAAAAGAGCAGGCCCATGCTTTATCTAACAGAGCTGGCATTAGCATCTCTTAGTGCTGGCCTTCAGCTAGGGAAAATCATGGTGTGGCAGTGTAGAAAGGGCATCTGACCTTTATGGATTTTCAATGTAAGGCCACTTCTTTGATTGCTTTATATGTTTAGGTGTGGGCACAGTATGGCATGCTCGTCAGAGTCACATACACAAAACATTCCAGTGTGCTCTTTTATGGACATTGGGCACATCAGACAAAA